>NC_060273.1:105904900-106217423 GCF_021613505.1 Equus quagga
AAAAAAAAAAAAAAAAGATTGGCATCAGTTGTTAGCCCAGGTGCCAATCCTTAAAAGAAAAAAAAAAAGAATTTAGATCCTTATTTACGGGAAGGGCCACTCCTCGTTTGTAGTGGTCTCTGATTCACCCTGCTGGTGTCACCTTTAGCTATTATCTATATTCATCATGCAACTTGATCATTGTATATTATTGTTTGACATCACTTATGGCTATCACTTAGATACAATTTTTCATTTCCTTAGAAACGATATACTGTATTTTTTTGACACTTAAAATTGTTGAGAAAAAGGTTATGCTGTCCTAACAATGTTATATTCTTTTTGGCACCACCTTAACCTGCGTTTGGCTGGGGACTGATTGACTGGTTTCCTACAGTGATGGCTAACCCTTGTTGCCCTGTATTAGAGTTTGGAAGAAGTGAAAATAGTGCCCCAGGGAGAACACCCTCTGCCTCAGAGGTCTGTCAGACGCCTTGGTAATTCAGAGAGCCCTCCCGAGGCTCTCAGAAAAAACGTTCAAGTCAAGCATTGGTAAGGAAAGAAGTCTTCCCCTGCCTAAATCACAGATGGGCATATTGTGATTTCTGTATCATTGCAATTTTTTTTTTTAGGAGGGGAGATGCTGTAACGAAATAACACAAGTGGGTAACCACCACCATGTCTGATAGCGGAATCATGAGTCAGGCATATCTGGGGACCAGTTCTATCTTGTTACTTACTAGACAGTGTTGGTCAAGACAGATTAGGAGGAATTCACCAGACTTTTCACTTCAAGTGCATCAATATCCATATGAACAAAAGGCATTTTAGTGGGGAGGGCAGTTGTTTGTTCTCTCATCAATATCTGTAAGTCTAACAGCCTCTGTGTTTTTCATACCAGAGTGGAAATCACACTGAGGCCAAAAGTAAATTACAGTTGTACACCTTTCATTATAATTTCTTCTATTAGGATGTTTTTCATTACCCAAATAATCATCTTCATTTTCTAAAACTATACTCTTTGAAAAACATTTTTAAACAAATGTGTAGTACTTGAAATAATGGAGACCATCCTTACTCTTTGCTATACCAGAAGGCTGTCCAAATTGAATATTATCAGTATGCAATACTGTCACCAGGAAAACTAAAGATATTTTATACCATTTGCTGATGGATTTGTTAAGCTGCAGATTTGTTTGATGTTTATAATACGGTTTAACCACTTTCACCTGAAAAATGTTACAATCATCTTTCTTCTTAAACACGTAGTAAATTTAAACAGGTTTTGATAATAAAAGCAAAACAACAACAACAAAAATAACAAAAAGAGTAAAAAAAGAAGTTGCTATCACAGTAAATTCTTTCCTGTTTTTCTTTTAAGAGAGAGTTATATCACAAGAAAGAGGAACTGCTGGAGACAAAGAGGCCCTAGAAAGGAAAAAGAATGGAGAAGGGCACACCATCACTTATAATTGCAAAAGAGAATGTCTATAAATAAACTCTTTTTGGGTATAAAGCAAGAATGCTTTTCCGTATAGAATGAAATTTAAATTGGAGGCAAACATTTTGTGGAATTAGAGTTCGGTGAATGCTTTTTCACGTGAAGTCAGGGTTTAACCCCAGGGGCGTGTCTCATGAGTGTAACGACCTTAGCTCTCCTGGGTCCCTTACTCCTTTCAGCTTCAATTTTTGTGATTACCTGCACGATTTCTCTTTAATTCACTTTTTTTACCCTTTTAACCCTTGACAACATTTCTCTACATATGGTAAAATGATATTTGTCTAAATTAGAAGAATAAGGGGAAAGAAGAGGACCCCCCCCAGGCCCTGTACACCAGCACTAGCTCTATGTACCTAAATCTGCCTGACTCTCCTCCTTCCACCTGTAAGCCCGATACTTTCAGGGCAGGTATGATGAAAGATACCCAAAATGGCTCCTGTAATGGGTAAATAAACCACAATAAACTTGCTTCTTCCCCATTTTTACCTGCCCCGAACAACTATATAAGATATCTAAAGTACTCTCTTAACCCAGGACTTTATACAAACGTCAAAGGCTGTATTTAGAATGATGAAAACCTACACTGTTGAAGGAGACTATATGAATTTGTAATCTATACATGTGTATAGAATATATATAGATGTATAAATATATCTACATACATACACACATCCACACACATATCTGTCTATTCTGAAGGAAGGAATTGGTGGCAGATTCTAAATGCAGCAAACACTGCCCTGCCTCTGAAGGTATGATATATGTGGGGGTAGTAGGTTACTACTGGGCTTACCCTACTATAATCTGGGTTTTATTTCTGGCTGCACAGCTTTCTGAGCCTGATTCTCTTCCCTTTTCAGTAATTCATGAGCTACTACAATCATTATAAAATTCCCTTTTTGCTTAAAGCTAGCTACAGTGACTTCACAAGTTTGTATTAATGACAAGTGCTTTGTCTATACAATATATTATTAGCCTATTTATAATTTGAATAATCCAAATGTTTACTTCATTTAAAATACATCCATTTAAACATTCAAAGATTTTGAGCTGGAAACTTTGAATTGTCTCAGTGCCACAACCTCTTGTAACAACCCTCACTAGGAAAACATAATTATTTAATGTATTTTAAAAAGTTCTGTGGGAATGAAATGTACCTTATGTAATTCAGAGTTCAATTTTTATTTCAGACATTGACTGTCAGAGCCACGTGCCTGAATGCGTTGCAGCCATGAGAGGAGTCCTCCTGGTGTTCATGTGGATTTTTTGTCTGCTCTGCACCATGTGCATCTGAATGCTGTGTTTTATGCTGCAGGCATCAATATTACCCCTGCTCTTCTTGTCATCTGAAAATGGCACTTGCTATTGGCTATAGAGCAAATATAGAAGCCACAAACTTTTCATCAAATACCATTAAATATTTTCTTGGGTCACTCATTTATCCCTACTCTCACTGCAGCCAGCTCAGTTATTTAGTGATTTCTTGCCTATTATTTTGTTTCCTCATTAAATAAGTGATTTTGTGGGGAATTATTCACTTTACGTACAAAACAAAATATGCTGATTAACCTCTTTTCTCTTTATTTCACTTGTAATAATCAGCAACCTTTTTAAATATATAAGAAAACCTTTAGAGCTAAAGATAGTTGCAGCAACTACCTAAAGAACATAGCCTAAATTATCATCAGAAAGTCTAATCCATTCTTCTAATCTGTTTGTTCTCTGTTTGTAGGATTATTAACATGGAATACGATGAAAGTAAATGAGGACAAAGACATTTTGGAGAAAAATAGGATAGTTGAATTCTCTATAATCATTGATTTTTTTTCCCCTAAATAGTACCTAACTTAGTGCCTAGTAAATAATTCTCTCTCATTAGATGCTTTATAAGTAGATATACCAAATTTAATTTATTTTCTAAAATTCTATTTCTCAATTTTCTAGAGAGCCATAGTCCCCTTCTTATAGTAAGATTTAGAGTGATGGAAAGATGACCCATATATATTTGACTTTAGGATTCTCTAGGCTTGTCAAGGAACAATCCTTGTAGAATGTCCCATAAGTAGTATATCTGGATATAAAATTTTGTCACATTTCATTTCATCAACAGCGTTCTTACATACAAAATGGTTATTACACGTTTGTCTGTGCGAAGTGTAATACTAAATATCAGCGCTCCAGAGACAAGCTCTCCAAGGTCCTGATCCTAGAGCTAGTTTCAGGCTAATGACATAGATCTTAATAAATGCCAGGGGAAATCAAAAGAGAAATAGAATTCCATGGGATGAGATAATAGGAGAAACTTTAAAGATGAAATGAGTCTTGACTTGCATTATGAAGAAAAGGTAGATTTTAGCTGAGCATGGAGAAAAATGAGGGGCATTCTAGAAAAGACAGCGTGAGCAAATACTAAAATCAGAATACACACAAGAATATTTTCAGGGATAATACATTAAACAGTTTTTCTTGAATAAGCTGTTTGATTAGGGAAATGGTAAAAAGTAAGTAAATTTAGAACATTGTAAGGAATTTAGATTAGTCCTGGAGGCGGATGGGGATCGTTGACTATTTTGATAGCATAAAATAACATTTTATGTATTATTTCTTTAAGCATGAACTTCTTTCTCCAATAATTGAAGCACTTTGCTTCTATGATTAGAGTTTTGAAAAGGCTCATCTTTGTCTGTCTTTACATTATGTGGCCCAGTTCTCATTCACTCAACTTCTTAATTTGTTTTTTAAAGGAAGTATCTCTATACTTCACATTATTTTTTCTTACTCAACTTGCAGACCTTCACAGAAATTCTAATTTGTTTAGTAAGAGACAAGGAGTGTCTCTTTTCCACATATAGAAGAATGACAAATTAAAGTTGATGAATGCAAGTGTACAGAGGTAATATGTTATTTAATATATTGTTTCACTTCAATGAGAATTTTCTTTCTCAGAGACTGAATGCACCTTTTTGATGGCATAAAGAAAAGACAAAGAAACACAAGCAGCCAGAAGCATGGAGTTTGATCTTTGGCTTTTCCAACCTAGCTGAGACCGCTCATCCAAATTTCATGTGCAGTTTCCAAAGTCATATGGAGTTCACCAAATCAAATTACCTCTCAAATTACCCCTTTACCTATCCTAACATGTTGTTCTCCCTGCAAATATGACGTGATCAAATTTCCTATTGTTATACTTGTCTGGAGAGAGATATACATTATATCCAATCTCTTCATCAATTGGTACAAATTAACGTAATAAATGGCAGGTCCCTCTTTGTGATCATGGGATAATGTTGCTATTAGCCAGAATGTCTTCTTTTTATTCAGACCTCCAGTAAACTATAGTTCCTTTAAAATGTAATATTCTTTCCTTTCTTTTAGAATCTTAATCTAAAAGGTATAATCTGAGCAATTTCTTCTTGCTACCCTGAAAATTGTATACTGACACAATGTAACGATGACACTTCCTAGCATCTTCTTTGGTTATTATGTGTAATCTTGTTTAGAAATGTCATTAAATCTTTTAGTTTCGTTCAATATCTACCTTTCTTGAAGCATGCTTGAAATGAGGATCGTGGATAGTACCTACTGTTTTTGACTTCAGAGTTAGCTAGCCAATAACCTGTAAGTGTTATTTTGACTCCTTTTGACCCAGGAGACCTGCAACATTTGTGAAGAACCTATATGTTCATACTAAGCTCCATTTTGTCATCTATTTTAGTACTGCATTAATAATTGTGAAATGTGACTATCTTGTTTTCCTATTTCTGACTGTCTTTACCTGTAGTTAGTTTGTACTTACTACTATTACATATGAAATCATTTACCCAGGAAGGAAATGAATAGCTAAAGCATCACATTGCAATTCTAAAATGCCCTTTGGAGATTATATTAAAAAACTCTGAGATCATAATAACAAAAATAATGAGTTAACATGTACTGAAAGATTACAACGGTTGCAGACTCTGTGTTAAGCACTTTCTAAGGACTGTTTCAGTTAATTTTCAAAACAACCTCAGGATAGGAACTATAACGGTTCCCATTTTCAGATGAAGGAACATAGACACAGAAGCTAGTATGATGGAGTGTGAAAATAATTCCAAGATGACTCCAAAAAATATTATTTACCAATTAATAATGTTAACATTTTTACTAGCCAATTAATTTACAATATTAGCCAATAAAATAAATAACTAATTATATTGCTATAAGTTTTGAATTTCATGTTGTTTTTAAAGGAAAAGAAGAATAGTTTTCTTTTAATTCTGATATGATCACTAGTAACAAACACTTCCTCATTCTCCAGCAGAAAAAAAGCCACATTCATTTGGTGCTCTGTAGAATTTATAGTTCCTTAAGTGGAAAATCTCTGACCTAGCCTGGGGTATTCACAAAGGTCACTGATAACAAATGGCCTTGTCATACTGGCTTTGAGGAAGTAGGAAGTTTGTGTCTGGGAGAGCGTGGAATAGCCAGAGACAGTAAATAACAGGTATAGGAAAAGACACATTGCTGGTTTGGTCCCTTCTCCTTACTCCCCAAAATTACTTTATGTGTTGGTGACAGTGCCTTTTGTCATTGAGCTTGGTAGGAAAGTAGTAACAGAGACTCTGTCCTTAATACTTCTTCCATTATAAACTTCAGATCTGCTCTTCTACCCTAACCCAGCCACGATCATAATTCTTCACAGAAGTCCTTTCTTCTGAACCTGGTTTTACATGAAATAATTTGAACCTACTCAGTAATTTATTAAAATTGGCTGTAACACTTTTGAAAATCTTTTCCTTGAAAGTATTTTCCAGGTCTCAAGAAGGGAAAATTACATATTAAAAACTGAATAACGGGGGCCAGTCCCATGGGGTAGTGGTTGAGTCTGCCGTGTTCTGCTTCCACAGCCTGGGTTCACGTGTTCGATCAGGGGCATGGATCTACACCACTTGTCAAACCGTGCTATGGCAGCGACCCACATATGAAATAGAGGAAAATTGGCACAGATGTTAGCTCAGGGCTAATGTTCCTCAAGGAAAAAAGAAGAGGAGGACTGGTGACATATGTTAGTTCAGAGCAGACCTTCCTCACCAAAAAAAAAAAAAATGAAAAACTGAATAATGAAGAAACTTCACAAAGAGGCAGAGGGAGGACCTCTAAGATAAGCAAGGATCGCATGATATAAATTAAAAAGTGTTTACATGAAAATAATCTAAATAGCCTGATTTAGATATTAAATAGAAAAATCAATTAGAGTCTATTTAGTTATTGCAAGCCCATCCTCATTATTTTAGCTTTATTTGGTGTTGAAATGTTTTAGAATTCAAAAGGTATATCTTAAAGATTATATTAGAGTGTGATAAACGTAACAGAGGCACACAAATTCTCATATAGCATTTTAGAATATTTACAATGAGGAAGGAGGAGATGTTTTCAATTGGAATATTATTTAAGAACAGATATGATTTAAATTAATATCAATATGTGATACATTTAAGATTTAATTATCTTAACTTTTTTCCAGTTAGTTGCTATTTATTTCAGTCTTTAAAATGTTTGAATAAGCCCTAAGAGATATAAAACTGAGACTGACCATTTCATAATATTATGAAATTATTCAAGAATATGCAAATTCAGAGTATAGGTTCTAATATTATTCTTTCTAATGTTTATGATCTTATAGAAAGATTATTTGTCTGTAGTCTGGTAGAGGTCTTGAGGTAAAAATTTATTCAAAAAAATATGAATTGTTAGTTGCTTGGTGTGCCACAGAAGCCCACATAATACTGGTAAATATTTATAGCAAGTGAATGATATAAAATACGTAAGGTTTATTCAGCGCATGAGGGGACATGAGAAGACAGAATAAAAATAATTTTACTATTTACTTATAAATGTAAGAAAGTGTAATTGAACGAAAAAAGAAAGAAGAGAGCTATCTAGTGTGAGATTTGTTTAGTAAGTGATTTAAAATGACTTAGAGAGACAGGAAAAGAGAAATGAACCCATTTTTACTTGGAAGAGAATGTAAAGGGCTCTGCATCACAGAGCTGGGAGGAAACAGGCCCTCTCAGAATGGCTGTTGAGAATGATGTTGGGTTGCCATGGTCAGGCTTGGCACCTCATTATCTAAGAGTTGTGTATACATTTAAGAACCTCAGAGAAGAGAAATGGATAAGATTATGAGGAAAAGGATGGAAGAAGTGATTTAAAAAGCAAGATTAAAGGTTCTAAGGATTTTTGCAAGTTCTAAGGAACAAAGTAAAAAAATGATAATGGTCTACAAATAAATAACAAGAGGAGGGAGTAATTACTGAACACATTTGAAGGGGATAATGGGGTGAAATTAAATTTATAGGGAATATTATGTGTGGGAGAATCCCTTTGTATGAAACATATAACAGCCAAAATGCATAACCTCATGAGAAGAGCTACTTCATACTTGAGGTCCCCATAAATTCACATTCTGGAAGACAACCTGGGTGAATACCAGAGATTCCAGATTCAGAAGAGCAAGTCCATAAACCTTATGCAGCTTAGAGTTAAACTGCAGCTGCTGTTTGAATGAACTGGATCTGCCAGGTCAACACTGATAACCAGTGCACAGAAGCAAAGCATGGTCAGGCCAGGGGCACAGGGGCAGAGCTCACTAAAGAGCAGTTACATGAGAAACTGACTAAACCAGGGTGGAATAGAGACTGAGAACCTAGGAGAGAACCTGGGGTAATGTGTATTGTTGGATAGATAGAGAATATGTTCTATCAGAATTGGATGAATTCCAAAAGGATACATACTGCCACTGAATTGGGTTCTCCATGTTCAGAAAGGAAGAGGTTTGGTAGGCGAGAAATGCTTCATATAAGAAAATCTTACAAGAGGATCAGAACACTCAAATGCATGTAGCAGATATGAAGAAGCCAAATGAGGGAAGCTGGCTCTTTCTTGACTCTGTCTTAATGAGAGAGAGCAAGAGAGAAGCAGAAACTGGGATGAAAATTGTCAAGTGATTCTTTGTCTCAAATGTAAAAGAAGTCAAAAGCAGTAGCTGGGATTATGGCAAACGGGAGAATCCATGTCCCATTTGAAGAGGAAACACTATTTAAATACACTAGAATATCACCGTCTGGTAATATGGACCTAACGTTGCCTCATCTTCTAATTTTCAAGAGAAGCTGAAAATAAGAATTTTTAAATTGGGTAACTAATTAAAAAAGAAAATTAGGAGCCAGCCTGGTGGCATAATGAAGTTCCTGCTCTCTGCTTAGGCAGCCCAGGGTTTGAAGGTTCAGATCCTGGGTGTGGACCTAGAGCTGTTCGTCAAGCCATGCTGTGGAAGCATTCCACATACCGTAGAGGAAGATTGACCCAGATGTTAGCTCAGCAACAATCTTCCTCAAGCAAAAAGAGGAAGATTGGCAATAGATGTTAGCTCAGGACCAATCTTCCTCTCCCCTCCCCCCAAAAAGAAAGAAAATTAACCAAGTGGATGGGCTATGCAAGTTTCAAGTAGTCATTCACATTGGGGGCCTCTATTGTCTCCTCCTCTATATTACGATGTATTATTATATAGGTTTTTAAGATGAGTAAAACCACTCTAAGGAATCAAGTCCACCTATGACAATTTCCTCATCTCCTTAGGAGAAAATCAAGGAATGCAGAAAGTTCATCTTTGGCATTGTCCTCTTACCTTGAGAAAATGTTCAAGGGTAACTCAGGTCTGAATTCAAAATAAGAAGTTTACAATTTATTCCCCAAACACTGAATCACTCTTTTGATATACAGCTGGCCACATTGCGTCGTATGCTTTACTTGGGCCAGAAATCAAGAAAGGTACAGTTTAAGATGGCACAGTGATGTCAAGATTTAGACAGACCCTCTACATAAAACCTAGTGCATTGTTGGATAAATCGTAGATAAAAGGCATGGAAATTGGAAAGTAACCAAACAAATTATTCATATTCTTAGAGAAAATTTCTACATTAAGCCCTCCCTCAATTCTACATAGAAAATACTGGAACTGAAAAGAGAATTTAGCAAAATATTTGAACAAGAGTTGACATAAAAGTCAATAGCATTTCTATTCAAAACTAATAACCTATTTAAAATATAATAGAAAATACTCCTATTCACAATAACAACAAGGAAGATACGTTAGAAAGAAACCAAAAAATGGTGTAACCAACTTAATTAAGAATATATAAGGAGATCTCAACACTTAAAATGATATAGATGGGAAGACCAATCAATATCATAATAATACACATTCTTTCTCAAATTAATCTACAGATTCGATTTTCATTCAAAACTGAAAATGCTCTTCGGAATCTTCTGTACTGATCCTAAAATTTCCATATTGATCCTAAAACCAAATAAAACAATTCTGAAGAAGAACAATGTGTGAAAGATATCTCCTACCACATGTCAAGATTCATTTGCAGCCCTAATAATTAATATATGTGTGGTGATAGAGACAGCCGTGGATAAATAGATCAATGGAATAGAATAGAGAAAAATTTGCACATATATTTAAATAATATTTATAGAGGAAGCATTGCAAATAAATAAAAAATGATAGACTAGTTAATAAGTGGTGGTGAAAAAAATGATTATTCATATAAGAAGAACATAAATTTAGATTCTCTCCGCAAACAACAGAAAGATAAAATGTCTGGTGGAGTAAAACAAACGTCAAAAGCAAATCCTTGAAACTTGGAGAAGAAAATATATTATTCAGACCCTAGTTTAGGAATAGATTTCTCAGAAAAGAAACCAAAAATGCCCAAACATGAAGAGCGTTTATTGCAATTAAATATTTATGTTTTTTAAAACACCATAAACAAAGAGGAAAGACAAGCTTCATACTAGAAGAAACTGTTTCCAAGATATATATAATCAGTCAGTGTTTGGAAAATATATGAACTCCCACAAATTGATAAAAAAGGACAGAGACATGAACAGACATTTCTCCAAAGAAGATATACTGATGGCCAATAGGCACATGAAAAGATGCTCATCATCGCTGATCATCAGGGAAATGCAAATCAAAACTACACTAAGATATCACCTTACACCCGTTAGAATGACAAAAATATCTAACACTAATAGCAACATATGTTGGAGAGGTTGCGGAGAAAAAGGAACCCTCATACACTACTGGTGGGAATGTAAACTGGTGCAGCCACTATGGAAAACAGTATGGAGATTCCTCAAAAAACTAAAAATAGAACTACCATACGATCCAGCCATCCCACTACTGGGTATTTATCCAAAGAGCCTGAAGTCAGCAATCCCAAAGGTCCTGTGCACCCCAATGTTTATTGCAGCACTGTTTACAATAGCCAAGACGTGGAAGCAACCTAAGTGCCCATCAACAGACGAATGGATAAAGAAGATGTGGTACATATATACAATGGAATACTACTCAGCTGCAAAACAGAACAAAATCATTCCATTTGCAATAACATGGATGGACCTTGAAAGAATTATGTTAAGTGAAATAAGCCAGCGAGAGAAAGATAATCTGTGTATGACTCCACTCATATGAGGAATTTAAAACTATGGACCAAGAACAGTTTAGTGGATACCAGGGGAAAGGTGGGGTGGGGGGTGGGCACAAAGGGTGAAGTGGTGCACCTACAACATGACTGACAAACATTAATGTACAATTGAAATTTCACAAGATTGTAACCTATCAATAACTCAATTAAAAAAAAAAAAAAAGGACAGAGAATCCAAAAGAAAAAAAATGACAGGAGATATGCATGAAATAGTCACAGAAAAGGAAATTAGAATGGCTAATAAAACACAGAAAGCACCAAAGATATTAGTAATGATGAAATTGGAAATTAATGCCACAATACAATAATTATTTCACATCTATCAGAATGGAGAATAAGTATTTGGGACCTTCACACATTTCTTTCTTTTTTTTTTTTTTTTTGAGGAAGATTACCCCTGAGCTAACATCCACCACTGATCCTCCTCTTTTTGCTGAGGAAGATTGGCTGTGAACTAACATCCTTTCCCATCTTCCTCTATTTTTTGTATGTGGGACGCCTGCCACAGCACGGCTTGACAAGCAGTGCATAGGTCCACACCCGGGATCTGAACCAGCGAACTCTGGGCTGCTAAAGTGGAACATGCAAACTTACCCACTGTGCCACTGGGCTGGCCCAGGACCTTTGTACATTTTGAAGAGTGGTAAAGAAATAGAGGAAATTTTTGGCAATTTCAAGAAAATGAATGTTAACATAATCTATGGCCCAGGTATATTCTTTAGAGAAACTCACACATGTGGCTATATTTATAAATATGTTAAATCTCAAAAACAATATTTTGAGCAAAAAAGGGGCAAACTTCAATATGACATATTCAATAAGACTATTTACATGAAGTTTAAAACAATATTTTAAAATATTAATGGATGTATAAATAATAAAAAAACGTATGAGTGGGCATGATAAATGCTAATATTAATTAATTCTGCCTGGGGCAGGAATTAGAAGAATGGAATTAGGAGGGTGTACCATCAACATTGTGTACCATCAACATTCTTTGATGGTAATTGTACTATTTATTTCTTTAAAAAATGATGTAAATGAATATGAAATCCTGTCAAGACTTTTACGAAGGTGGTTTGTGAGTCCATGGCTAAAGTAAACACTGGGTGTTCATTAACTTTCTAATTTTATACAAGCGTTTGCAATATTTCATAAAAATACTAAATAAATAAAACATCAATTATGACTCGAGCTGATTTAACTACAAAAAGAGGAAGACAGAAACACACACACATGCATAGACACACACACATAGACACACATAACCAGAAAAGTGAACTCTCTGATAATTTTGTTGAGAAGAAACACAGATATAAGAACACTCTCTCATCTCCCTATTTATCTTCCCTTCCCTTTTTTCCTCCCTGTAGTCTAGAAAGATGATAAAAGAAGAAAATAAAAATAAGTATATAAATCCATATACTTCCTTCTACGCACTGCTTTAACTTGATGCAATATATTTTGATAATATTTTGTTTTATGATCCGTTTTGAAATACTTTCTAATTTGTCTTGTGATCCTTTCATCCCTCCCTCCTTTCTTTCTTCTCTCTTTTCTCCTCTCTCCCCTTTCTCTCTCTCTCATATTTGGAGGTTTTTCAAAAGTGTATCACCCTTATTAATTTCTAATTCAGTTTATTATAGTCAGATAAGATAATTTTATTTCTGTCCTTTGGTACTTATTGAGACATTTTACAGAACTGACTGAGGAAACACCCTGTCAAATGTTGTACTTGCACTTGAAAAGAAAGCAGGTTCCGTCCTGGTTGGCTGTAATGTTCTTTAAATGTAAATTACGGTAAGTTGATTGACAGTGTTGTTCACACCCTCTTTGTCTTTACTAATGTTTTTCCATCTCATATTCTACTAAATACTGAAAGACGGATGTCAATATCAGCAACTATTATTATGGATTTGTTTTTTCTTCCTTTAGTTTTATCTCTTTTTTGCAATGTGTATTCTAAAGTTCTGTATTATATTGTATTTTCTAGAAAATACAATTTTCTAAAGTATTAGGAACATACTATTTAGAATTTTAATGTCTTCTCGGTGAATTAGGAAATAGTCTACTTTATTTCTAACATATCCTTTGTTTTAAAGGTTTCTTTTGGAATGATCTCATGCCATTTTTCTTGAGTTTAGGGTCTGCATGGTATACCTTTCTTTAATGTTCTATTTGATTATACTGGAATACTAAAAGTGATTTTGCTTTTCATACATTATATTGTATCAAATTATAGAATTTGATCTGGACTGCTTATGTACCCTCATTGAAGCTATAAGAAATATGTCTCCTTGGCTGTTTGAAAAGAGAAGTCGTTCTGTTTAAGAAAAAGAGTTTTCTCACCATCAAAACACTTAGAATTTTCCCCTCCCAAGGCCGGGCTCTTCGGTGTTTGATCCTTCCTACCAGGTACCTCCCTACTCTGTAATAGCTCGCTCCACTCCCTGCCCAGGATGTCTGTTCCTGTGCAGATTCCCACCATTCCACAAACACCTTGGCTGGTTTGCTACATATCATTGAGAGTACTAACTTTATGAAGATTAGACAAGTCACGGGTAGAAAATCTCAGTGTTTCAGTTTGACAACCTTTCATGTACAGTGTTAAATGTCAACCATTTTTCTCCCTGCTTCACTCTTGATTAAAATCTCTAGTGTAAAACTAAAGATAGTATTTACATCACCTTTAGTTTGGGAAAACTGAAGGAAAAGTTTCTTTTTTTTTTTTTTTTGAGGAAGACTAGTCCTGAGCTAACTACTGCCAGTCCTCCTCTTTTTGCTGAGGAAGACTGGCCCTGAGCTAACATCCATGTCCATCTTCCTCGACTTTATATGCGGGACGCCTACCACAGCATGGTGTGCCAAGTGGTCCCATGTCCACACCTGGGATCCGAACCGGCAAACCACAGGCCGCTGAGATGTGGAACGTGCGAACTTAACTGCTGTGCCACCGGGCCGGCACCAGGAAAAGTTTCTATGGGCTTCACCCCAGCACCCTTCTTTATTCTTTTGGCCTGTGAATTCAGTCTTCTCTCTCTTAATGGCCATGTCTCCCCTTCCACTTGATCAGGTTCTTCTGGAATTGGCTGTGTTTTTGTTTGAATAAAATTTTTGTTTTAGAATAGAGTTAGATTTACAGGCAAATTGAAGAGTTAGTATAGAGAGTTACCATATAACTCTCACCCAGTTTCCCCTATCGTCATCTTTTATTAGTTATTTGTCATAATTAATGAGTTCATATTGATATGCTATTATTACCTCAATTTTCTTTAGTTTTCCCTAAAGCTAGTATCTTTTTCTGTTCCAGAATTCCAGCCAGAAGACCACATTGCATTTAGTATTCAGGCCGCCTTAGGCTCCTCTTGGTTGTGACAGTTTCTCAGACTTTTCTTGTTTTGATGACTTGATGGTTTTGAAATTATTGGTCAGTTATTTTGTAGAACGTCCCTCGGCTGGGATTTGTCTGAAGATTTTCTCATGACTAGGCCATGGTGCGGGTGTTTGGCAGGAAGACTAGAGAAGAAATCCCCATTTTTATTACATATCAAATGTATATACTATCAACAGAATTTATCACTATTGATGTTGACCTTCATCATTCGTGTGATGTGGTATTTGTCAGGTTTCTCCACAATAAAGTTCCTCTTTTCCTCCCCTCTCCACCCTTTCCACCTGTGTTCTTTGGAAGGAAGACACTGTGCAGCCCACACTAATGGGGAGGTATTCTGCATGTCCTTTAAGGCGCAGTATCTATATAAATCATTTGGAATTTCCTGCATGGGAGATTTGTCTCCTCTCTCCTATTTATGTATTTATTCAATCATTTATTTATTTCAGTATGGACTTCTGGATATTTATTTCACACTACTTTAATCCTCCACACATAGCCTCTAGCAATTAGTCAAAATTCCCTTTTAAATGTTCCAGCCACTATATTGTGGCTCTAGCGTTTCTGTCCAGGTAAGCAGATCTTGACTGTATCTCCTGAGATGCTCCCGAGTCTTCAGATTTTGTGGTCGGTTTGCCCTGTGACCTCAGTATTCTGATGGGTCCAAGAAAAATAACTGATTTTTAGTTTGTACAGCTTTTTATTGTCAGAAAGGGAGTAACAGTTTCTAAGTTTTCTGTGTCGAAACAGAAACCAGAAGTTGGTATATCTTTTTTCTTAGTATGTTTATTTCAAATTAGTCTCTGCCTTTATATTTAAAGTATGTTGGGTCTTGCTTTTTAACCAACATGAGAATCTCTGATTTGCATTTAGTCCATCACATTAAATATAATTATCGCTGTGGTTGGGTTTCATTCTTTTATCTTGCTGTGGGTTTTTGGCATATTTATATCACATGTTCTTTTGCCCCTGTTTCCTTCCCTGATTTTTTGTGTGAAGTGCCTATTTTCTTAGTTTTCAGTTTTATCCCCTGTGTTGACTTTTTAGTTATACCACTCTGTGTTTCTCTAGAGATGTAGTTTTAAGTTTCCCTTCAGATAATATTGTATTATTTCACAGAGTAAAGACTTTACAACTGTATATCCTTTCCTTTGCTACATATGCTATAAACACCCTAGTGCATTGTTATAAGTTATTTTTCATTTGTAATAGTTCTTAGTCTTTTAAAGAAATTTAAGTATCTATCTTTATTATATATAATATTATACATACGTAATATTTTCCTATTTATTTACCCTTTCTACTTATCTTCCTTTCTTTCTTAAGAGAAGATATCCAGGAATCCATTTACTATCATTTCCCTTTAGAGTGAAGAACTTATATTAGTGTAAGTTTCCTGGGGACAAATTCTTTTATTTTTTCTCAGTTCAAAAATGTCTTTATTTCACCTTTATTTTGGGGAGAATATTTTCACTGGGTATAGGATCCTAGATTCATATTTTGTTTTCTTTCAGCACTGAAAAGATGTTATTGTGTTATCTTCTGGCCTCCCAATGTTTCCATTGAGAAGGATCTCCTTCCACTGTATTTAATGTGTCTGTGTAGCTGCTTTTAAGATTTGCTTTTTATCTTTATTTTTCAGCAGATTGACTATGATGTGACTAGTAATTTTTAAAAATTTATTTATTCAAGGTAAGGTGTTTGAGGAGATTCCTGGATTTGTGGGTTGATGTCTTTCAATTAATTTTTGAAAGTCCTCAGCCATTTTATCTTTTCATATTTCTTCTAACCTATTATCTCTCTCCTCTCTTTTCAGGATTATAATCATGAGGACTATTTGATACTTTCTCACAGATCAGAGATTCCGTTTTCTCTTGTTTTTGTTTTAATTCATTTTTTTCAGTTTGGATATATTCTACTGATCAGTTTTCAAGTGTATTGATTCATTAGTCTGTTGTGTCAATCTGTTATTAAATTCAATAGATGAATTCATTTTTGATAATTGATTTTTTTATTAATGCAATTTTATTGGGTTCTTTTATATATTCTCAATATCTTGTCATGTTTGTTGTCTACCATTTCCAATATATACTCACTATGGTCTGAATGCTTTTGTTCCCCCAAAATTCATATGTTGAAACTTAATGCCAATGTGATGGTATTAGGAGGTGAGGCCTTTGGGAAGAGAACTGGCCATAAGAGTAAAGCCGTCATGAATGGAATTACTGGTCTCACAAAAGAGACTCCACAGAGCTCCCTAGCCCCTTCCTTCTGCCTTGTGAGGTGACAGCTAAAAGGTGACATCTGTGAACTAGAAAGTGGGTCTTTGCCAGACACTGAATCTGCCAGTGACTTGATCTTAGATTTCCCAGCATCCAGAACTGTGAGAAATAAATTTCTGTTTTTTGTAAGTACCAGTCTATGCTATTTTTGTCATAGCAGCTCAAATGGACTAAGATAATACTTCAGTTTCTTTATCACTTAACTAATATCATCTGTAATTGCATCATCAAGCATCTATATTTCTTCTATCAGCTATTTCTTCTTTTGACTATTATTCACTTTTTTAATTTTGCTATTTTATACGACTTGCATTTTTTTGTTGTGCCAGACATTTTGTATTAAAAAACAGCAGGAACTGAATTATGTAGTACTTACCTCCAGAAAATATTATGACACTTTCTTTCAGGCTGCTAGAGCTGGAGTCAATGTGAAATGTCGTTCAAATGTATATAGGCCTTGTTTCAGCTGTAGTTCATCACTGACAACATGTTTTGAGATTGTGATCAGGGCTTTCCCTTCTGTACAACAAACGATCTGAGTTCTTGAGGCTTCTTAGTGCTTTATAGGTACTCTGCTAGTTTGTCAAACTACATCATATCTCTCTTTCCTTCACAGATTAGATGTCAGCTTTCTGGTCTGTTGGAGAGTTATCTTTGCTCTCTGGTCCTACCCCTACCTTTCTCTTTCTTGGAACATTTCTACCTGCCCTCCTGCAATGCCATATCCTCCCCAACATTGAGGATGGCTGCTTTATACTCTTGGAATGCTTTAGAATGTGTTCTCTTAGCTCTTCTGCTGGCCTCTGGTAGTTGAAAGCTTGGAGTGTCTCAAAGGGGTTTCTTTCTTACAGAGCTCTTGCAATATGACTGACAGTGTGTAAATTTTTCTATACAATATTTTTCTTGAGTGTTAGAGAAATCTTATGAAGTAGTTATTAGTAAAATTCTACAGGTGAGTAACTGAAGGAAGTTAGAAGAAATTAAGATGAGAAAGTCAAAAGTATAAAATTATCAAAAACATAGGGAACCCTATAAAGAAAGAGAGAAGAAATGGAAGAGAGAAGAAGCTGATGAGGGTTTGTAAGACAGGAAAGGGTTAGAACATATCTATTGGAGCAAGTTAATAGTGGCACATTTCATTTTTATTGGCTTATTTACTTATGAGACCTATTCAGATTAATGACTATTTATGGTATCTTTTTGTTCCTCACTAAGCCTTGCATTTATTAAGGACAGAGACTGTGATGTATTCACACATATATTCTCAGCAATGTGCAAAGGGATCAGCACATATTAACTATTCATAAGCATTCATTGTTATCTCAAGGTTTCACTCCATTCATTCATTCGTGAAAAATTTTTTGAGGACTTCCTACTATGTGCCAAGCACTCTTCTAGATGTGTGGGATACATCAGAGAGCAAAACACACAAAATCTATGCCTTTGTACAGGTTTAAAAAAGGAAGCAACAAACAGGAAACATATAAAATAAGTTAATTAGATAGTATTCTAGAAGGTGATAAGTCCTACAAAAAGAAAAAGAACAGGGAATGGGTGATTTGGAGAGTGTGTTAGGAAAAATGGGTTTTAATTTTAGAGTGTAGTCAAAAAAGGCATCAATCAGGAGGTGGTATTTGAGCAAAGACCTGAAGTAGGTTAGGGAGACAGCCATGCAAGATGTGAAAACCTTAAGTTTCCAGCATCCTGAGTGATTCATAAACTGCATAGGGACAAGTATGACTGCATTGGAGTAATGAAGGGGAGAGTAGCATGAGACAACACGGCAAAGGGTAGATCAGATTATATGGGACATATCAGGCCATTTTAAGCCTTCACTTTAAGTGAAATGAGGAAATATGCAGAGTCTTGAGCTGAGGAGGGACGATATGACTCATGTTTCAAAAGTTTTACATTCTCCTCCGTGATATAGCGAATGAAATAGAGCTTTATTGCCCTTTCATTTTCTTTTCTACATAATCTATTTCAGGATTCCTATGTAGCAGTCTGTGGTAAAGAAACAAGCAACATGTTTTAACTCACAGTTACATATAACTCATGGATTGGGGAAGAGCTAATTGGAGCCTAAATATCTAGATACCCCATGTTTAAGAGACACAAGACCCAACTTCCCAGACTTTAAAGTCCTTCCATATTTAAAGAAAGGTCAATGCTAACCTGTCATCTTTTTATACATGAATAACTTGAAGTTTGAGACATGAAGAAGAGCTTTTGGTGTTAAATTCATATTTTTCACTATTACAACATGCTATCTCTTCATAGCTTTGTAAAAGAAGAAAATGGGCCAGCCCTGGTGGCCTAGTGGTTAAGTTCAGGTCACGCTGCTTTGGCGGCTCAGTTTCAGCTCCCTGGTGTGGATCTACGCCACTCTGTTAGCAGGCAGGTTGCGCTGGTGGCCCACATGCTAAAACATACGGGAAGATTGGCATGGATGTTAGCTCAGGGTGAATCTTCCTCAGGAAAAAAAAAGAAAGAAAAAGAAGAGGGCAATGATGATTTAAACCTGGAATGAACAATTTTTATTTGTGCAGGGGCAGATAGTAAATATTTTGAGCTTTGTGGTCCATATAGTATGTTTCATAACCACTCAAATATGAGTGCAAAAGCAACCATAGACAATACATAAATCAATGGGCACAGCTGCATTTCAGTAACTCTTAATTTACCAAAACAGGTAGTGTGATGAGTCAAATTTGGCTGGTGGGCCATAGTTTGCCAACTTTGATTTAGATTGTGTTGTTGATAGCAAAGGGGAGATTGTAAAACACAGTTACCAGAAGTTATGCTGATTCTTTCAAGCTCAGTAGTTCCTGGATGACATTGAACAGGAGAAAAACTATGCAAATAAGAACATGAATATAATTAGCTTTCAGTTGCACCATGTTCCTACATATATCTCTTCTGCTGCCTAACCAAGAATACCTTTGGGAGGAATTGCAAGTTAGTTTGTCTTTCCTCACAAAAGAATATTTAGAAGATTGTAGCATAGATAGATGAAAATGACATATTTGTTTCTCAGAAATTTGTAAATGATTTGCTAAATTCCCAAGGCATTCACAGTTTGGAAATATATGTTGGAGGAAGAAATAAACATTTATAAAATTTTGAAACTAAGTATTCAAATATTAGTATTTCTAAGATTACCACAACTAATGTCTCATGTTAATATAGGATCTGCATTCTTCCATTTCCTTGGAGTGTATCTGTGATATATATATTGAATGTTATATATAATGTTATATATATTTTTTCCCTCACTGCGTTTCCTGATAGAGAAACAGAGTCACAATAAGGATTAATAAGTGCCTAAAAAAAGAAGTCAAGGAGAGGCCTGAGTAGAGAATTCTGATCGCCCAGCACCCAGATTAAAGCTGTTTACGTTTTCTCTAAATCAATACATCTGTAGCCCCAGGTGAGTCTCCTAAAGCAAACAGGCAGGAATCCCAGGGTATGTCAGTTTCAGACAAGACTAATAATTTGCACGTGTACATTTGCAATGAGGCCATATCTACCATTTTCTAAAGCTGAAAGTCTGTCCTTCTAAAACTCGCATTTAGCACAGATGTTCCACATACCTAATTACTATTGGTTGGAGTAGTTAGGTAGTAAACAACTTTGTCAGATCTTTTCCTTGGCCAAATAACTTTAATAGGGAAGATTGTCACTAAAGGCGATGACTAAAGGTCTCTAGTGGCCTTCTACCCCACTTCCAAAAGTAGATATTTGCTAGCTATTACCTGAATCTTTGCTGATAATCACAGACAAAATGGCACAAGAAAGCCAGCCATTAGAAATATCCTTTGGCCAGCCCCTGATATAGAGTTTATTTGAGTCAAGATACATTATTTATAATCACATTTGGCTACTCTACATACATGTATGATATTTTTGAAGGCTTGAAGTAAGAAAAAAATTAGGTGGCTTTTTCCATGTTAACCTGAAAATTAAAAGCAACATATACTCATTGCTATATATTATCACAGATACACGAACTATTGATTCAGGTTTTTCATATCAAAACATATTTGTTTAGGTAAAAAACCCCTTGTGAATAGGAAATTCAGATTTAAAAATCATTAGAAGAAGCATTTAAGCTTTTTTTGTTGTTAATCAATAGACCTGTCAATTTGACATGAAAAAAGGCTGAAAGTCCTTGGCTTACCTTTGGCCTGTAATGAACAGAATAAAGGAAACAGAACTGTAGAGAGATTTTGTGTAGTTTTGGGAACTACAGCTTGAATTTCATATATTGGAAAAATGTTACCTATTCCAGTAGAGGTGTGTATATTACCTTATTAGATAAGACCTAGTATTTTTAATATCTAGATACTAAAGAGCTATCAAAGTATTTGATATTATAATGCCAAATACTAAAAGATAGTCAACAAATTTTGATTGCTTGGTCCTATAATCACTGTGAATATATAACACACACACACACACCTCTTTGGTATATCTTTTAGCTCACACGCTGTTGCATGTGCGTTGGTTAACTAAAGAGAAATTCTGTTTAGATGTTGTAGCCATGGGGGGAAGCTTGCATGATACACAGGAAATGTTATGCTGCCTAAATAGAGCATCCATTTATGGTAACATCCGATGGTAGTATCCATTTTAAGCTCTGACTTTGAGAAGGAAATGAATTTCCCAATAAAAGATAGCTTTAAAATGAGATTTTTTTCGTTTTATAGAATGCTGATCTTGGTAGACAGATAAGCAGACAGACATAAGATGCTGAACAGCTGAATTTGAAAGATAGAAAGTTGCTACTACATATAGTCATTTATGTCAAATAATAAGGGAAGTAGCTAGCATTTACCAGGCATAATAGAGGAGACCACTGACAAGACCTCATGCTTAACACCTGATTTTGAACAAATTAATATGCAAAAATTGGGAAACTTAGGGTCATCCTAAGGAACAAGCTGAAACGAATCAAAAATCTTGGTATGAGGCAATAACACTCTAAAATGAGGAACATAGATCTGGATTGATCTAGATTGTTGATCCAAGCAAAAGTTTTAGTGAAGTGAACCTAGAAACATAGTTTAGAATCACTGTATAGTACTTATATTTCATGTATGTAAGCTTATATGATAAAAAATATATTGTTCTTATTAGAAAATATATGATCAGTATTTTTTAACAATATTTTAGTTGTTCTCATAAAATCCACTGTTAAATAAGGTTTTTAGGTTTGTTAAATACCTCAAACTGTGGAGATTCTCTTGATAACACAGTTTCTGATTCTCAGTTAGAAAAAGAAAACAAAACCAAATGAATAAATGTGTTACCATCTTTCCTCACAGAATTCTGTCACTGAAAGCTTACTTCTCCTTAGGCATGCCAAATACATACTTAATCTTATAAATATAGGTTAGCATGCATTTATAAAATAATATTATTTCATCAAATATCTCAAAGCAAATTTTGGAAAATATAAAAACATTGAACTATTTCTATATAACAATATTTTCTTTAAAATAAGGAATTTGACCTTTTTAAAAAAGCTTAATCAAAGTTGGAAGGTTGAAAATTATGATGGGATTCTAAAATAGGGATAAATTTAATATTTTCAAATATTTGATTTCTTAAGATTCTCTTTCCTTTAGCAATAAAATGAAAGAAAGCATGTATTTCAATAATTGAATCTTTTGAGATTTAAGATTATCTTTTGAAATATTAAACTATTTTTCTTGCTTGAATTTACTCATTATGCAACATAAACACCTGGAAATCACTGTAAAGAGGACTCAGTAAGATTCTGCTGTGACAAATTTTAAACTTACTGTTTGGGGAAACAGAGTTTCCGTTTATCTTAGCAGTTTATTTTTTCTTATTGTTAAGAAAATTCATATTGATCATGAAACATAGGCATCTTCTTTGAGTATATAGTGCATACAGATCTCACTCTTAAATTCTTATGTTTGTTAAATTAAAATATATCCCTGAAATCTCTTTACATGAACATAGAAGAACACACTTGCTCTGGTTTTTTTGCTTTAATCTCTGGTATTCCTTCTCACATCAAGCAATATAGTCCCCATTTACATTAGTAAAAATCTGTGACCCTGTGCAAGGAAAAATTCATCACCTGAAATACATGTTAAATATTGCTCTCCCATCTGTATCAGAACTAAACAAGCTACTCTCAAAAAGGGTTGATTTTGATGGAAAACTAAGCTCTTGAACAAAGTGATTCTAGATGAAAGGACTCCATATGGAACATGATGGAGAAGGAAGCCCCTTGGAGAAATCAAGAGCCCTGATTTGGTCTAAGTCCCTCTCCTCCCTCACTGAGTGATCAGAGGTATTTCAAAGACTGAATCTATGATCCTTCCTATGGTCATGCAATTCATAAAAAGTGATGCTCAAACTCTTATAAACATATATTCCAGTGGTAGAAGAACGTTGATGATATTCATTCTATTAATCTAATATTTAGTATACTTTAGAAACCCTTATAATAAAAATAATAATGCCAAAATGTAACAAAATGAAACAAAGATTAACAAAAAAATAAAGGTCCAACAAGTTAAGCCTGAGAAGCAAGGAATAAATTTCAAAACAAAACAAAACACAAAATGTTTATTTATCAAATGTAGTATACCAAATGCGAAAGAGGAGCAAGAAGAGGTCCCCACAAGCCTTTGAGTATGATATCTCTCCAAAAGTATAAATGCTAGGAAATCAAAGAAGAACATGTCTCTTAAAAAAATATGCTGTGATATTAGCAAGATAATATTAAAGCTGAAAATGTAAGATAAAGTGAAAACATTGATGGAAGAGAAGAGAATTAATACCCCAGCACAAAAAGGCAATATTTCAAATCAAGGTAACTAAAGAAACACACGATTAAATGTAAGAGAATCTAAAAACCCATAAAGAAAGATACAGAAGTTCAGTCATCTGAAATAATTGTTATTAGTGCAAATAGAGAGGGCCAAATCTGTAAGGAATTAAAATTGGTCTTTAAGGTTAGAGGTACATGCATTTTAATCCCAAATCTGTCATTTCTTTCCTGTCTGATCCCGCTATTTAGTCTTTTTAAAGCTCAGACACCTCATTTCAAATAGGCCATTATAGCTCTGTCATAGAATTTTTGAGGTTATTAAATGTGATCACATATGTATAGCACTTAGCCAAATGCCTGGCAAATAATCATCACCTACTTTTTTGGGGGGATGAGGGGGCGGGATTGAATAAACTAGTTGGCAAACTTTTATTTTAACCATGATGCTTCCTCAGAATAGATATGAAGGCAACAGTATCTCTTTGAGTAGAAACACACACACACACACACACGTATGCATGCACCCAAAACATTCCCAGGCCTCTACTTGTCATGTTTTAAACCTTTAAAAGTTTTAAGTTTAAAGTTTAAAACATTAAGAACAAAGAGGAGATTTTACAAACTGCCAAGAAAGCAGGAGATGCAGCAACAAGAATGTTTTGAAGCATTCTCCTCTTGGCTTTGGAGAAAATCTACACAAGTCTAAGACCAAAGAGTAATCTGCAAACACAATGCCCCACGAAGCTGACCTTTTTGTTCCAAATTAATTATTAATGCCTAAAAACCACGAAACTGTTTTTCAAATAATGCCACCATAGCAAAGTTGAACAGAAGTAAAAATGAGTATCTCAGGACACATGAAAGATACTTCATACACATTGATTAGGAAAAATTATGCAAGGCAAGATTAATGGAATGAAGTAAAATGGTATAGGAAATTAGACCAACATGTGAAAAATGGAAAAGCAGAAGACAGAAATTCATAGAGTTTTAGTCTACAAGATATAACTAGAAAGGGAGCAGGGCAAGGAGAAGTTCAATCCAAGAAAGACACTTTGCTCTTAATACATTCAAAGTTATGAGGCCAAACATTCACCTCCACACTTCCATTCCATTTCATTTCATTAGCAAATTATGAAAAGTAAATCTCAGCTTAATTATATTATTATAAAAATATTGCATAAAAGTTAGAGCAGATTACAAATAAAATTTAAGAGAATTAGCATTTAGTGTCCACTAGAAAATACACACAACAGACAGAAAATATAATACCATAGGATAAAAATAAAATGACACAAGCAAGAATTATAATACTTAGAACAATTGTTTTCAATTATCTTGTAATTAAAAGGGTCCCAGACTGTATTTTTAAAAATGCAATCATCATGCCTACAAAAGAGGCACTTAAAAGTCACATGATCTTTTTCAACTATTGGCAACTTTTCATTTATTCAAACAGGCAATGTACTACATAGTAGCATATGCCTATAATCAAACAAACAAACAAATAAATATAAATGTTATATACATGAAGAGAGAGAGTGAGAGATATGCATACATATGCACATTTAGGTAGATATAAATAGAAGTAAAGTAACCTGGAAATACAAATGCAATATATTCGATGTCATAGAAAGCTTTCAGAGATGAATTAGAAGAACGTTATGCCTTAAATATAGCTTTAAAATATATTTTAAAGAAGAATAAGATAAAAACCATAAATTTGGCTCTATCAAAAAAGTTTAGAAGTGGAACAAAGTGCCAAAAAACGGGCAGGAACCATCTGCTCCTTCTGACCTGTTTTTCTTGTCCCTAACTGCCAAGGATGGAAGCTCAGTTTTTTGAACAAATTTTTTTTTTGTACTTTCCTTGTCCCTAAAGAAAATCTGGAGCTCCCAAGAGAGCTCCAGGAACTATGGAAAAGCTGAGCAGGCATATAAAGATTCTCTCCTTTACTTTGCTTTCTTCTTATTCATTGTTGAAGATGAAGTCCTTCTGCACATGAAAGACAAATAAAATTCATCTACATTTCAGAGACAGACTTTCTTAGGAGCTTTGTCACGGGGGCAGGGGTTTAGTTTCTGGCTGGGGTAGAGTCTGTGGTGTCCTGAGTGGATAGGAAAAAGGCTTAAGACACTATCTTAAGGCTGCCATTTTTGGAAAATTGTGCAAAAATGGTTAACTAAGATGCTTAACTTACAGCACGTGTCACAAAGATTTGAGCTTCATGAAGGCTTATTTCTGCAAAGAAAATTAGTGATATGTTTTTCCATTTTCTATCTTTGGTAGAAAAGATAGTGGTAGAGTTGATCAGTTCTTGGTATTATTTTTCAGTTTAGCTTTCTTCTAGAGGTCAAATTGTATTCTGAGCCATATAATTTCTGAAATTCCTTCGGGAGGTTGGTGAATATGAGTTAAATTATTTTTTTGTTGTTTTAACTTCATATGCAACTTTATCAATATTGTAAGCTCTTAGAGCTAAATTGTCGGAAATGTTATTTCAAGATTAACATATTGCTAGATTCTAGAAGCTTAGTGGACCTAATTTATATCCTTATGAATGTTTAAAACGCGTGTTATTGTAACTATCTCGCTTTTGTATGCATGTCTTATTTTCCCAAGTATTAAAGTAATTTACTATCAATAAATAAAATTTGGGAAATATTAAACACTATAAAGTAAAAACAACCATGAGCCCAATATCCAATCAATACCTATACATAGAGAGATTGATAGACATGATAAAAAGATAGATATAAATAGGGCACATAACATCAATTAAATTATATCATAAATAAATGCACTTTTGAATCAAGATTTTAAAAATTAAAACTATATTTTGTCTGTGTTTCTATGTTATTAAATATTCTACTTCATCATATAGTCATTCCATAAATTATTTAACCAGTCCTCTATTGTTTGGTATTGATATATTTTCTAATTATTTATTATAAATGATGGTTTATATCAAGAAGTGGAATTATTGAGTTAAATGCTGTGTCATTTATGTTTCTTAATAATTAAGCAGCAGCCTGGAAGAATGAGACAAAAACAAGTTTTAGAGCTGCACACATTTGGATTTTAAACCTGGAAATTCCAGTTCAAGCTTTCTGCCTCCATTTAAAAAAAATCTTTAAAATCGAAATGTTGAATTTGTAAGTGAGAAGTCTGTTACAAGGACTAAATTAATCAATATATTTAAACATGTTTACCTTAAATGTATTTAAAGTAAAGGATCTAGTTGAGAACCCAGCATATAGCATACCATTGAACGGTAAATATTTTTATTCCTTAAGCTTATTTACCCTTTAACCATCATATTTATTGTAAATATTTCTTTTTAAAATTATTTTCAATTTATTTTTATACATAGTAATTTTGACATCAAGGAGTTTATGTTATGTAATAAAATCTACTTTCTTTTTTCATATTGTGCCCATTTTCTTTTAAGAAGTTTTTCCCCACACTGAAATCAGAAAATAAATCACCTATACATTTTTCTAATTGAATGTCTTTATTTTTTTCCAAGGAAAAATATTGTAGAGCGTGGTGAAAGGAGTAGAGAAGTGGGTGACGTACTTTCCTAAGCATTATGTAATTTAAGAAGAACTACACCCTCTATTGTATTCTCTATTTGAGTTAAAGAAACTAGATGTCTGAGCAAAGGAAAATTGAGCCTCACAGGAATAGATTCACACTAGCTCAATGCTTATTAGGCTTTGCATAGTGATTTAGGACTCCTGATGATAGCTTTGACCTACTGACGTATATTAGAAAAGGACATACCTGTCAGCATAGGAGCAGATATTAAGGAGGGACACTAATGGCTCTTCTTTTGCCATTTGTTAAACACTGAACTTTGGTGTGTCATTCCCAATTTAGTGATTGAGAAACAGAATCTAAACAAAACAGGGCGCATGAAGTGTTTTTGAAAAAAAAATGCTACAAGGAAAAGTGGACAAATAATCTAAATAATTAGAGAAAGAATATATTTTTTGAATTGTCTATAGAAAATAAATGAAAATGTTATCAGAAGCCAGGGGAACTAGAGGCAGGGCAAAAGCCACAAGAAGTAAAAATCTATAATGACTTCGGAGATGTACAATGAGCTGGCTAGAATCAGAAAAATAAAAGAGGAAAAGAGCCTAAAATCTATTAACCAAATTAAAATGCATTTTTGAGGCAGAAAAGACTTGTTATAACAGAAAATTTGCTCATTAATATGGAGGACAAATTTGAGAAACTTATCAAGAGCAGAAATTAAAAGCAAATATTTATTCTAGGCGACAGATCCAGTTTATAATTTAATGCTAGGTGTAAAATAAGAAAATAATTTCATTAGGTATAGAAGGCCTAATCAAATATACAAGAAAAGAAAAAATTTCTGAATTAAAATATTAAATACAAGAACTCTGGTAATGTATGGAGGCAAAGAAATTAGTTTACATAAAAATTAATAAAAATCAGGCTGGTGTGACATTTCTCCTCTCCAAATACAAATTACAGAAACCAACAGAATTTTGAATAAAAATTAATCTCATTCTAGGATAGCGAGCCTCATAAAATTTTTATTCACATGAGAATAATACTTATATAGTTACATAACAAATAGGAATTGTACCACTCTTATACCCTTCTCTAGAAAATCATGTGAGTACCCTTACCAGGTAAAATACTTGACAATTTTAGTAGTCAACTGTGGGGTGAATCAAAACCAAGAATTCAAAATGGTTAAGTCAAAGCATTAAATGTCTGATGAAGAACACTGAAACCAAATAACTAAATTGAGTACGTATAGTGGCTATAATTATGGCTATAAACTGGAGTGCAAAAGCTCAAAACCATTCTGAATGGTATTGTATATGGTAATGCCTAAAACATAAAAACAAGTTGTTTTGAAACATTTATTTAAGGAAAATATAGGTTTTAAGGTGTGGGAGGTGAGGGAAAATAAAAATTTGCATTATGATTTTTCTCTATATTTCATGAGATTTTTAGTTAAAAATATGTGTAAACATTAAATGGCAAGGAAAAGGATTTTCAACAAAGGTTGGTAATTAGGCTCTTCAGAAAATTAACTAACGTGTTAACTAAGTCACAAGATCCAGATAGATTCTAATTTTATGCCATAACAAGGTAAAATATATAAGAATATATTCAATAAATCTCTGGAAATACATACCACAAGAAAAATTAAAATGGAAATCACAAGTTGAGTATTTTCAGTAAATAAATAAATGTATGATATCCTCAAATAGAGACAGCACTTGGAAATCAGTAATATAAGGAGAATTATGTCACCACAAGTATTCAGTCAAGAAATTGTACGTTACTAATTGCAGAAGAATTACAGTTAGAAGATAAACATGGAAAAAAAATCACCTTTCCTAATAGTCAATAGATCATAATGTGGAAATCACATAACTTTTTAAAACCTATAAATTTGGTGAAAAATAACAATATTTCTAATACTTGGTTCTGGCACCTGTTTTGTGAGTAAGGACGTTTTGGAAAAAATTTGACAATGTGTATGAACGGCCATACAAGTATCTGTATCCTTTATTGTAGTCATTTTAGTTTTATGAATCTGTCCCAAGGAAGGAACTAAAAAAATTTGGCCTATGCATGTGAGTATAAATTTAATATTTATATTAAAGAAACACATGAGACAAAGAGACAAAGTGTCCATCAAGAGATAGATGATGACATTTGAAGTTAACAATCCAAACCACATTTTATTCAGGAAGAACATAACAATGAAAAACACATTTGTTGACTTATGAAAATACTCACAGCATGACATTAAATAAAACAAAGCAAGAAATAATCTATTACATTCGGTATAACTTTAAGTAGATGTAGATAGCACCAAAGAAACTATAGAGCACCAAAGAAAGAATATGCACCAAAATAGCAATAAAGACTTTTGCTAAAGTGTAGGATAACAAGAGGCTTTAATTTCTGCGTTATATTTTTGTGTAGTTACAAATACATACAAGTATGTATATATACTGCAGGTATTGTTTCTATACTAAAAAAAAGCCATAAAATCCATGGATTTCTTTCCGGCACAATGCATTAGAGATGCATTGAGTTCGGAGACTTGCAGGGAGTCCTGTTCTGTTACTTATTAGCTTTTTCATTTTGTACAAGCTACTAAAACTGTATCTGAGTTTCAGCTTATCTCTACAAAGGAAACGACGCTACATCAGAGGGCTAGTGTGATGATTAAATGAAATAAAATAGTGCCTTGAAGTTACCCATACTGTTCACTGGGCACTTTATTGCATATGGTACCTGGACGATATAAAATTGTAATCTAAAAATTTGATTTATCAAACTCTGAGTTTAGGGATGCTATTTTGTAGAATTATACACAAATATATCTGTTTGTTGTGTGTGTCTTGAAGTGTACACACATATATATTAATGGAGATAAAGCCATAAATTCTCTTGTGTAGTTCTCCTTCATTTTAATAACTAAACACTTAAGAATCTCAGTATTAAACTATGAAACTGAGCAACAGAGGTTAGGACTCTAGGCTGCAACTGCCCTCAAAAACCTTACAAGTACCTAATGGGTCACAATGCAAATGTTTTTGTTATTGAATATCCCCTTAAATGTGCTGTTGCCTTTTCCAAAGGGTTTACAGACCGATGCTGGCAGCTCTGCTTCCTCTCCAGCAGTCTACATTGTTATTGGACCAAGTCCACAATACCCTCCTTTACATTCTCATTATCAATTCTTGGAAGACTTGAATTGGTTTTCAATTTCTTTATTTGATAGATAGTCTAGTTGGTTGAATGAACAGGTGAGAGTGTATATGTTTTTCTGTATATAGTCTTGAATTTTCCTTTTACTGTTTCAGGAAACTTTCTATATTCCAGTTGATGTTTCTGTCTTCAGTTAGTGAAGGTGCTGGATGTCTGACTTCCTAGTAAACTCAGTGGGTGTTAACTTTATTGCCTCTTTAGGTCCAGATTATGCTAAATTCATTTCAGAGTATGGAATTCAATATGATTACAATATAATTGCATGGTTAATTGCAAGTAAAACCTTCTCTAAAATTAATATTTAAAGTGGAATTGCAGTCAAAAGCAGAATGAATGAGGAGGTATTGTTATAATAGAGTGCCCTGAGGGAGATTAGCGCATTTCAGAGAAATTTGGTTTGCGAATCAGGAAATAATCCCCAATAAATCTCCCTCGAAGGCCACCTCTACTTCCAGAAACTATATTTCTGGTCAGTTAGATACTTAGACTCTTTTTTGTCTCCTTTGCGTTGGGCTAGATAATCTCTTTTAAGACAGAAAAATGAGGCTTCTTTCAAGATCTTTCTTTTTCTTTTTCAAGGGCTCACTGTAATGGCTTTTTCTTCTACCTTGAACGTCGTATGTCTAACAAAACTCTTTCCATGTTTGCTAGATGTAAGAATTAAGTTCGTATCCTTCCCTTATTCCTTACATTTCAGAAATTCAAATGTCTTCTTGTATTCAGAAGAGATGATTTTATACACACTCTTCAATGGATATTTGTCATAAAATGTTCCTAGCACAGCGTTGATCTGCACTCAATATCATAAAGCAAATAAACACATTTTTTAAATAGTCTTGCTCTTTTTTAGCAAATAAAATAGGTTACTTTTATACCTATTTTGACTCTTTTTATTGGCTAATGATGGGTAGTGCTAGTTTTCTCCTATATTTCCTGGTTCCTGAAAATATCTGAAAAAAAATTATAAAAGATGATGCATTTTTATAGAAAACTTGAAGCTGACTTGTTCTCTCTTAGTCTCAGATTATTTTTCTTCATGTATAGAATCATAGTATGTCTACCTCAAGAACTTCAGAGATTACTGAGGTTTAGTATTTTGCTTTATAAATAACAAAACCGAGACCTGGAGAGTCTTCAATTACCAGTTAGAGAGTGAACTTTTTCCTATGCCTTGCTGCCTTCCCTGATTAGATATTTCCTCGTCTCTTTTGACTTTTCAATAAATAGGTTTCCTTAGGTGTTGGTGACTGGCCAGGAGAGAGCCATGAGGAGCTGTATCAAGAGTCCAAGAAACTTACTATCCCCCAGTATCTGACTTCAGGCTTCCTTTAAACCCTGGCCATTTGCTATTTCCCCCTGATTTGGGTTCTGCGTGCTGTACCATGTGTGTGCTCAACTCACTAAACACTCCATAACTGATTCACAAACTTTTTTCTAAGCTCTACCACGTGCTTTCAAAGGAAGGGGGACAGATATGCAAAAACTAGCTATAGTATCAATTAGAATAAAATGAGAGTTAAGTGGACTTTCAGCTTGTAGTTGCAAAGGGGCTTGATTCCAACTGAGAAATAAAAAACAGGCTCCCAAGAAAAGGCTTGGGCTATTTCTTAAACCCTGAGAAGACCTCTGAAAATTGAATCTAAATAGACATACTGGGTTCAGCAAACAGTACCAACAAAAGCATAGAGATGCTCAAATGGAGAGAACAGGAAATGGTAGTGATTATAGTTGGTTTGAGATTATTTCTTGGAGTGTCATAAGAAAGAGGCTTGTCTCATTGGTCTTTATGTGTATTCCAGCCCCTTCTACTACCTATGGATCGAATAATTTGACTTCTTGTCAATATTAAGAAACATGGACGTTTTTCGGATTTTGAGTATTTGCCTTAGGGATTCCAATGATCTTAGTCCATATTTTCCATAACTTCTTGAGCAGCCTGTGTATCGTGTGTGTAGAACAGAGAGCAGCCTGGATGACATGAGTTAAGGCGTGTTGAAAGAATTCTTGGCTATAAAATAACACAAGGTTATCTGTCCATGTTAAACTTCGCTACTGAAAGATACCTAGTGTTAGACCAGGCATTTTATTACATGAAGCAATTGGAAGGCAATATTTTGCCCACAATGACATAACATTGGTCATATTGCATATTTCTTTTTTAATTGAGATTGTTTCTTTAGAATTCTCTCATTAAAAAGTTATAAAATCGACGTTCCTCTGAAGAAGTACTCATTTTAAAAATACACGCACACACACACACAAACACACACATTTTTTTTCTTTCTTCTTTTTTGGAACCCGAGTCATAGAAGTGCATTAGTCATGTGTTGTTATATAACAGCTTCCTGACATTTTGGTCCATACATGGCTCTCCCTGATATATTTGTTTAAATATTTATTAGTAATATAATTAACACCTCTAATGTATCATGCAATCCAAGAACTCAAATATTTCTAAAAATTTACATTTCCCTATACACTTTTCCCCACATCCTGCCTTTGGTTTCTCACCCAGAAGCATCACATATCCAGAAGTTGAACCTTTTCATTCCCTTGTTTTTCTTTAGTATATTCTATCACACACACACATAAATGCTAAACAAATATGTTGTGCGGTTTTGCTTATTTTTTTAACTTATTAAAGGGGGTATAATTTTATATTAACATCTTAATGTTGGACTATTTTGTCAGACAATTAACCGTAATTCGAAAAGAGGAGATAAGAGCCTGAGGGAATAATAATAACAGCCCATTCAACAAACATTTGTGGAACGGTTAACATTCGCAGGCACTAGGGATCCAAATACAAATAAAAGATAATTCCTTCTTTGAGGAATTTGTGACTTGTGAGAAATGGATATTAACAGATAATTGCAATAAAATGTGAAAAGTACTATAAGAAAAATTTTTGTAAACTAGTACAGGTATGTGGGAGAGGTGACATTTTCCTTATGTTTTTAAGGATGTTTAGGATATCATTATAATATGAGATACATTTCAGGTCGAGGGAGACAACTGTGCGATGCTATTGAGGTGGACGTAGAACGAATGTCAAGATATCAAGAAATTATGAAGGATTGAATTAAGGTATAAGGAATTAAGGTGAATGGCTTAGTAAGAACACTAATAGGTTGGTGGGGAGGATTACAGAAAATGCTAGAAGTTGCTATCCGTACTATCTATAGTCTAGATACTGTGGTCATTCATTGCTTAACGGTGGGATACATTCTGAGAAATGCATTGTTTGGCGACTTCATCCTGCAAACATCATAGAGGGCACTTGCACAAACCTAGAGGGTATAGCCTACTACGCACCTAGGCTATATGGTACTAAGCTTATGGAACGACCATTGTATATGCAGTTCATTGTTGACCCAAACGCTGTCATGCGGCATATGGCAGTATAGATTCTATACGGTTTAGGGGCTCTTAGAAATAGCAATGGAAAACAAGTCAAAGCCAAGGACTGAATAGACCCCTACATTGTACCACTGAATAAGTGATGGTGGTTCTACAGTTGAATAAGGGAAGGAGTTGGTAGGGGGAAGAAATTTTTTTTCTGTATTTAACAGTATTTATTTTGCATAATTACAAAGGTAATATATTTTCATTGTAGAATATTTGTAACAGGTATGCAGCAAAGCAATTTGGCACAATTCATGCAATTTTAGTATACACAGACCTCGTGACCTGTGAATATATGTGTGTGTGTGTGTGTAGCCCACACATGTTTACTAGTGGGAGTGTTCAAGGAAGGCTACTGCAGCATTATTTGTGGTGGAGGAGGGCCAGGTGGAGGCAACCCAAGTATCCATAAGTTGAATCAATAAATAAAATATGCATACAATGAAATTTTAACCTACAAATAAAGGCAGTGTTTTTCTGTTATATGCTTCTTGTTATTTCCTGGTTTTTTTTTTTTTTTTTTTTTTGAGGAAGATTAGCCCTGAGCTAACATCCATGCCCATCTTCCTCTACTTTCTATGTGGGACACCTACCACAGCATGACTTGCCAAGCAGTGCCACGTCCGCTCCCGGGATCCTAACCGAACCTGCGAACCCCGGGCCACCGAAGCAGAATGCGCAAACTTAACCACTGCACCACTGCGCCAGCCTCTTTCCTGATATTTTTTTATTATTATCACAAAACTGGCCAGATGTGACTGAACTGTTTAATCCATGACTTTTGTTCATGTGGAGTCACTGTGCTCCGAAATCTCATTACCACAGAGTTTCCCTGCCATTTGATGTTAGGTGTAGCACGGATATAATTTGTCTGGAAGCTTCAATGACTACTATAGCAGGTCCTGGCCTTACACTCATACCCCTTTTCTTTTTTATAACCCAAACAGTTCACATGCAACAATCTGCTTTTTTCTCTGAGCCCCACATCAGTTGCCTGGTGTCTGGTTCTCATAAAATTATCCTGACATTCACAAAGAAAATGTCCTTTGAGTTTTGAGTGCAGGGTGAGGTGACCCACCAGATGTGGTATTCTGGTGTGGTTTGAAGGAAGCATACAATGTTTACATTAACCTTTTCAGGCCCTTTCCCATGTGGGGTTAGCAGCATGGCAGTTAAATAAAGATGCTTAGTCATCCAGAATCCTGTAAGCACTTGACACCATGTCAAGTAATCTACTCTACCCCATATGATTTGGCTGTCCTGGATGTGGTAGAGAAGCAGCCTGGTAATAAGAACCCTATGCTATTTGAGTACGTATCTACGTCAGGACATTACTCTGACTATTTTCTTTTCCCTTTGGTATATGCTTTAACCAAACCTCATCATGAGGTGACTGGCCACTAATAGGAGAGGGATGAAAATTTCATCCTGATTTTATGAATTTCTGGACTGTAATCAGAGTCCTCAATTATTTTGTTTATTTCTTGGATTACGATCTTGCAGACAGAGCATTACAGACAGGGCAGAGTAGTAAACAATGTCCCTTCAAATTGTTGAACAGTTCACTAAGGAAACTTTATACTAACAGGAGAACTCTCTTTTAACCTACTTTATGCTTCACTGTAAGTGATAAACTATTGAAATCTGGCAATAATAGTAGCTTCTTCCAAGAAAGAATAGAGAAACTTGTAGAAATGACTACATTTAAACTTATACACATTTATTTTTCTAAGAAATGAAAGACAAATCTAAACACCTGCCCTTTCTTGGTTAAAGCTTCTGACTTAACTGAAAATAGCATGTGGTTTTCTTAAAACTTGTTATTTTCTCTGTCTTTCCCTCCTAACTTATGAAAAAAGAACACAGCAGCTATTAGTAGATTTAAATGTTCCAACAGCTTCAAGGCAACACTAATATCATTTTACAAATGTGGAATTTGTCATAATGCTCAAATAATGGAAAAAACATCATGAAGATTTTCCTCTGTAAGAACTTGTGACAGCTAAAAAGTAATAATTCCTATTAATAAGTGATTTAATGTGTTCCAACATGTGTCCAGGCCCACAACTATTATGTCAATAAACAGAGCTAATCAGTTTAATGTGCTGTAGGCTGAGCCTAGTAATGCATTCAAATGTAAAGATAACAAGGCAAGGAGTCTTTATCTCTTCTATTGTGGGGTTTTTCCCCCAATGTGACAGGCTCTGAGACATCCTTATGTGAATTCCCTTACATTTGTACCTGTCTAAAATGTCTGTTCTCAAGTTGACTCTTATCAGTGGACTATTCTGGAGCCATTTTTATTACACTCTAATCTTCCCAGTGTATCTGGCTGCCTCTGCAGTGTCTTACTTTGATTAGGGTGTGTACTCCACCATTCTTGACAGGAAGACCCAGGGTGTGGGAAAGAAGGATGATGGGGTGGGGTGGGGGAGGAGGAACAGAGTAGAGAATTCAAACAGATTTTCTGTGTCCTGCCCTTGGTTAGAAAAGAAATACTCACAAGTGAATATAGTTAAAGGATTTATTTCTTAAGCTAGTATTGAGGAACACAACCATGTTGAGTATATGTGCATGTGTGTTTGTCTGCATGTGTGTGTTTATACATGTTTATCTACAGATACTGAATGTTGTATGCTAATCTGATCATAAAAATATTTCGGAATATAAGATTGGCATTACACATGAAAGAGAAGACTAATAAAGCATATGTTGTCAATAACTTTCCAGAGTCTCATTTGGGGACAATGATAATGATTAAAGATAACTGTAATTTATCCAGTATTTACACTGTATCATCAGCTTTATAGATCCTTTTTAAATAGCCCTTGCAATAACCGTCTTAGAAAAATACTGTTATTGCATCTGTTTTACAGATTATTGAAGTACAGCAATATAGGATTTTGTTTTCTCTAACCTGCTTCTTTTTTGCCCTCCAGCCCATACTCCAACCCCTAGAAGAAAGGTTCTTTGTTGATAAGAGACAAAGACATCAGTAGCAAAATAAACTTCATAGTTAGGCTGTGAGGTTTGGTCCTTAGAAGCAACAGAATAGCAACCCTTGTAAGTGTTCTACGCGTACAAGAAATCGGAAGTATTTGAAGTGTCCTCCAGCGGAGCACTCCAAGGCTGGACATCTCTCCAGGATACTGCCTAGACTTGGTTGACAAGAGTCCTAGTGGATTGAGGGAGGGAATTCAAAAAGAGAAGGAACTTTGGAGTACCATCCAATTGGAGTACCCATCCCATCGGAACTCTGAATGGCTATAGTGAGACTTAGGGGCGTTGGTGAAAACTTCTTTTGTGCTATCCTCTGGGCTCTAGCTGAATTTTTAATTCTCTAAGAGTAAAATTGTTTTCTTTCTAAATACAGAGTGTTCCTACAAGACTTTCCAGATGTTGCCAGCATAAGTAAGGTGTTGTAGAAAGAAGTAAAGTACGTTAACTATGATCCAACTGCTGTGGCTAATTTTGAATTTGAATTCAAGTCTGTCTGACTCCAGAATCTACATCCTTAAATTCACATATACTGATCAGAGAGCACACAAGGGACAACTTGTGTCTCTATTGATATCTGCTATCACAGAAGGTAGTATTGCTTGGCATGTAACAGGTAGCTAATCCTCCTGAGAGATGACAAAGTCTCATGCATGCCAGAGGAGCCCTTTTAACCTTTTCCAGTTTTCTAAAATCTATTGTGATTTATTCAACCAGGAAATGCCTAAATTATATGTTTATAACCTCCTAGCTGAGCAAATGTCATGGCAAAAGAAATAATTTGTTATTAAATTGACGTTTCCTATAAATAATAGCATCCTGAAAAACTTCAAAATTTTCAACATTAGATGTCTGTACATGGACATCCATATGTATAGATAAATTGATAGTAAATAGATGTATAGATTGGAGAGGTAGATGGAATCCAGTTCCAACCAGTGGCAAAGAAGCAGAATCTCAAGCCTTGCCACATAGCAGGAGCAAATATTTGTACTGCATCTACCTGGCCAAATGTACTTTTGTCTTTTTGAGATGAATTTAAAAATAAATATACTTATACTTTTGAACCTGGAAATTACATTTGCTTTAGTAGTGATAATTGGAAGAATTTATCTTTCACAGATTTATCTTTAGGGGGTGTTGTAAATTTCCTTATTGATAGTTTATTACATGACTCCTCCTCTTTCACAAAAATCAAAAGCTTTATTGCACTGCCAATTCCCACTACTACCTTCACCAACACGGAACAAAAACTATAGTTATATTATGAAAATTATTCGAGAGAGTAGGCTGATCCTCGTTTCAAGAGTCAAGATTTCAAGATTCAGAATTCTCATTTCGTATAAATGGCAAGTGACCCTTCACCATTGAAAAGTTATGTCATCTCTTAATTTCTTGCATAATGTCGTGGGCAGAGTAGTTGCTCAACAAATGCTGCATTACATTGAAACAAAGTGAGTGTACCCAAATAAATAATTTATGGGGAAGAACCAAGCAGCTCAGGTTCCTATGGTAAATCCAGCTAAAGTAGCCAGACCTAATTTATGGGTGATGGTCTGGAATACTTATTAATATAAAAGTCAGTGCAGTTCTACCCAAGTCATTTGGACAAAATTAAATCGTAATTTAATTTACTGAGTGTCCTTGAATGAATACTTCAACTTTGAGATGAATGTTCTTACATATAAATATAGGTTTACACGTATATATGACATGGGAGACACTTGGTACTCTAATAGGACATCTGAGAGAGTTTTGTAGTGCCCTCTTATAGATGAAGATGGTAAAAATGAAGATTGTTTATAAGCTAAGTAAAGAAGTAGGCAGAAACATCTCTCTGAATTCCTGAAATAGAAATAGAAATAGGTGTACTTTTGCTTGGGAGGGGGGGTATGTTCAAGGAAAGCAGTTATTTATCTGAAGTCAAGGGTGTGGCTTTTAGAAGACTCAGGCTCAATATCCTGGTTCCTGTAAAGAATGAGAATGAGAAAAATTTGAGAAGGCTTCTCCTCCCTCAGTGTTTGCATGAATCTGGCTATGCATCTCTGCCATGCATTTCGTTTTCTTAGGTGGTGTTTTGTTTTGTTTTAGAATACAGAAGGCCAAGATGAGCTCCATCCAGGGAATAAAGGTGTTATAAAAGCACATGAGAGATCATTTCCTACTTGGCTTGGCTTTCTTGTGCAGCTCTTGGGGGCAAGGGGTAGACTTAGAAATATCTGTACTCTATTTCATTTAGAAGGATTCTTTGGACCCAAGACTTGGCAGTTATTTTCTAGCTCATAGATGCATATGTGCACACATGTACATGTGCGTGCATACACACATACACACACTTGTGGATGATGTATTTTCCTTTGTGCAAGTTGTGACATTACTGACATTTGCAGACATGATTTGTGTTACTTTGGTTACAGCTCCAACTAGGCCTCTATTGCTGTAAGTGATCTTGTTTATTACATTAGTTTAGGGGCTTCCGGTACCACATATTGTCTAAGTGTGCTAAGATTCCAATACCAAGGGCATTACCAAATGAGTATTTAATACTAGCTAAGATGTAAGTAAAATGAGCTTCCAAATAGTGCTGATTAAATGAGAAGCAAAGATCACTTTAAAGCTAAAGTATGGACTATGTGGCTGGTAACACAATTATCTCTTTGTTCAAGGACTCCTTATAGCTTTATAATTATTCATAATTCATACAGCTCACATGTAATAATACTTTTAGTGCCACATACAGTTACTTTATACAGCATATAAAAAATTAGAAATTTGAGGCAACATACTTATTATTCACACATCTTTCTTTCCTTGTTCTTGACAAAGTAAGTTTTTGCTATCTAGATACTTTAAATTTATTATCTCATATTATTCTCTAATTCTCTAGATAGTGAAATCCAAGCTGAATAAGATTTGTCTTCCCATCTAGAACGCAAGCCCACTGATGGCAGGGACCACATTTTAATTTGCTCTAATGCCTTATACAAATTGATTGTTCAAATGTTTTCACTGAATTGAACATTTGTCTCACCCAACTCAGAATAAAAAGACATTTTCTAACTTCACAAGCATAATTATAAAGCTCATTTGCAAAAGATGTACTGGAATTAATATATTGCAGTTGTAATATGTGGCTTAGCAGTATTTCTATAGACAATTTCATATCTGGAATTTTGCTAATCTTTAAAAATACATATTCAAATTACCAATTGATTGACATACAAATTGAAACAAAGTACCTTGCACTGAATGCAAAGGGGAGTATTCAGGTTCAACAATGTTACTCTTGTTTAAGCAACAGTGCTTAATTAGCTGGTAGAAATATTAGTTATGCTGGATTAAAAGAATTGAGGCTATTTTGCTAATTAAGAGTTTTAATTAGTAAGATTTATTCAGCTATAGCTTATAGATATCTTAGTTTCAATGAACTATGCTGTTGCTTAATATCAAATATTTAAAAATTTGTTTTGTATATGCTTAATAGCTGCACCTAATGTGACCCCCAAGGCTTTGGGTCTCTATATAGGTTTGAAAATAATTATCTAACAATATTGACATACCAGCAAGGAGTGGAAATAACAAGGAGAAGGAAAACTAAATTCTTCAGGGCCTTGTGTTCATTTCCATCTTATTTTTCTCCATGTAAAAAGATGTAAGTGGACATTTTTCTAAAGCTAAGTAAAGTTTTCTCCTCAGGGCATTATTTTGGAAAAAATATTTTTTCCATTCCTCTCTGTTCTCCAAAGTAACTGGGACGGTGGCCACCCTTCTGAAAGTGTTAGCTTCTCTCTTTTTTATATCGCATATCCATTTTTATTTTGACTGTATTTCCTTTTTGGAGAATAGAACCTGATGTTCTATCTACATAGATTTTTTTTTTTTTTTAAAGTTTGGCACCTGAGCTAACAACTGTTGCCCATCTTCTTTTTTTTTTTCTGCTTTTTTCTCCCCAAATCCCCCCACTACATAGTTGCATATTTTAGTTGTGGGTCCTTCCAGTTGTAGGATGTGGGATGCCTCCTCAGTGTGGCCTAATGAGCAGTGCCATGTCTGCGCCCGGGATCCGAACTGGCCAACCCTGGGCCACTGAAGCAGAGCACAGGAACTTAACCACTCGGCCACGGTGCCAGCCCCTACATACCTTTCTTGATAACAGTGTTTATGCAGGATTCAGAGAATCAGAATCATTATCTCTCATAGTCATAGTCTTTCTCTACTTTCTGAATGAGACATTCATTGGGAGGCTGATGTAGAAAGATTTGGAACAGATAGTACAATATTTATTTCTAGGGATTTCTAGTTGATCCTGTGCCAAGCAACAAAGCCTGAAAACACATTTAGGGAGCCTTTTTAAAAATCATATGTAGAATTCAAGCAATAAAATTTCACTGTTACCTACTGAATTTAAGTAAAAGGCATCTAAAATTTTGTATAAGTGTAGAAATGATTATTCGGTATACAATTTTAAATTGGCTTTAAATCAGTAAGTTTTAGGATGTGTTTATCATAAAGTAATGCCTTTCTAGAAAATACTAGAAGCGTGTGCCTCAGGCCTAAAGGAAACAAAGTAATCCTGAAGGATTCAGGTAGTGTCCACAGCAGTAATGTGAAACAGACGTTTTCCTCAGTTGTGTGACCTTGGTTCTCTCCATTAATCTCTCTGGGCTTCTTTTCCTTCATCTGTGAAATGAAGGGATTGAGCTAGATGATTTTAAACTCACTTCCAACATTCATGATATGTATTCCTTTTTGTGGATTTTCCATTTACAGAGACTGACTCAGGTTGTACTCAGGAGACAAGTAATTCCATACAGATTAGACTTCAGAACGTGCTTTCCCTGCCCTACATCATTTCCTGCGGGGCCCCGAGGAAAAACCAACTGAAGCTAGAAGTTATTTTTTTCATATTTCAGCCAATGCATTTTTATTTCTGGCATATTGATAGTTAACTGTAATTTATCAAAGACAAATTATTCCGCCAGCCACAACTGAATTGTGAATTACACATAAATTGATCTTGAGCGTAGTTTACTTAAACTTTCCTCAGAGAATCATTATGTAAAAGTTATTAAAAGCAATATCATGATTCAGAAGAGCAAATCAACCTTTCAGGATGTTTTCTTTAAATGTATACCTACTGTTGGAAAAGATACAAAATTTAATCTATTAGAATTAGGTCAGTTTAGGTTCAATAAGACCAAGAAAATAACATATTGAGTAAAAGAGAGGAAAAAAACAAAAAAGGAAATCTATCATGTCTTAAGGCATTTAACCTGATGTACAATATAAGTTGACGTAGCATATTCCAATTAGCCTAAATATGGACTGTTAAATATGTTTACACTGGCTATTTGATCTTAAACAAATAAAAACAGCACACACAAATGTTGTGGTTCTTAGAAACGAATGAGGATATTTCAAAGTTGGAATTTTTAAGTTCATTTATATTCAACGTTTTTGTGAATGTTCAGGAAAAGATAATAAGCAACACATTTTTATTTGTGGATGGTACTAACTCGGATGATGTTGCATACACAGGGGAGGACAGGGAAATAATTTTAATAAAGAACCTGGAGGCATTAGAAATGTGGTAAGGAAATGATAAAACCGAGATTTAAGTTGTAAAAATGCAAATCATTACACAAGGGGAGGAAATAACCTGATGCAGCTACTCAGAGGGTGGGACAGACCCAAGAAAACAGTTAGGGGCAAAATAAATCTCTGGGTGATAGTGCAGAGCAAATGAGATATGAGCCAGCAATGATAATAGGCAGAGAATGTTCCCTTGCGCTTTTGAACCACAAAGAGGCATTGTGGCATAGGAAGATGAAGGGCATGGCACCTAAACATTGGATTCAGCTTCTGCTATGTACCAGAAAAATTGGCATGATTGCACAGTCGGATACATGGCTGCTTAGCGGTCTGACTGCTAGGAAGCTACCACAATAGAGTGAATTTCTGTTACATGTTTGTTCAGCAGACTCCTTCTAAATTAATATACTGCACAGGAATAGGGCAAGAAATAGTGACTGTCCCTATGAGCAATGGTTAGATCCCAGGAATTGAAGAGAAATTCCACACAAATTGCAGGTGAGCTCTATTCTTATTAAATATGACTCACCCTTCCAAAAACGCAGACCACCGGAACAAGCATTTCTAACACATCGAGATAATTAAAAAAAAGCTAAGCAAGCAAATTTCTATTTGGCTGTTGTCATATATCACATAGTAACTACTGAGTTTATATTTATAGAATGAATGAATGAATAAATACAAAGTAGACATTTTTTATCCATTTCGCAGATGAGAAAAGGCGAGGCTCCACAGAAGTTAATCAATATTCCTAACCTCACGCAGGAAATAAATTGTAAAGCCAGAATTTAAACATGCCTAATGCTAAAGCCCATTCTTAAACTAAATCATTGATTCTGGAACTGACTCAGTGGCCATCAATCCTGCAAAGCAACCTTACGTCTCCTTATCTGTCTTTAGAAACTTTCTTCGGATTTCTATTTTACAAAGCCTTTGATTAGATTTTTCACTGGCTTTGATCAGCTTCTGTTAAGCATATGGTAGAAAGAATATCTGGAATTGTTTCCAAGTTCATATAAAATTTAGAAACCATGGAAATGGTAGATTTTACGAGTAAGAATTCTCATGTGAACAAATTACAATGTCAAGATATGAGACTATTATACATGCATTTTACTCAAAACTTATTTCTTAATGTCGAGCTCAGTGATCACAGAGTCATCACAAAGAACACTAGTGAAACACCCCTTGCAAGATTGCTTATATGCATCAGGGCCTATAGGAAAAGAAAATGCACAGCTTTTTAAAAATAGTTTTTGTTTCATGTCCCAATTTTTCTTTTGTTCTGACAAATAATTTGGTAATTGGGTGTACCTATTTAGGTATGCTTATAAGATCATCTGAGATGACAAAGCATGTAGGGAAGTGAATGATATTTTCCACTACTCTTGCCAAATAGCACAACACGGCTACCTTCATTAGACAGAATGACTGTGAAATGGACTTGGTCCAAAGTGAGCAATGCTCTATGGGCTTTTTAATTTTAGAGATTAGTTTCAACTAGGGAAGATAAAAATGTTAATATGTCAATTTTTCAGAATGAATCTTGTACATGATTTTTACAAAGTGCCCATTAGCTGAAGAGTTTCCTGTTCACCCTCCATAATTTGCTGTATCTGTCAATAACTAACATGTTAGAGGACTATCAAGTGATTTAATTATCTTCATGGGCACAACCAATATGAAGCCACTTAAAAAAAACTAGGCCAAAATTTTGCCTAAATTTAATAAATATGATTATAATTTAAAACATTAATGCCATAAGCTAAAAATGAAAATTAGCCTGCACAAAAGTTATTAAGTTCTGTTTGGCATTACCTTGCCTTCAGGAAAAAAAAGGAGAGAAAATGTCAAATATATTATGCACTGCAAGCAATTTTTAGAAAATCAGTGAGAAAGTCTTGACCTTTGATATAGCAAGTTTAAAAAGGCATATGCTTATGAAAAAATAATGATCTTGGGGCCACGGACCAATGGGATCAGGTTCTCTCTTCTGATTCTTGATTTTGGAGCAGAAGGTATTTAGAAATTATTGAGATATGGTCAGGGTTAGGGTATTGAATGGCTCTTCTTGGTTTTTCTGATTTTGCTGCTTTTGAGAACATTTAATTCAATGCAGTTCCTGAACAAGCAGCTGAAGTTGGAGCCAAGCAGACAGCTAGTGTCCCAGAGGCCTCGCTGGCATTACACCCATCACCAGCAAATCCATTGAAAAGGAAGTCACGTGGAAAATTGGAGTATTGTATCTTGTTTAAAAGATCAGCAGATAGAGAGCGGATGGTATTTTTCCTACTTTGTCCAATGAATTCCAATATTCTGGCTTTGTGATTCTTAAATGTGCAATTAGACCAACCTATATATAAACTATAAGAAAACATGATAATATTTCTTTAGCTTTCTGAGATCTAGAGTACTAAACATGTATAAGATGGTTAGAAACGGGAAGAACTTATAATAGCAGTGATAGAAGATGAGACTGAGTGTTGGGGGAAAGGCTGAGGCCCACACACACATTAGAACAGAGGCTCAGCGCCAGAGGGGGATAAGGGCGGGGCGTGTCTTGATTCTGACTCACAGAAGCTGGTACTTGACCTCTGCAAGTCTCTGCTTTCTAAGGTTAAAATTTTGCTAGAGACTCGGGGCAAGGCTGTGACCAAAATGAGAAGTCAAGGGCCCCCAAAATTAAGGAGAAGACATGTGGGGGCTGGAGAAGAGCCAGGCAGAGCTCGGGAAATATGTTAGAAAGTGGCACTTTAATCCTTAACCTCATATGCTGGGATCTCCTCCTACTCAATTTGATTGCAGCAAATTGTACCCGAGTCAATGGGCAGATCCATCTGGAAGGTGCCAAAGTGTTCACGTGCTGAGAAAAGAGCAAAAGGAGCAAAGGGATTATCCTGGATGTGATCTTTGAAGTGTTAAGACAGTTTGAAGCTGGTGAAAATCTAAACTAAAACACTGAATCTTTACAAATTGTTAACTTTATAAATAGTACATGAGAATTGGCAGAAATGAGGTATTATGCCTGCTAAAGTTCCTGTAATTATTCTGAGCTTTCAATATTGCAATTTTGTGATCTTTTGAGAATAACACAATAATATAAACAGGCTAAATATTATTGATATTAATGAAAAATGCACATTTTCTTATAGTATTAATGAAATGATGGTATAGATTTTAAAGCAAGATTGGAAGCAGATCAGCAACACGCATGTATTATGTCTGTTTGTGTGTGCACTCAGGTGTTATTGTGGTTGTTATTATCTTTTTTAGGACTGATACCTTGCCCTAACCCTGGTGGTTCTGATTCCGCAGGTGGAATGTGACCTAGGCATCTGAGTTTTTAAAAAATATCTTTAAATGATACTAATACACAACCAGGTTTCATAATTATAGTTTGAAAGCAGATCATAGAAGTTAAAAGCATGACCTACAGAGTTAAATTGGCCTAAATAATAATTCTAGACATGGTGGCTAATTAATCGAGTTACTCAGTCTTAGATTCCTTGATATTAAAATTGAGATATTGATAGAACATACCTGGTAAGATGGTCATAAGGATGAAAAGAGACAAGGCACATAAAGCAAAACCACTCTCTGGTATAAGAAACGCATCCAATAAATATTTCCAGAATGAATGGACTACTAATGGGTAAATACCTTAAATTAAGAATCTATTCTTATGATTAAAGAGAAACCAATGGGAAATAGGAATCATATAGCATCAACATTTTGAAGCAAAATATTGTATTATTCATCTATATATCAATACTAAAATACATTTTAAAAAATAGTTTATTTTAAAATAAAATCTACTACTTAAAAATAAAGTAAAAAATAATCTAAATTCTCTCGGATCTCTTATTCACTACTGAAATTCAAATTGAGTACAAAAATAGAAAATGGTCTCTAGATTGGGTTCTTCTCTGATGAGCCACATTTGGGCCAATTTGTCTATCAAATATAATAGATCAAATACCTTTTTTATGATTCTGTCTTGCCCAACAAGCACGTGCTGTAGAAACAACAACAACAAAACCAAAAACCGCTCTAGGTATTGGCTTTTCATCTCTAACATTCATTCATTTATTTTGGAGGGCGGTATGTGATAAGAAAGCATGCTCTACTTTTTATAAATGTTTCATGCACTCCAACATAAAGTCTAATCGCAGAACAGGGTGCATACAGTTTGATGTGTATTTATTAACTCCAAAAGGTGGTCCAAATTCTTAGTTATGATCGCTTTCTCGATAAGCCAATAATTAAGGAAGGTGTGTCAAGATTTCTTATTACTATGTTTCTGTCAATTTCTTCTATTTTTAAGCACTATTAAGTACTTTCAATTAAGAAAAACATAGTTTTTGTCTATATTTTGATTAGATTCTTCATCAATAAATTTACTCGTTGTTCTATATATTATATTATTAATCAAATTTGAGAATAATCTCAACCTACTACACCATATTTTAAATATTGTCCAAATACAATAAAATTGGGACCATGCTGGAAAAGGCTGGAAATAAATTCACAATGCCTCTTTTTGATAGAGGGTGTTATGTGGAGGAAATTAGTAGAGAAAATTCTGATAAAACCATTTTTAAAACACTTCATTCACCAATTTAACAAAATCAATAGAACTGAAGATGTGTTTAATGAGAAATGTGGGAAATCCTCACACAGCCTCAGACTGACAGTCTAGTGAAGGGCACCAGAAAACATTTCCTAGAAGCCGTTGAACTTGATGGTGGCAAAAAGGCAGTTGGCTGTCACACCAAACACAGATTCTGAGGATTATAAAATTTCTCAGTGACTCATCTTCTCATCAAATTAGCCAAATGACCCTAAAAAATGTGACCACTCCATAGGATAGTTTGTACTGCCAATCTACTGAGACACCCACAAATATGGCAATCCGATCTATTGAGAGAGGAACCTCACAGGAACAATATTTCTTGACTAAGACAACCCATGCTTCTAATTCCCTAGTATCTCAAAGGTTAATGACTGACTAATATAAAGAGTCAGTAACTAATATCCAAGCTCATGTTTTAAGCAGAAGTTTCAAAGAATGTTCAAATAAAAAGGGGAGTCGAGGAGAATCTACTTTCACTGTTTTAGAGAAAATAGAAGTCCTGGAGAGAACGCTTTTACAGAAATAATACTAACAACAAAACCAAACAGTCAAACAAATGAGATCTATTAGTTTGTACTAAAATAAGTGATAATTTTATCTTCAAAAGACAGATGCCTAGCACACAGGAATAAAATTAATTCCGGGGTATGAAAGAACACATGATTCACAATCTCAAGGTAACTAAACTAAATATATGGGATAACAGATAAAATGAGAGAATATCAAGATATTTATAGATCTCTGAAATAAAATTAAAGAAAAAATAACATTGCAGTACTCAATAGTAGAAAGAATACATAGATCAACAGATGGAAGATTCAAGAAAAATTACTGTTCATAGAGCAGAAAAGTTTACAGATATGAAGAAGATGATGCACTTTGGAGACTGAGCAATTGAGAGCCATCATATAGATAACTGCTATTTCTGAAGAAGAGAGCATAGAAAACAGAATTACAAAGAAATCAAAAGATGAAATAATATCTATCTTTCTGTCTATTTATCATCTATCTCATGTTTGGAAGGAATGTAAGGTATATATTTTCAGACTGGAAGTGAAGCATATAGCAGGAAAACACAATAAAAAGTGTCAGACAGGTCCCATTTGTAATAGTAACAAAAAGAATAATATACTTCAAAATATATTTCACACAGAATGAAGAAGATATATATGTAAATAAAACTTTAAAATGCTTTTGAGGGACATAAAACGAAACAAACATATGGAGAGGCATGCTTTGTTTTCGGAAAAGAAGACCAAGCAGCAAAAGTTTAAAATTCTTCCTAAATTAATCTGTTCATGTAATGCAGTCCCAATAAAATCAGCAAAATATTTTTTTGAAACTCGACCAACTTATCCTAAAGTTTATGAAGAAAAATAAAAAATGAAGACAATTTTAGAAACATTCTGGAAAAAAAAGATGAAGGTGACTAATCCAAAATGACATTAAAATAATCTATAAGATTAGTCATTTTAAAAGTAAACACTGAAACATGAATACAAAACCAGTTCCATTGAGCAGACTATTAGGGTCCATACGAGTCAGGATTCGATAAATGACAGAAGTGTCAATGTAATTATTGGAAGAAGGATGAATTATTCAATAAGTGATATTGGGACAATTGAGTAGGCAGATAAATTTAAATCTTTGGAAAAATTACTTGGAAATTTACCATGAAAAATGTTCCCTTTCCTTAATATGTAAGAATTTAGTGAAAATTGATAAGAAACAAATTGGCAACCTTTCAGAAAATGGGCAAGGAATACGACAACGATTTCCCAGGAAACAGCATGGAATTCATTTAAACATATGACAAGATACTCACCCATGTATAATCAGAGAAATAAAATACAAATTAAAACTATAACGAAATTCCATTTTTCAATTGGCAAAGATCAGTTTGAAAATACTATGTTGGTGAAATTGTGAACAAAGAGGAGGTCTCAGATATTATCGACGAAAACTTTTTTTTTAAGAAAACAAAGTTCAGAAATGTGTTAACAGTGTGCTGCCATTTATATTAATGAAAAACAGAGTGTTTGCACAGTTATGCTTGTATGTTTATAGAATATCTGTGCAAGGCTACACAGAGTGGTTGTTATTAGTAAAAGCAAGTAATCTGCAGAAAAAAAATTAAGTTGACTTGAGAGTTGGTAACATATAGATGCCAGAATATAAGATTGTCATGTCTATGGAGTTACAAAAAGAAGAATAAATAATTTCATGTACAACCAAGTGTAATTCGTGAGTGAAAGGCAAAGAAATTGATGACATGGGAAAGCAATAAAAAGGGAAATAAACAGTGAGTCCTGGGAAACCTATTTGAAGATGAAGTCCAGCCAATCAAAAACAAATTTAAAAATGCCCCATTAATTATGAACATTTAGAATGAAAGTCTTAAAAATAAACAGCATTGAATCTACCACATAAACACGCAGTTAAAAATCTAAACACTTAAGGTAAATATATGCTTCCAAAATCGCAAAGAAAAGTTATTAATTATAGAAATGAAACCGTATCTATTGAATTCTCATAGATGCAGGAATTTAGTGGACTTAAGTTTACAACTATTTAAATGTCTCTCATTTTGACTATTATGTTCTAGAATTTTGACTCTGTATGTTTTCACTGAATTATTATAACTTTCAGTTAATCTTTATGGCTGTAATCACAGTGCTTACATTTTGCTTCATTACATTATGTACCCTAGATATTAGAATAACTTTTATGTTTAAATAATTTTCTTGAACAATTTTTTTTTGTGTGCTCTTTTCTCCGTGGGCTGCACTATTTCGTAAACTAATTTTTCTGGTAGAGGACGTTAGAGAAATGTTTTGTGCACAATCCCCATACATTTTAAAATGCATTTTGTGTCTTCACTAAATGTTCCTTTTATCTTATCTGGGCATAGGAATCTGGGGTTACAAGTTTTATTCTGTTTGAACTTTGTCACTGCTTTGACGAGGGAGAGGAATGTTCAGATCACTATCTTAAACTGAAACGTTGCATTCTAACATTGCACATAAAATAGGATGGGGAGGAAAAATCAAGTGAACGGTTTCCATTTCCTATGACCATCTTTCACCTCAAGCTTTTCCCACCAACCAATGAGTCAGTGTTACCGATGTTACCATTAATGAAAATGTGGAAATCAGGTAAGGGGATTCCTTTATTGGTCTATCATCCAGTATCTGCTGGCTGGAATCATCGCAGTCAAATCAGTCCAAAGTGGGTATTAGCCAGGTTTAAATAGCTTGTTAACCATATTTCAACATAATATTTGTTTGGATAGATGGGGCAACTGAAAAATCTAGATTTATCTGTGAATTTTTTTAAATGAAGCATTTTTCTTTAACATTTGCATCTTAAGTATAGCTACTCCCAGAAATAGACATTCTCAAATATAACTGAATCCTCATTGACTTACTGCTCTGTTCTAATGGAAACAGAAAACAAAATTACAAACCCAACAAAGTGAAAATGTGCACATGAAGAGTCAACATCCTTGTAAAATCCACAGGATTTAAGGAAGAGACCACAGTTTTTCCGTAGGTTTGGTGTTCGGTTTGACTAGAAAGCCATAAAACATTTTATTTCATTTTGTAATAAATTATCACTAGAAGAGTGTGTTAGCTTTCCAACCAAAAAGTTGAAGTCTGACTCATTTTTAGCCACAGCATCTTGATTTGGTGAAGATTAGAAATGAAGAGTCAAAACAAAATTAATGAATTGAGGTTATAAAAAATTAGCAAAAGGTTTTAATTTGATGATGGAAAAAAATGAAACTTGGGTAGTGTGCTCATGAATCATGCTGCTGTTATCCAAATGGGAAAAGCTCATGGTAGCAATTGTAACATCATTAGCGGTCCTCTTGGCCTTTTATTTGTTTTTCATCTCTTGGATTCTTCTTGCTCATTAAGATCCAGTTTTTAGTCATTGCCTGTATTTTGGCTCATAGATATATAATTGTTCAGAAAGAGATATGTGCTAAAAGTGCCCATAACTCATGTCTTTTGCCAAAATTCAAGACAAAATCTTTCAGTGTTATTATTTCATTTTATGCTAAGCAGCACAGAGATATCCTCTTTTTTCTAATGATCTCACTGTGACTTATTTTTATTCTTCTAGTTTCTTTTCATAATGATATATAAGACTATTATAAAATAAATAATCTTTAAATGTTTTTGATCATTCTTATTTGGAAGCAGTTCAAAATAGCAAATTAAATATACTTACAAGTATATTTACATATACTATATATAAAAAATTGTAACAATTTTCATGACAATAGTATCAATGGGGAATTTATAGTTTTCCAAGCTATGTGAAGAATATTAGTAAATTACCACAGATAATCACTTGTATGGCTCTGAAAACATGGATTTTTATGCTAATAGCTGACTAATAACCATGTTGTGCTACTAACTACAAATTTACTATATTTTCACTAACCCTCCATGAGGATTAATAGGTGTGACTGGTAGACTGATCAAATGTAACTCATGACATTACATTTTTAATTGGGAGAAAAAGTTTTCCTGCCTCTTTATAAAAACTTTACATGCTTCCTATAGATTTTCTGCTTTTGCCTAGCTAATGGATAATTTTTCAATATTCGAGTTTGAATATTCTTACTCAATTCACCAAATAGCATTTGCAGACCCATAATAACAATCAGAATTTCAAGCTTGATTTTGTATAAAATCTAAATCTGCCCTCCCCACCTCCTATTTCAGCCTAGAAGCCTCTAGTGAGAAAAAGGGACCACAGTGTGCCTCTGTTCCCTCACTCTTTTGTCCTCGCATTTCCTCTCCCATTTCTTGCTAGTGCTTTTTCTCCAGGTTTCTGGAGAAAAGAGGGGACAGAACAACAGGTAAAGGGATGTGACCAAGCTGGCAGCAGGTGTTTTCAGCTTTTGTGGTACTTTGGGGGTACCCTCCTTCCACAGACTCTTCAGAGGTTCCTCCTGTGCCCCTTACTGCTCCAGTTCTTTTGTTGCAGGCTGAGCCGTTCCTCTGCAGCAGTTCCGTATCACTTCCTTTGGCATCTGGGGATCAACTGTACAACTCTATCTTCTTTTTGATAAGATTTTAATTTCACTTGGCAGGCCTATTTTACAGGACCCATGATGGCCCCATGCCAGCTGTCTGTAAGTGGTACACATCTTGCCCGAGAGAAGCATGCCGTCATCCTTTCCACAGGATAATTTTGGCATTACAAGAAGACCTCTATGCAGTAGCGCTCTCCTGGTTCTGCCAGCAAAGCCTTGCCTTCCTGTCATGTTATCTTACTAGAAATGAGACCACAGGCTACAGTCCACTCTAGCTTTTATGTGTTGGAACCAAACCCAGCACTCTAGGTCTTTCAATTACAGGAAACATATTGCCTAGTCCTCCAAGTGGTCCCTTTGAACACCTGGCTAGGTCGATAGTTTGAACTTGGCCTCCTGTGTTTGTCCTGGTCCTCTGAGAAGATGCCAAGAATAGTATTTTGTTAGGTGAAAGCCTGTGTAGAGAAAATTGTTGGGGAGCCAGAAAATCTTGGAGAGCCTTCAGACCTGATGCCAGTCTGAGTGGAGCAGAATGGGATAGAAGCTTGGGTAGAATGATCATAGACTGCTATGCAGCCAGGGGAAAGTTTGGCAAAGCCATGTTGGGGTTCTCCAGCCACTGTTGTCTGTGAGATGAGTTCCCTGTCTCCTAAGAGTGAGTTTTTATTAGTATCCCTGCATCAATAAGTCACTGGCTGGGAGCAGTCCACGAGAGGTGTGGCCTTCACACAAACCACAGCATAGAAGCTGGGACTCTTGGCCAACCACACTTTCTATGGTTGGAGGTCTGGGAGGCATATCCTCAAGGTCACCTACCACATCTCCCTTTTCCCCCAAAGTGTGAGAGTATGGACTGATAGCATGGAAAGAACTCTCTCTAAATGCATCTCTTCACTAACATTCCCCACCAAGGCCTCTCTCAATCTCTTACTCTTCATATTTTCAAAGTGCATAAAGGGATTCAAGAGTCATTGCAAGAGTTTTCCCTTTTCCTTGGAAAATTTGCGTATAGTTATTTGGCCTTGACTGTCTGTAACAATTTTAACTGTAGGTCCCCATTTGACACTTCACTTTTGGCATTCTGTAACATATTTATTCCTGAATCTAGTAAAAATTGTGAAACCAAAAACTGGATAGTTATTTTCTTCAAAATTGAATCCGATAATAAAATAATCATTATTAAAATAATTATTTTTATATGAGGACACACAAGATGACGCTCAGAGAAGAAATGATAGTATTTGACATACCTGCTAATGAAATGTGTCACTCTGGCTCATGAAGGCAATACACAAAAGTTTCTGTTTGTTTGTTTTATATAGTAGGACATTTATATCAATTTATATGCAGCGCTGGGAAAGTAGGTTTGCATATTTATCTATTCATTCCCTCTTCAAATGTGAATAATTTGTAAGCAGCCATTTTTTTCATTGCGTTTCCTGCACTTGCCTATGAAATGTGCTGATTTATACCCAGTTCTACATCTGCATTTGTATATACAAATGCAATCTGAACCTAGTAAATGAGAAAGCAAATGAAAATAACTTATTTTAAATGTTAAGAAGCTAATGTGTAACACATGAGTTCTTTGTAATCTAAACGAAAATAAATTATTGGGTGATAGACTATTTTGTAAAAAACTTTCAATTTCGTTAATTTTCAAAAGCTAGCCCAGGTTAGAGTAAATTGACAGAAAGAAAATAAAACCAAAGAATGTATTACTTTTGAACTCTGTCATCTTAATATCTAGGGAGACTTAACACCTCATTATAAAGTTATTGATTTTGGTGCACAGAGCACAGAAATTGTATATTACTTATCCACGGTAATGACATGTTTTGAACTAAATCTGTAGTTAGCCTAAGCAGGTTTCTTTGAGTGCATAGAACATGAAACAACTTCCTAAATTACTGAACGATTTCTAATAATCTCTAAGTGAAAAACATCACATTTTTCAGCATTAAGCTATATATATACATTGAAGGCAAATTTAATAGAGTGTTGCTGGATTATTTCTAAATTCTATTCCTCAAATAGTTTCTGGTCCAAAAATCAGCATAACTTGGTACCTGATCAGAATAACTGACAGTTTAGGAACTCATCTAGTTGTATTTCTTTATATATTGAGACGATTCTATAAATATGCTTGTAAAACAGGCCGATAAGTCAAATCTATAATATTGATATTTGATAGAGCTCAAATTCAGGCGGTTCTAAAAAATTAAATAGACAGAATTCATCCTTATGAATTTAAATATTAGTAACAGAAAAATCTAGTTGCAAAAACAAGCAAGCAGACAAGCAAAACAATTTTTATTTTCCTTTTGTCTGGGGAGATAATCTCAGAAATGGAAAATGAGGACAAAAAATGTTTTCTTTTTCTGAGTAGTATGGAGCGTCTTGCTATAGACAAAGCTTACCTCGAGAACAACTAGAAAAACTGTCTAAATAATTTAAACATCATTTATTTAAAAGCATGAGAAATTTGTTGAAGTAACAAGAGCCAAAAGGCCAAGATTCTGGAAAGGAGAGAATGGAGGGGAATCGAGGTAATTTCTGTGTTTCTCTGGAGTCATTTGCAATTCTAGATTTAGTACATTAGTTGGAGAATCTAGTCTTTGCCTGTACAGAGGGCAACTTCTGGGGAACGGCAATACCAAGAGAACTTTTAACAGGATCTAAAACTCAAGAAAAAGTTGGAGACATTGGGGCCAAGATCTCAGTGAGAAAGGATGAGACAACTTAACCTGATGGAAGCTGGTTTTCTCCTCCAATTATTTATCCAATTCTGAAGCTGCTCAAGGTGGGGTGCTGAAAAGCTAAGCAGAAAGATTTTGAAAAGGAGAGTAGAGTTTTTGCTACCTCATTGTGCTGTCTTCAGTGGTAGAGTTTGGGATTTACCAGATAGTCCCTGCTGAACACACCACGCTTTCAGCTGGAAGTCCTGGAGGTTCTTCGCTTTAGAAATCACTGTGAGGCAGAGGTACCAGAGCCTTATGAAAATTACTACCCAGCCTCTACTCAGCTCCTTCCCTGATTTGATTATCATCATCAGCCACTGCGCTATCTGTCTAGCAAAGGAAATAGTGAATCATTCCTAAAGCATACAAGGAAAAGGTGTAATATATGTGTAGAATTGAAATTCAAAGAGAGAAGAGAGAGAAAGATTGGCACAGAAGCAACAGTTGAGAAAAATAATGGTTAGAGTTTTCTATAACAGACAGATGCAGACTAGAGAATCTCTCTGAGCCCCAAATATGATAAATACAAAGTATACCAGATCTAGGCACATTGTAATAAAATTGTTGAAAGCTAAAGACAGAGAAAATCTTAAAAGTAGCCAAAAGGGGTAAACACATTACTTTCAAAAAACCAAAAAGTAATATTGACAATCGAATCACCTAAGATTTCTTTACCCAGCAAAAATGTATTTTAAACATAAAAATATAAAATAAAAATGAAAAATAAAAGTTTTAAAATAAGGTGTTAAAGGTATTTTCAGACAGATAAAAGCATGTGACATGTATTGCCAGCAAACCTGCACTAAAAAAGTCAGAAGGGAATTATTTAGCCAGAAGGAAAATGATCTCACAAAGGAGAGATTCATATAGATGAATATTGACTAGACAGAATAATAATAATACTTTGTACTGTTGTACATATATATATATAAATATAGCTAAAATGCATGAAAAAATAATGTGAGGTTGTATATGGAGTTAAATGTTCTATGTTGCCAGCATTATAGAGGAACTGCTAAAATTAATAACATATTAAATTATAATGATTCAAGAATGGATGTGGTAATCTACAGTAATCATTAAAAGAATAGGAAGAGAAGCTATAACTAACAAATCAATAGAGGAAAAATGGAATAGTTAAAAGAACAAAACAAAACATAAAAAACCAGGTTAATCCAAAAGAAATCTTTATGAGAGCATAAAGCAGGTTAGCAAACAGAAAACAAGTAATTAGACGGCAGATAGGAAATAAAATATGTCTTTAATCACATTTAATGTAAATAAACAAAATGCTTCAAGTAAAGAATAAGATTGTTAGATGGGATTAAAAAAAAGAGCCTCAACTATAAACTAAGAGAAACATCTTATTATAAGAACATAGAGTGATTGAAATCCAAAGAACTGAATAAAAGAAACCATGCAAACACAAAGCAAAAGAAAAATTTTGTGACTGTATTTAATATCAAACACAATTTTAAGGCAAGAGCATTGCTAGAGATAAAGAGAGAAATTTCATAATGATAAAAAGGTAAATCAATTAAAAAATATGGCTGTTCTAAATTTCTATGCAATCAATACTTAGATTCAAAATACATATGCAATTACCATTCACAAAACTTCAAAAGTTGCTAATACATGCAGTTAAGACAAATTAGCAAGGATATAGAAAATATGAACAACACAATTAACAAACTTGACCTAATTAACAGACCCAATTGTCATATCCTGTGGCCTATATATAATTAACATAATTAGCAGAAGTAATTGTCATATAGTCTGCCCTACATTCAACGATGACAAAATTCAAACTATTTTCAGGTGAAGATGGTGCATTTACCAAAATGATAGGAGATGATCTTTGTAAAATAAAACTGTACCATCTTACCAGGCAATTGTTTCATGCTCAATCTACCGGGTATCCTAGCAGAACTTCCATTATCTTACACAAGGAAAATGAGCAAAATTCTATGACACTCTCTCCTATGAGTTAATGTTGCTCATGCAATTAAAGAAGACTGCAACCTCTTGATGAATGTCTCATGGGTTGTTGTTTTTGCCAAGGAAAATCAGTGTCATTTCTTTTATTTTAAAAGATGTTGTTTGCACAGAGAAAGAGGAAAAGAAAGTTTTCTTTCTAACTAAAAAAACTTGAGTTCCAAGTATTTATATTGCTGGTTTCTTCTTTTAGTTGTGCATATATAATTTATATTGCCTCAAACAGAAATTCTCCTTGATGTTGACACTAGGATTAATGTGCCTATCAGGCAGTTAGCCCAACTTGCCATTAATAATGTGAAGGTCATGGGGTCTACTATTCATTGGTCAGTGAATATTGTATCATGCTATGCCTATAATAAACGTCTAAGCTTGCCTGGGCATTTTATAAAATATGTGTGGCTAAAATGGGAGGTAAAATGTAAAATGTAGATGGATCAGCACAAACAATTAGAAAAAACTGCTTAAAGAGCATGCCCTTGGAGTCAATAGCATCATCTTCGTTTAATAAGCACAGCCTCTTGATTTATCAGAAAAGACTCAGATTCATCTCTCATTAGTGGAAGACTGTGCTGCAGGCTCTGTTTACTTAGAAAACCAAATTGGAGGAAATGCTGCTAGGTTGCATCATTTGTTTGTGGTCTGGATAATTTGCAGCGAGCAAAATGAGTTTAAAGCCTGACAAAACTAGGAATTATTTCATATGAAGTAAATCATATAAAAGTGAAAGCAGCTTAATTTTAGGAAAAATTCATAACTGCTTGTTGTGAAAATAGTCATCTGCAAAATATGACATTAATACAAGCCTGGCCTAAAATACAGCTAAAAATCCCCTGTATCGTTACTTTTGGGCTTCCCAGGGGGAAAGTGACATCGACAAAGACAGGTGCAGGATGTTGACATGTAAGATTATACAAACTTTAAAGAAACTGGCAAAATGGCAAAATCAGACACATTAGTCTGAATGAAGGTGTATTTGATACGTAAGGCAAATAATTAGGCATAATATATGTAGTTCATACATTGTCCAGAGAATTAATTTCACAGGTTTGTCTCTGGAAATGCATGTTAAACTAAGAACCCATTTTGAATTCTCTGATTTCTAGTCTGTGTGTATCTTGGGCTAATGCACAGAGATGTGGGTAAGACTTGACATTTTAGTTTTTAATTAATTACTTCACTAAGTATCTTGCCTGAATGTACCAGAGAAAAGTGAAAGTAAGTGCTTCTTTGACTAAAATGCCGTTATTTTTCACAAACTATACCAAAGGCCAGCTTAATGGGTTACAGTTTCACAAATAATTAGACTAAATTATAAAATGTCAAAATAAATGAACAGGCATGCCCTTTGATGTGTTTTCTTTATTTAAAACATTACTAATTTGCATATAGGCCAATTTGCCAAATTGGCAACATTTAATTGTTCTTTCTAGCATTCACGTGAATCATCTTGTGTCATCTATTTAGATGGTGTTTCCAAAGGATAAAGTTGCTATTACTAAGGGAAGATCCTGGCAGTTTTTCTTCTGCTGAGAAGAAATTTATGGTTATCTAATAATTTCCCACTGTACGATACAGACTTTGTTTTTCTGTACAGCATGATTTAAGCAGTACTGTTAAAAACTCACCCAAACAAAATCAATGCCCTCTTTGGACTGGAATTTTCTCCGTTAATGGTTTAAATGCCTAAGTGTGTATGTGGTGTCCCAGTTCCCGAATTGTGCATTCAAAATAAGGGTACGTAACCTTGCGTACTCTGTCCATTATCTTCCTGTATTTAGTCTTCATAAAGCTAATATCGCAATTATTTGCAGCCCTTCAATGAACCAACTTTTCACTGATTTCAGTACATTCTTTTTAATTCATCCTTCAAGCCATTAATACCTGATTTATGGACCTGTCAGCATAAAGTCAATGATTTTTCTGAAGTCACCAATGTCCTCTATCAGTCAGCTCTTTCTTTTCACAAACACACAATCTCTGTGGCATACAACGTGCTTTTATTTCACACATATTTGCGATTCGGCTGGGGTGGCCCTGCTGCTCTTGGCTGGGCTGAGGGGGCAGATCCTAGGCACAGGTTGTGTCCAGGTCTGCTTCGTGAGTCTCCTATTTTACTTGCACCAGGAAGCTGGCCAGGGCACAGTCTGCTCATGGTGAAGGCAAAAGTGCAGGAGAACAAGTGGAAACGTGAGACTTTTTAAGGCCTAGGAGTGGCATTGTCACTCTCACTTCTGTCCATATTTAATTGGCCAAAGTAAGCCCCCTGGCTGAGCCCTAGGACCAGAGGTTGGGAGGGACACTGGGTGTTTTGTGTCAGAAACCGCCAAGTTACAAAGCAAAGAGCATCAGTGCCAGGAAGGGTGGAGGATTGGGGCCACACTGCCCCTAACAGCCAAAAGGATGATTTCTTCTAAGATGTCTTCCTTCTATGCATTCTTTAGAACTCAGGTTTCTTACTCTCAATTCTATCCTGCTTTTCCTCTATCATTTTTTTGTCTTGCTTCTCAAATGCTGGCATTTCTTTTTCCTTTTTTTTTTTGAGGAAGATTGGCTTTGAGCTAACATCTATGCCCATTTCCTCTATTCTGTATGTGGGACTCCTGCCACAGCATGGCCTACAAGTGGTGCATAGGTCTATGCCCGGGATCCAAACTGGCAAAGCCCAGGCCACTGAAGTGGAGCACATGAACGTAACCACTGTGCCACTGGACTGGCCCCTCAAATATTGGCATTTCAGAAGCCTCCATATCAAAATACTTCTTTTCTCTTCTCCTTCCATGAATTTTCCCCTGTGAGTGATCTCATGCACTTACATAGCTTCTATTATCACTTACATTCTGAAAACAATTAAATCTAAATTTTTAACCCTCATTTCTCACTTGAGTTTCACACTCAATTTTCTGAGTCTGCACTTGACTTATTAGCCTTAAAGGACATTAAGAACTCCAAGCTCGGTTGTCCACAACTAAATTATTGTTAGCCATTCCAATTATCAAGCCTATTGCTTATATTTTCTTTAAGTATCCTAATGACATCCTCTTATACCTAGACACTCAAGCTTGAATTCTGAGAAAAATACATAGCAACTTTCCTTTCCAAACCCTTCAAAATTAATCAGTTGCTAAATCCTGTTGAGTGTATCAAATCCCTGTCCTAATATTTCCACAGCACTTTCTCTAATTTATTTGACAAATTTTATTATACCTAAATTGTCAAGAAGGTATTGTGTTAAGCCATGTTAAATGCCCAGAAAGAACTTAGTATCATATAGGATGTACATATTAAGATATTAATAAAGTATTAAATAGTGTCTGGAGTATGGAGGGATAATTTTTAGTAGAGTTAATCAGGGACAATGACATGTTTTTACTGGATTTTGGATAATGTTATTAAAGATGGGTACATTTAGATATGTGAGCAATGCAAGACGGCAAAGCAAGAAGAGCATTCGAGATAAAAGAAATTAATGAGTATAATTACGAAAGAAAATTAGAGAATTTAAGACTAAATCCCAAGAAGGTAGCCGATGTTTGGCCTTCCTCCCATTGTATGGGTCCAATTATTAAAGTAGAGCAGGAAGACACTTCCTGTTCTTTGTCTTTGAGAGGGCAAGCACAATTCACACTAGAAGTGCTGGAGTTGAGAGTCTGTTGGCAGGGCTAATGCCTCGTAGTGGTAGTGCTGGTGGTAAGTTTTTAGCAGTGCTGACACCAACGTGTGTGAACTATAGAGTCACATATTTTATGATGTGACATAGCTTGTATTGTTAGGTTTCCAGTCACTTTGTTTCTTACCCATTTTCAGCGCCAGTTTTTAAACTTCCTAGTGGTTTCATGAGCTGCTCAACGTGCCTCCAATTCATCATTTTTCCCATTTACGTTAATCAGGAACAGTGCTGCTTGTTTTCAACAGGGCCCTATGATTGGTTGGAAGCAGACTCTGAAGTAAGGATTTCTGTGCTAGAGATTTATTAAGGAATAACTCTCAGGGTTAAAGAATGCATCAGGCAGGACAGGGAAAGGCGAGAGTAAGCATGGACGTGATTGCAGGCAAAGTCTTGTGGAGGGCAAGTTTAGCCTCCTCCCCGAGGGGAGCTCTGTATTGTAAGTTGCACCTTAGAGATTGTCCTCTTCAAGGCAATGGTGCTGGGCTTCAATACTTATGCACAAGTCACGTGTTGGAGAAGTCCCATTTAAGGGGTATATAAATCTCCAGGCACTTCTAGCTGTCTGCTTATTTAGGCAAAACAACTCCAGTCGTTCAATGGCAGTCCTTCAAGGAGAATTATAGGTGCAGGCTATAAGCAAAAACACAGAGATTCCAGGGGAGCAGAAGAGAAACCCAGAAATGACAAGAGAGTGAAGTTTTTTAGATAAAGTGCTGAAAATGCTTGATAGAGACTATAACTGGTAAAAGTAAAATTTACTGGGTTTCACAAAACATATTTCCATGGAAAACCAAATGAATCTTCAGCTGGTTATCTGTCTTACTGAGGGCTGCAAGCAGTGAAAATATTGTTAATTTTTAGGAATTATCATCTAGAAGACTATAAGTTGCAGTGAGAGGTAGCATGGAAAAATGTTTAAGAGCATAGACTATGAAATACAACTGCCTTGGTCAAATTTCAGCTCTGCCACTTTCTAGAGAGTGACCTTTGGTAAGTGACATAACTTCTTCATGTCTCAGTTATTGCATAATCAGGATTAATTATAGTGCCTACATGAACGAGTATTTTTGTGAATATTGACTCAGTTTGTACTTCTATAATACTCAGGACAGTGTCTGGCTCATGAAAAATAGTAAATGCTCTTTAATAAATAAATGCAGCAGTGCAGTATCTAATTAAATTATCATCTAGAACTTCCTAACCATTTCTCTGTTATAGAATATTGCAAATGACATAGATCCAAGAAAGGTGCATTGAGTGCTGGGAGCTAAAGATTTTGACCATAGAAAAATGTATTAGTTTTTGGCTACCTGTCATTAAACTTTTTTCTTCTTGTTGAGGGCAGGAGTTGCCATTGTGTGAGTCTTGAAGGGAAGAGGAACATTGCCCCACTTTTCCTTCACTCTTGGCTAAGGTGTAAATGTATTAGCCAGGCTCACTAATCGGATACTTCCCTTCCAGGACTTTGACTCCAGAGGAAGAGACTGAAGCTCTGGGGCAGAGGAGAACATTCACGGAGGCAGTGGTGGTGTCAAGGGTAGGCACGCACCAGTAACAGTGTTTGAAATAGATTATGCCTTTAGAATGATTTGGCTACGTGTTTTGGCATCCAGTGTCCCTTGATTCCTGCTCATTTTCTGAGTCTGGTTCTTCAGTCTTCCCAACTGCTCTGTGGTTTGCCCAAGATTCTGAAAGCAAATTCCTTTTATGTTTCAGTTAACTAGTCTTGATTCTGTTGCAGCAACCAAGAACCCATGTGGTCCGCAAACCTTATCGTGGAGAACTGTATGAGAGGCAAAGAATGTGAGAGAAAATATATAGAAGCTATTTAGCAAAAATAATTTGTCTTTGCAAGAGGCATGTGTAGGTGCATTGCTGTAATTGGGTCTTAGAATTTCTAAATTGACTAAATTTTTAAAAATTAATTCTTCCCTTCATAATTGCCAATGAACAAGATAGGTCTTGGGAAAATGTTTGCATTAAACAGATTTTCTTGGATCATTACAAAAAAGCTAGTAGGATATACGCTCAAGGTTTTTTTTTCCCTAATGATGATTTGATTTTAATATCACTGTACTTTGAATCATTGGCATATAGAGTTATACATTCTTGGGCTAGATTGTCTGGATTTAAAATCTGGGTCCACCGTTTACTACTTCATTAATTTCACTGAGCCTCTCTTTTCTTACTAACAAAAAGAGAATTACAACTGTAAGTTCTTCATAGGATTATTAGAAAACTTAAATGAGTTACTATATGTAAAGACCTTAGAATGAGGCCTACTTCATAGTAAGTGTTATAGACGGGGCAATTCTTCTTCTTCATTATTATTATTATTATTATTTGCTGTCTAACTTGTACTAGTACATAACATTGTCTTAAATTTCTTTTTATAATTAAAATCACAAAAACATATCCAGTCTTATAATATATAAGCCAGATCTCTGGTTAATTTGCTTTATATGTAACACTGTCTTTTTGGCCTTTATATGTCTTTAATAAATCTTACATTATGCATACAATAGTTAATATCTAGAAAATAGGCTCATATGAATTAGGGTTAAAAATTGGCCACAAATATATCCCTATCTTGTTCTTTATATTTAAATGAGACTTCTTTTCCAATACAGTTAGAAATATGCCTAAAGCTGTTAATGTCTACAAATTAAGTACAGATATGATTTGTGCAATTAAATGAGATAAATCATTTTTATTTTAGAAGTATTACGCATGGTATTTTAAATTTAATAAAATTTTGAGATAGGCTTTTAAGAAATTTCCATGCATTCCTTTTTATAGCACCGAACGTCAGGTTAATATTGTAATGTGATGCAGTTAATGCAGAGACTATTTTGACTGAGTCTGTGTTATGCCAAACAAGACAGGATATTCCACGTGGGAAAAACCTAAGTACTTTTATCCAGTGGCAAGAAGGTGTATAGACAAATTTCAAGATCAGAATTTACACATTTTCCACTTCCAGCTCTCAAGTAGCATTTTCGAAACACACTCAACACATTTTATCTGCAAGGAAATATCAATCTAGGGAAGAAAATATTTTCAATTCACAATTCTTCTGACAGCGTCAAGGGCAAAGTATTACAGAAGCAGAAGTGTTCTGGAAATATTTGGAGATGTAACAAAGTGAAACAAGAGCTGTGCCTTAGAATAATGAACAAGATATTGTGGTTCATAAATGTACCCTATACTTAAAATACCAGCAAGTGTCATTCCTTATGTATTGGTCACTGTTGTAGGAATATGAGGTTTTCTGTGTTTTTTTTTCCTGGTGGTAGTGATGGATTGAACCATATCATACAAACCAAATTTAGTTTAATTATTTAGTTACCAATGTATGCTGGGAGCCAGCAGGGCAGAGGGTAATCGACAACTGTATGAAGAGTCTGCAACATGGTTCCTGTTGCTGACTTACTTTAATATTTTCACATTTTCTTTTAAGACCTCTTTGAAATTTAGGATACAGGAGCAAGAAGATCAAGGGCCAGATTCAGTTGATGCAGAAGTGTCCTAACTCATATAGTTGTTGTTAGAAGCATTTTCCAAACAGCTTTAGTGAAGTTTAAATATTAGCTAAAATATTTCCATGTACATCATAATTCTGTGAACTCTGCTGATCGTTGTAAAAATAGCTTCTATTCAGGGGCTGGCCCCATGGCCGAGTGGTTAAGTTTGCGCGCTCCGCTGCAGGCGGCCCAGTGTTTCGTTGGTTCGAATCCTGGGCGCGGACATGGCACTGCTCATCAAACCACGCTAAGGCAGCGTCCCACATGCCACAACTAGAAGGACCCACAACGAAGAATATACAACTATGTACTGGGGGGCTTTGGGGAGAAAAAGGAAAAATAAAATCTTTAAAAAAAAAAAAAAAGCTTCTATTCAGATTGTAGTGTCTAGTCTGGTGGCAGTAGATGTAATCACCCAGACCTGAGTTCAAATCTCAGCTCCACCATTTTTTAGCTCAATGAATTTGGGCATAATATTTAATATCTCTGGTCCATAAGAATGACTATGGATATATTGATGAATTGTCTATAGGTACAGATGTATTTAAACATCTGTAGAACCATATATATATTAGGTACACAATAATTTGTAACTTCTGTAACTATTATCATTATTGTTGACTCCTAAAGAGACTACTAGTGTTCTATTAATGTATCTGGTGCTAGTTTGTCCTGTTACAAAATAGACGAAATAAGTTTTATTATTACAAAACTATAAATTTTAAAATTATTTGAAGGAAGTGAATTCCTCGGCCTGAGGAAGGAATGTGCAGTAAACCTTATGTTTAAAAGTGACATAATAAAAGCATTCCCATTGATATTTGGAAAAACACAAAAGTTCCAACTAAAAAATTTAGTTTTCAACATTTTTCTAGCCAGAACTTCAAGTAAAAAACAGATAAATAAATAAGGTAGAAAGATGAGAAAGAAAGAGGAGATAAAAAGGTTAATATTTATGGATGGTATTATTTCTGGACATTTATCTAGGAGTCCAAGAGAATTAACTGGCAAGTTAGAACTTGAATTCTACCAGTCCTCATAAAGCTTGTCTGGGTTTTAAAATTGGCAAGAATGACAGCTTGGTCCACAATCAATTCTGCTTGATATAAATGAATGAGTAGATAAAGCTATTTAGGAAGAAATATATTCCATAAATAATAATTACAAAATGAAATAAAAATATTCCTTCATCATAACAACAAAAACTATAGACTGCCTAGCAATAATCCTTAAAAAAAGATGCAAGATCTATTTTTTATAAAAATGATACACACGTGTTCAAGGGCAAGATAAAGATCTACATAAATAGGGAGACGTACCATGTTAATAGAAGAGAAGATTTGACGTCATCAAGAAGACAATTAATATACAAATCAAAATAAGTTCCAAACGAATTTTGAACAGGTCTTTGCTGGAACATGACAAACTGATCTTAAATTCATATGGAAGAGAAAAGAAACAGTAGCCAATACGCTCTTGGAGAAGAACTAGGCAATGGGAATTATCCTACTATATAGCAAGATGTTCTAAAGATATCATTTTAAAAACTATATTGACACAAGAATAGATAATTTGATGAGTAGAACAAAATAGAAGTTTCATGTAAAAAATCCATGTATATGGATTAACAGTAAATGTAGTATTTCATATCAATGGAGAAAAAGTGAACCATTCAATAGATGACATTTGCATAATTGACTCTACCTGAGAAAAAGAAAGCAAGCCTTACTTAATACCACTCATAAAATAATTTTCAAATGGATTATAAACCTAAATATAAAGAAGGCAAGCTATAAAATACCAGAAAGGACAGTAATAAATATATTTATGACTTTAAGTATAAAGAAGACCCTGTTTAAACAAGATGTAAAAACAAAAGGCCTAAAGAAAACTAATGCTAGTTAAGACTATGTCAAAATCAAAAACTTCTTTACCAGAAAAAACACCCTAAGTGAAGTTAAAGAACAGATGACTGACTGGAAGAAAAAAATATAAAAATAACTTCGAAATTTTTAAAATAAAGAAAAGATTAATACTCTGATAGAAAAAGGGCAGATGATATGACTGGGTAACTCACAGAAAAGGAAATAAAAATATCCAGTAAATATATAAAAGGATGTTCAATCTTGCTAATAATTAAGGGCATACAAATTATAACAAATGAGATGCCAAGTTTTCATACATCAGAGTACTAAAAATCAAAGTTTGATGATATCAAGATTTGGCAAAGAAATGGTAAGATGGATATTGTGAGACGTTAATGATTGGCATGCACAAATGATGCAGTCACATATAAGGCAATCCATCATTATCTCTTAACACCAAAAGTACACACATTCTGTAACATAGCAATTCTGCTTCTCAGGATCTGTCTTTAGGAAATACCCACCAATTTCCACAACAAAGATGTTTATTGTAGTATTGTTGCCACGAGCAGGAGGTTTATAACAAGTAGAAACAACTTAAGAGATATCAATATGGGAATGGCTAAATAAAGTATGGTTTGTCTATTCTGTGGATTGCTATGCACTAATTTAAAAAATGATGAAGATCTTTATATACCAACATAGATGACTATCAAAGCACATATTTTTTTGTGAAAAAAATATACAGGAAGATGACTTTTATACAAAACAAACAAAAACCACAAAATATTATACATTTTCTGTGGAAATATGTGTATGTGTGTGTGGGTGTGTGTATGTGTGTGATCTGAAGGAATCTTAGAACTTTCTGAAATTATTTATATTATTTCAACATTAATAATCATGTGTTAATCATGTGAAGTTAAGTTTATTTTTTAGAAAAAACACAAAACAGGGGCTGGCCCCGTGGCCGAGTGGTTGAGTTCGCACGCTCTGCTGCAGGCGGCCCTGTGTTTCGTCAGTTTGAATCCTGGGCGCGGACATGGCACTGCTCGTCGGGCCATGCTGGGGCGGCATCCCACATGCCACAACTAGAAGGACCCACAACGAAGAATATACAACTATGTACTGGGGGCTTTGGGGAGAAAAAGGAAAAAATAAAAATCTTTAAAAAGAAAAAACACAAAACAGGGGGCCAGTGCCGTAGCGTAGTGGTTAAGTTCGGTGCACTCTGCTTTGGCAGCCCAGGCTCACTGGTTTGGATCCCGGGCACAGGCCTACACCACTCGTCAGCCATGCTGTGGTTGCAACCCACATACAAAATAGAGGAAGACTGGCACAGATGTTAGCCCAGGGACAATCTTGCTCAGGTGAAAAAAGAGGAAGATTGGCAGCAGATGTTAGTTCAGGGTGAATCTTCCTCAGAAAAAAAAATGAACACAAAACAGTAAAACTCTACCCCAAAGGATAGTGTTGAAGGTTAAATTAGCCACAGTACTTATAATATTCGTGGGTACATAATAGTGGCTATTCAATTAATGTCAACTCCTTTCACCCATATACAATCAAGAGCTAAAAGTTCTTTAAACTTTTATTTCTTTCATACATTTATCATTTAACAGAAATTAAGACAATAGTGATTATAATAGAGAACATGGGTTTAGGAATTATAATTTGTCTGCCGTTAATTGATTTGGATTTGACTCCGTATCCCTAGGTCTACAAATCTAACATCATTTGAAGAACTGCAGTAATTAAAAATAATTAATTCACTGAGAGAAAGAAGATAGTTTTTAGTATTGGTTATAATTTTACAGTTCAAATATACATATATATCTTCAGTGCGTATGTATATATATGTGTCTGTGAAAATTGAAAACTATTTTTTTCTCTCAATTACATGCATATATTCCTAAGTGTTGCTAAGTACACATGGCTAATCAATAGTTTACAGTTGTCATCCGTCATGATCTGCTTAGAGCAGTGTTCTCCACCTGGATAGCACATAGAATTCTTTGGTGACCTTTAAAGAAAACATCAATGCCAAGTGCATCTCCACTCCTGATAAGCTTATTGGTGCCCAGGAAACGGTAGCTGTAAAAGATCCGAGAAGATTTTACTATTCAGCCAGAGTAGAGAATCAGGACTTTGTGGGAAATCTGTGCAGGATTTTAAATAGAGTATATACGTGTTAATCTATTGTAAAATCTTTCCTTAATCAGAGTTCTTTAATTATTTGTGTGCATAAAGCCTCCATTTGTTTTTAGTTGATGATCTTTAACTATTAATAATAATGTCATTCAATTTCCAAAGGAATTGGAAGTTATAACTGAGGATCATTGGATGACGATACGTCATCACTTAAGAAATTACTTTAATTGAAAATTACAAAATCAGATAAACTTTAAAAGTTGTCTTATTGACCACAATAAATATAATTCATGCATATTACTAAATTTGATGTGAAAAATTTCTCTCTCTTACCATAGATATGTTACTACTTCAGAATCACAAGCTGAAATTTTCATGTTAAGGTGCAAATATCTTTTTTTCTTGAGGAAGATTAGCCCTGAGCTAACTGCTGCCAATCCTCCTCTTTTTTTTGCTGAGGAGGACCGGCGCTGAGCTAACAGCTGTGCCCATCTTCCTCTACTTTATATGTGGGACGCCTGCCACAGCATGGCTTGTCGTGTGGTGCCATGTCCGCACCTGGGATCTGAACCAGCAAACCCTGGGCTGCCAAAGTGGAATGTGTGCACTTCACTGCTGGCCACCTGGCTGGCCCGTGGGGTACAAATATGTTTGTCAGTTGGCTTACAATTATTTTAACCGAATCAATGAAGTGCATTTGCACAAACGACTATGAGGTATCATGTATGTATTACAGCAAGTGAACTTTAAGTTAATACATAAAACTACTATAGTGGAAATATTAACTTGGAATATTTTAATGCCTTTTTAAGTATCACAGTATACTATAACCACAAAGTGGCTAATACCATCACCATTATTCCTGATTAAAACATAAAGTTAGCTATAGATACTAAAATAATACTTTAGTGATAAAAAAGAGATTCATTTTTACTGTTTTTAAAAAGTGACACAAGGCTAGCCCCGTGGCGCAGTGGTTAAGTTCACACGCTCCACGTCTCGGCGGCCCAGGGTTTGCTGGTTCGGATCCCGGGTGCGGACATGGCACCTCTTGGCATGCCATGCTGTGGTAGGCGTCCCACATATAAAGTAGAGGAAGATGGGCACGGATGTTAGCTCAGGGCCGGGTTTCCTCAGCAAAAAGAGGAGGACTGGCAGTAGTTAGCTCAGGGCTAATCTTCCTCAAAAAAAAAAAAAAAAGAGTGACAGAGTTGAGGTAAGATTACAAAAAGAGAATACTGACTTGATTTTAAGAGCAAGATTCTATGCTGTTCTGTGATGCTCAGATAGTTACCTATACTTGAGTATATTTCACATAGACATACATATTATCAAATATATCCTATATAGAAACAATTTGAATGCAATGTTTTTTATAATCTCTGTTATTCTCACAATTAAATCATTCTGTTTTCCAGAAGTATAATCTTATGTTTAACACAACAAACTTGAAAAAATGCTATTTGTATATGTTAGTTTTTTATATAAAACCCAATAAAGGTTTTGTGATAGATGGAATGACTCCCCGAAGATATCAACATCCTAATTTCCAGAACCTGTGAAATGTGTTATCTTATATCTTTATATATTCTTCCAGTCCAAGAGCATGGAATATCTTTCCATTTCTTTGTGTCCTTCAGTTTCTTTCAACAATGTTTCATAGTTTTCAGTGTACAGGTCTTTCACCTCTTTGGTTAAATTTATTCCTAGGTTTTGTATTCTTTTTGTGGCTAATGTAAATGGGATTGTATTCTTAATTTCTCTTTCTGCTACTTTGTTGTTAGTGTATAGAAATGCAACTGATTTTTATATGTTGATTTTGTATTCTGCAAATTTGCTGTGTTCTTTTATTATTTCTAAAACTTTTTGGTGAATTCTTTAGGGTTTCCTATATATAAAATCATGTCTTCTGCAAACGGTAAGTTTTACTTCCTATCCAATTTGAATCCTTTTTACTTCTTTTTCTTGCATGATTGCTCTGGCTAGGACTTCCAATACTATGTTAAATAAGAGTGGTGGAAGGAGGCATCCTTGTCTGATTCCTGTTCTTAAAGGGATAGCTTTCAGTTTTTCTCCATTGAGTATGATATTAGCTGTGGGTTTGTCATATATGGCCTTTGTTATGTTGCGGTGCTTTCCTTCTATACCCATCTTATTCAGAGGTTTTATCCTAAAAGGATGTTGGATCTTGTCAAATGCTTTCTCTGCATCTATTGAGATGATCTTGTGATTTTTATTCTTCATTTTGTTAATGTGCTGTATCACAGTGATTGATTTGCAAATGGACTCCTGGAATAAATTCCACTTGATCATGGTATATGATCTTTTTAATGTATTGTTGTATTTGATTTGTTAGTACTTTGTTCAGGATTTTTGCATCCATGTTCATCAGTGATACTGCCCTGTAATTTTCTTTTTTTGTGTTATCCTTGTCTGGTTTTAGCATCAGGAAAATGTTGGCCTTATAGAATGAGTTAAGAAGCTTCCCCTCTTCAAATTTTTGGAAGAGTTAGAGAAGGAAATGTATTAAATCTTTTTTGAATGTTTGGTAGAATTCACCAGGAAGCTGTCTGGTCTTGGACTTGATTTTGTGGGAGTTTTTTCATTACTATTTCGATCTCCTTACTAGCGATTGGTCTATTCAAATTCTCTATTTCCTTTTGATTCAGTTTTGGAAAGTTATATGATTCTAAGAATTTATCCATTTCTTCTAGATTATCCCATTTGTTGGCATATAGCTTTTCGTAGTATTCTTATAATCTTTTGTATTTCTGAGATGTCTGTTATAATTTTTCCTCTTTTCTTTCTGATTTTGTTTATTTGAGCCTTCTTTCTTTTTTTTTCTTGGTGATTCTAGCTAAAGGTTTGTCAATTTTGTTTAGCTTTTCAAAGAACCAGTTCTTCATTTCGTTGATTTTTTTCTATTGTATTTTTAGTCTCTATTTCATTTATTTCGGCTCTGATTTCATTATTTCCTCCCTTTTACTGATTTGGGGCTTTGTTTGTTCTTTGCTCTTTGTTAGAGGACCTGTTAGATTGTTTATTTGAGATTTTTTTTGTTTGTTGAAATAGGCCTGTATTGTTATAAACTTCCCTTTTAGGACCTCTTTTGCTGTATCCCATAAATTTTTGTGTGTTGTAGTTTCATTTTAATTTGTCTCCAGGTATTTCTTAATTTCTCCTTTGATTTCTTTCTTGACCCAATAGTTGTTTAATCTCCATATATCTGTGGCTGTTCCAGTTGTCTTCCTGTAGTTGTTTTCTAGTTTCATATCATTGTGGTCAGAAAAGATACTAGGTATTACTTCAATCTTAAATTTATTGAGACTTGTTGTGTGGCCTAATACGTGATCTATGTTGGAGAATGTTCCATGTGCATTCAAAAAGTGTGTGTATTCTGTGGTTTTTGGATGGAATATTCTGTATATATCTACTAAGTCCATTTGGCCTAATGTGTCATTTAAGGCCAATGTTTCCTTGTTGATCTTCTGTTTGGATGATCTATCCATTGATGTAAGTGGAGTGATGTAAGTGGAGTGATGTAAGTGGAGTCCTCTACTATTATTGTGTTACTGTGTATTTCTCTTTTTATGTCTGTTAATAATTTCTTATATATTTAGGTGCTCTTATGTTGGGTGCATAGATATTTGCAAGTGTTATATCCTCTTGTTGGATTGTTCCCTTTATCATTATGTAGTGCCCTTCTTTGTCTCTTGCTGCAGTTTTTGTTTTAAAGACTATTTTGTGTGATATAAGTATTTCTACTCCAACTTCCTTTTCATTGCCATTTGCAAGGAGTATCTTTTTCCATCCGTTCACTTTAAGTTTGTGACTGTCTTTAGGTCTGAATGTGTCTCTTGGGTGTAAGATATATATGAGTCTTGTTTTTTAATCCAATCAGCCATGCCATGTCTTTTGATTGAAGCATTTAGTTCATTGACATTTAAAGTAGCTATTGATAAGTATGGACTTATTGCCATTTTGCCATTTGCCACTTATTGCCATTTGCCACTTTTTTCCTGGTTGTTTTAGTAGTTCTTCTGTGTTCCCTTCTTTTCTTGCTCTCTTCCCTTGTGGGTTGATGGCTTTCTTTAGTAATGTGTTTGGGCTCCTTTCTCTTAATTGTTTTGTGTATTTATTATAGGTTTCTGGTTTATGCTTATCATGAGGATCATATATAATAATCTACTTATATAGCAATCTATATTAAGTTGATGGTCTCTTAAGTTAGACCTCTTGCTAAAAGCTCTACTCTTTTACTCCCCTCCTCCCACGTTTTGTGTTTTTGATATCATACTTAATCTTTTGTGTGTGTGTGTGTGTGTATCTGTTACCCTTTTATCATGGAAATAGATAATTTTAGTAACTTTTTCTAACTTTTTTATTTATTTAGTTTTGGGGAAGATTACCCTGAGCTAACATCTGCTGCCAATTTTCCTCTTTTTGCTGAGGAAGACTGGCCCTGAGCTAACATCCATGCCCATCTTCCTCTATTTTTATATGTGGGACACCTGCCACAAAGGAAATGGGTTTCCTTTGTATGTAACTTATTGCCTTTCTCTTTCAGCTTTTAGGATTCTCTCTTTATCTTCAATTCTTGACATTTTAATTATAATCTGTCTCAGTGTGGACCCCTTTGGGTTCATCTTATTTGGTGCTCTCTGTGCTTCCAGTACCTGGATGTCTGTTTCCTTCCTTAAGTTAGGAAAGTTTTCAACTAATATTTCTTTGAATAGATTCTTTGCCCCTTTGTCTCTCCTTTCTCTTTCTGGGACACCTATAATATGGATGTTAGTGCACTTGATCTTGTCTCAGAGGTCCCTCATACTGTCCTCATTCTTCTTAACTCTTTTTCATTTTATCTGTTCAGCTTGGGTGATTTCCTCTAGTCTTTCATCCAGCCCACTCATGTATTCCTCTGTAACATCTGCTGTGCTATTTATTTCCTCCAGTAAATTTTTCCTTTCCATTATTGTATTCTTCAGTTCTGTTTGGTTCTTTTATGTATTTTCCAATTCTTTGTTGAAATTCTCACTGTATTCATCCATTCTTCTCCCAAGATCAGTGAGCACCCTTATGACTATTAGTTCGTACTCTTTATCAGGTAGATTGTTTATCTCTGTTTTTGGGGGTTCTTTTTCTGAGGCTTTGTCCTATCACCTTGTTTAAAACACATTCCTTTGTCTCCTCATTTTGCCTCTTTCTCTGTGCTTAATTCTATGTATTAGGTAATTCAGCTACATCCCCTGATCTTGGAGAAGAGGTTTTGTATAAGAGGTGCCTTATGAGACCCAGCAACATGCTTCTCTCTTGTCACTGGTTCCATGTGTTCCAAGAGTGTCCCCTGTGTGGGCTACATGTGTCCTTCTGTTGTGGCATGGTTACTCTTGCTGCAGGTGCACAGGGAGGCTAGGCTGTCCCCCTTGCCAGCTGGTCATAATACTCAGCTATGTGCATCTCCTACAGTCCTTTCAGTCACTTTATTGGGCAAGGGGAGCCCCAGCACAGTTGGCTGCAAGGTCTAATAGCACATTCCTGCTTCAGTTTTTCTGTTAAGTAAATAGGCCCTCAGTGTGGCTGGTTGCTAGGCTCAGGGCCTTACAAGTGGCCTCTCACCTGCAAGGTTGTTGTCAGCACTCTAAGTAGTACAGCTGGGTGCAGCTGGCTCTAGGTACGGCAGCACACAATTGTTTCAGGCATTGGAAGGTGGGGGCAGATCCCCTATGTGGCTGTTTGAGAAGCACGTGTCCTGCGGCTGACATACTCCACTGTCCTGAGGCTCACAAACTCCATCCATGCAGTCTGGCCTGGTGTGCATGCCCGATCCCATTGAAGTGGACCCACTCACCCAGGTGCAGATGTCCCATACAACCTGCCTATGGGGGCTCACAAATTGCTGGTGGGTGGGGCTAGTCCCTAGGTTAGGCTGTTTGCAATGGCTGAGCTGGATTAAATTGGTGCTTTAGTGTGCAGGGCAAACTCCTGTGCTAAGAGGCCAGCGGAAGAGCTCCAATGGCATTTGCCAGCATCTGTGTCAGCACACCTATCCTAGGTCACAATAATTCTGCTGCCAATGTCTCAGTAACTGGGGAAGTGGTCCTAGCTGCCTCCTGCCTCCCTGAGATGCACTCAGAGCCTATTAAGTGAGTCTCTTTTGACCAAAGGACTGTGTACCTTTCTCTCTGGTGATTTTGGGTTGCTTTCCAAAATGGGTGACTTTGTGCGTGGGCCCTTTAAGAGCAGGCTTTTCTTTCTCTTATGTTCCATAGCTTTTCTGGGGGTATTCCCCATTGTTGTGAATAGCTGGTGAAGCCAGATATTGTGATGCTTGTCCTGGTCATGCTGAGTTCAAAAGCTGCTTCTTGTGGCAAAGCTCTCCCACTCAGATCTCTCAGTTTTCCACTAAATGCTTTGTACCTTAAGATTGCTCCTGACTGTGAAGCACCATGGCTACAATGTGGCTTTTTCCTCTCCAGAAAGGTATTTCTGCCTCTTTCATCTCTGTCAGCACTGTCCCTTGTTGTAGGGCTTCTTTATCCAGTTTTTGGTTCTCTCTCAGGGGTAGTTGCTCCAACAGTAGTTGTAAATTTGTTGTGTCCATGGGAGGAGGTGAGTTCAGAGTCCTCCTAAGCCACCATCTTCCCCTCCCTGACATGTTCTTGCTTGTACTCTGTTTTTCCTCTGGGCTACACTCTTCCTCATTCAGGTTTGTTTATTCTTTGGCCTTCCTTCTACTTTCCACTCAAAGATCCACTCATTCTGTGAATCAAGGATCCATTTTATAATCTTCTCCATTTGAAGTAATATTTTCCTCATTTGCTCTACCAAAGAAAGCTGCGCATTTCCTTTCCACTTTTCATTGTTGGCCTTGTTTTATCATGATCGTGTAGAGTTTTTTCAATTAGATTTTAAGCTCTCTGAGAGAAGCATCTATGAATGAATTGTTTGTTTCCTCATGCCCAGGACTTGTAGTATTGAATTGAATTAAAATAAATTGAATTAAAATCTGGACATAAAACAAATTTATAGAATTGCCTATGCTAAAACTGTAGTTATATCATTGTATTTCATGTGCAATATAATGTAGAGGAGAAACTTGACTTTGGAATCAGAAGAACATAATCTCACTTGGATTAACCAGATGGTAACTAGATAACCTTGAGTTTGTTTTTCTTTTCCTTTCTTTTTAAATTAAAAAAAAATTCCTAGACCTTTTTTTCTCATATACAAGATAATATTAGACCTTCCTGAGTAGAATTGTGAATCTTAAGTAATAGAGATATAAAGTCATCTTGTTCAATTCATGTATATTATAGAAACTCAATGCAAGTTAGAAAATAAAATAGGCATTCTAGTTTAGTTTTCAGAAATGTAAATATCAACAAGATGGGTTATCTCTTTTGGATTAGTTATATTAGAATCTTGTCTGGAATCTGCATCAAAGCAGCCAGCCAATTAGCATTTAATTACTACACAAAACAAAATTTAACACTCATTCATTTTCAAGTAGGTGTTGCAGGACAAGAAAACGCCACATTTCATGTGATACTCAAATGATGAAATTGCTAGGGTTTGAGGCTAATAGAACTACTTATTCGGTAAATGAAACGTAGAGACAAGTGCTTAAAATGGCCAACAAGTTCTGCCTTGTATCAATTAGTTTCTCAGAAGACTGTTTTTCCTTAAACAGAACGTGAAGGCACAGCTACAGAATATCTGAAAACAGTTTAATAGTATACTCTTCAATCAATGAGGCATTTTAAAGATGCACATAGCATTGTTTCAGCAAATGGCCTGGAAGTAAACTTTTAGAATTTGGACTAATTCCAGCAGTCTCAGAGATTGAAAGAAAATCAGTTATACTTGTGGGAGTTTGTTTACAGACCCCTGAGTAATAAAGGGCAATCTGCCCTATTCTAGAGGTCTTTGGGCTGCTATGAGAGATAAAGACAGTATTTTCAGTATATAAACAAAAGACTTTTTAGATACATCAAAATTCACATTTGGGGCAAAATCAATATCGATAAATGATAACGCTCTTTTTTTCCTAATAAAACACACTACAAAGAAATACATAGCAAGCTATACCTCCTTAGATACACTAATCATTGATGAATATTCATCTCTTGGTAGAGCTTACATTATGTGGAAATTAAATTCAAACCATGCTTGTAAGTACCTTGAGAGTCTGTTAAAAAAAACCCTAAGAAACAAGAAGGTGATATAAACTGTCACATTGGCAGCATTAATATTTTTTGTTGATATTGTCCCTCAAACTACCTCAGCTTTGCACTTTTTAAAAAAGTAATCTTTTATATTCCTTTCTGAGAACAAAACACATTTAAAATAAGGAGAACATTCCATAATGTTTTTCATTGTAGCTGACTGCCAAATGCGGTCTTTGTCTCTGTCCACATGCAGAGTGAGGCCATGTTGTGGGGAGAGCATCTGCTAGGAGTGACAAATACTGGTTCCAGCAAGTCCGTTCTAGTCTGGGTTCTGGTTCTGGCTCTGACTGTTGGGAGCTTTCAGATGCTGAGTTTGACCTAGTTATTCACTTACTGTCTTTGAGTCTTTTTCCATATCTGTCAACGGTAATAACAGAAACATTTATTATGGGGTTACCATGTGCAAGGCAGTCTGCTTGGTGCTTCTAAAAAGGTTTGAATGAGATAGACATAGTGGTGGCCTTTGTGGAATGTCCAGTCTCATGGGTAAGTGAGACAATTCACTATACTCTAACTGTAATTGTAATAAAATGACAGGAGAATTAAATGTTGCTCTGGGTCTACATAGCTACAGTGCTTAACACAAGGCCAAGTGAAATGAACACCAGCACAGAGGAAGTGCCACTTAAGCTGCGACATGAGGGATGACATAGTACATGTAAGGCAAAATGCAGACATGGACTATTATTATTTGGCTAATTGGCTCCATTTTAGAAGCCAAAAATGACAAATGAATTCACAGGTCTACTTTTCGTCTGGAATTATTCACATCAGCAGTTGAAAATGATTAAATATGTTTGATTTTATAAGGGGAAACTTCACTATAGTGAAAGAGCATGTTCTCACCTAGGCAGGTGCACAGGGAGAGCTTTGATGCCACTCTTGTTTTCTATACAGTGGATAAATTTATTTTATTAATCAAAGTTCATATGATAATATTCTATGAGATCTTTGAAGTTATTTCTAACTGGGAAATTCTTATTTAAGAAAAAAGTAATTTTATTGAAGCTTAATATCCCTTCCTATATTAAAAATATTATTTAAAATTATAGTAAATATGTTTAATATTAAATATATTATATAAAATATCTATTAAACATTTTAAATGAAAATATAATTAAACATATTTTAAAAATATAAAATCCAGTGTTTTTACCCCAGATTAGAGCAAACAGCCTTATTGAATATTTTAATTGCAAGCAATAACTTCACTGAAAAGCTAACAATTCTCCTCTTCCCCTTCTCCCCTCCTCTCCCATACCTTATCAACAATCAAAAATAATAGTAAAGGCTTTATGAAGTGAAAATAAAAATGTTGCAAATTACACCACAGTACTGGACAGAAATGAAGATCTAACCCGTCAATAACAGTTTAAATTAATAACAAATAAGCAAAGAGAAAAAGAAATGCATTGTGAGGACCACAGTCCCTAGACAGCTCTGTCCTTTTGGGGGAAAGCAGAGTAGAGGGTCAGGGCCACATGAGGAGAGAAAAATTCTTGAATGAAGACTCTCTGAGAGACTTCACTAAGAGTATGATTAGTTCAGCATCACATTCATTCTCCACTTCCCCCTTCCACTATAGACTTCAGTTTTAATAATGATTAAAGAATAATGCTTGAATCCCATCTGAATGGCTTTTGAGATTTAACTCACTGAATCTATTCATAACACTGAGCTTGTAAGGGGGACTGAACAGATCTGCACAACTAATCGTGGAATATTACACTGATACTTCATCTCCCACATCAATACCAATTACGGCTGCACAGAGAGCACTGCTTGTTATTTTAATAGGATAGGAATTTTTAATCCAGTCAGGTAGTTCTGGATGAATGTATTTGTATGTCTGTCATTGAAATTTTGTGGCTCATGCTGCTCAGGACAGACACATTTTGAATGTTTAAAATTTCCACAGATGTTATTTATCCATCAGAATGGAAAATTTCCTGCTCTCTACTATATAGATTCTGCCTCATTAACATAAATAAAAAATAAAGCATAACAACAACAATCTTGCTTAATGTGTACACACAGAAATATTGTCATAGGCATCCGGCAATCAGTCGGAGACAGTGAAAACAGCTAAATGAATGAAACTGGCAGAAGTATGACATTTTTTTCTGGGGAAAAAAGCTTACTGTTAGAGATTTTGCCTCTGTGGTCTATTGGTTTTTATTTTCAGTAGGGTTGTGATCAGCATGGACATTCACATAGAAGATGCCTTTACTATTTGTGCTGCTAACATTTATTAAAATGATTCTTTCTCTTAATTGAGAAGTGAAGATCAGTTTCTCTTAAAGTATTTATTAAACGAAATTATAAAGAAGAATGGTTTTTAATATCAGGATCCATGTATCACAACATCTCGTAGGCATGGACTTGGGATCATGATCATAAACAAAATCCAGCTAGCAGCCATATATCCTTTGCTACATTCAAGAAAATGTCTTTACAGAAGTTTATTACTTCTGAAAATCCTTTTTCTGTCCATTAATAAATACTTTGTGAGTTTCTAAAATGTAGGGTATGTCATAGTAAGACAGTTATGGTTTTACTTGACTAAGAACTTATAAAAAACCAATGGGAAGATTTGCAACTGATACAAGAATTTTCCACTATTTTTATTTAGACAATGTTTGCCAGCTTACTGCTCCATTTTAACTCGTTTTATGTCTGTCTTCACGATTAGGCAGAAAGCTGTCTTGAGGGCAGGAATCATACCTTATTTATTATTGCATGTGAATTCATAGTGATGGACACAAAGGAGGCATGTTATACATTTTTATTGAAGGAGCAAATGAAAACTACGTTTTTTTTCCCTGGGGTTATACTAAATTATATCTTTGAATTAGAAGGAATGAAAAATTAATACCAGGATAGAAAATCTATTACAAAAGTTATGATTCCAAAAGCATTGTGTCACATGAACATAGGATATTTTAACGATTCCAAAAAACTAAAATGTCCAATATATCAGCAATGGGCAAATGGGATTTGAAATTAAAAACACATTAGCATTTACACTAGCACTCTCTCCAGAAAATTTAATTACAAATCTACAAAAATATGTACAAGATCTATATGAGGAAAACTGCAAACTCTGTTGAAAGATAATCAAAAAAGAGCTAAATAAATGAAGATATATTCCATGTTCATGGATAGGAAAACTTAGTATTATCAAGATGTCACTCCTTTCCAATTTGATCTACAGATTCAATGCAATCCTAATCAAAATCCCAGCAAATTATTTTGTGGATATTGACAAAATTATTCTAAAGATTATATGAAGAGGCCAAGGATTCAGAATAGCCAACAAAGTATTTAAAGAGAAGAACAAAGTCAAAGGACTGACACTACCAACTTCAAGACTTACCACAAGCTATAGTAGTCAAGACAGTGTTATATTAGTGAAAGAAGAGACAAATAGATCAATAGAGCAGAATACAGAGCCCAAAAATAGACCCTCAGCTATAGTCAACTGATCTTTGACTAAGGAGCAAAGGCTATACAATGGGGTAAAGATAGTCTTTTCAACAAATGGTGCTTGAGAAATTAGATGTCCACATGCAAAAAAATGGATCTAGATTCACACTGTACACTCTTCACAGAAATTAACTTAAAATGAATCACAGGACTCAATGGAAAACACAAAACTGTAAGACTCCTGGAAAATAATGTAGGAGAAAATCTAGGTAACTTTGGATATGGCAATGTCTTTTTAGGTACAACATCAAATTATTTCCATGAAAGAAATAATTGATAAGTGGGACATCATTAAAATTAAAAACTTCTGCTGTATGGAAGACAATGTCAAAAGAATGAGAAGATAAGTCATAGATGGGGAGAAGATATCTGCAAAAGACACATCTGATAAAAAACTGTTATCTAAAGTGTACAAAGAACTCTTAAATCTCAACTAAAACAAAATTAACAACCCAATAAACAAACGGTCAAAAGACCTGAACAGACACTTCACTAAAGAAGATGTACAGATAACAAGTAAGCACATGAAAAGATATTTCACATCATGCATCATCAGGGAAATGCAAATTAAAACAACAATGAAATACCACTATGAAGCTATTAGAATGGCCTAAATTCAGAACACTGACAACAACAAAAGGTACTGAGGTTGTGGAGCAACAACAACTTTTGTTTATTGCTGGAGGGAATAAAAATAATACAGCCACTTTGGAAGACAGATTGGCAGATTCTTATAAAACTAAACATAGTCTTACCATAGGATCCAGCAATCGTGCTCCTTGGTATTTACCCAAAAGAGTTAAAAACTTCTGTCCACACAAAAACCTACACACAGATGTTACAGCAGTTTTATTCATAATTGCCAAAACTTGGAAGCAACTAAGATATCCTTTAGTGGATGAATGAATAAACAAGCTGTGATACATCAGACAATAGAATATTATTCAGCACTTAAAAGAAATGTGCTATCAAGCCATTAAAAGACATGGGAGAACTTTAAATGCATATGAGTAAGTAAAAGAAACCAATCTCAAAGGCAATATGCCATATGATCCAAACTACATGACATTCTGGAAGAGGTAAAACTAAACAGACGGTAAAAAGATCAGTGGTTCCCAGGGATTAGGGAGGAGAAAAGGATGAACAGGCAAAGCACAGAGGATTTTTAGGGAAGTGAAAATACTCTATGATCCTGTAATGGTGGATACATGTCATTATACATGTGTTCAAACCCATAGAATATACAAAACCAAGAGTGATCTCTAATGTAAACTCTGGACTTTGGGTGATGATATGTCAATGTAGGTTCATTAATAGCCACAAATGTGCCACTCTGGTGGGAGATGTTGATAATAGTTGAGACTATGCATGTGTGGGGGCAGAGAGTACATTGGAAATCTCTGTACTTCCAGCTCAATTTTGCTGTGAACCTAAAACTGCTCTAAGAAATAAAGCTCACTAATTTTAAAAAAACTAAAATAAATTTTTCAAGTGGGAAAAATAAATTTTAACACCATCCAAGTCAGAAAAATTGATACTTCAAGTTACTCACCCATTTTTATTTTTCCTGGTAGTTAAATCTTCAATTGGAAAAGAAAGTGAACTTTGGCAAGTATTTCACTTTTTTGTTGTATTGTCAAGTGTTATGTAAAGGCATTTTTAATTTTTTCTTTTCTTTAAAAATGAAGTAAGGCAGGCTTTCTTTACTTGCACATAATCTTAAGCAGTAACTACATTATTCAGGGTACTGTTCACAAGCAACAGAAACCAGCTCTTAGTAGTATAAGCAGAAAATTAACTTTTTAAAGGTTATAATGACACTCACAGAATTTCTGAGAGCTCTGGAAGACTGGACATGGAAGCCCCGTAGCCAAAAGCAGTGCTTCAGACCTCACTATTGATCTGATCCTAGGAAAACACCATGGCAGCTGTCTTTGGCCACAGACACTATAGCTTGCCTTTCCAACACCACCAACTTTGGACACACGGTGCCCCTTCACGAACTGTAGCCATTGATGCCTCTGAAAACTGGGTATAGTTTAGTTACTGTCACTTCTGCCATTCTTGCCAGAATTGATGCTGTTCAGTTCCTTCTTCTTTTCGTTATTAGTTTTCTTATTAGTTCCTGGACCACTGAGCCCCAGAGGCCTCTGATTGGTAGAAGCCATGACTTATTCTTTGACCCAGATTTAAGGAATACTGGAAGAGTGACTGTCTTGCTTTTTCCATTTCTACGTGGAAAGCAGGTCATATCCTTCCCACTCAAGAAGAATAACAAAAATCCACAAATCTTCTACATAATTATAATTAATGTCCTACATATACCATCAGTTAAGTAAATAATGCTTGCATTTATTTTTAACCATGGAATATATTGATACACATCTCATCCTCTTTTGTTGCTAATTTAGACTTTTTTAAAACTAATGCTATTGATGTTGTGGTTTCACCTTTGTTTTGTTGTAATGGGCAAGTGATGAGACAGTCCAAAGGGCTGCTTTGTCAGTAGTGCATATTATAAATTGGAGGATGAGAGATTGAAGGGTGGGAGAAACAGAATTAGATAACTACTAGTGAGAATGGATGCAATGTTTCATACCTTTATTATAGTTAAGAATCCCTCTGAGAATTTGTTGAATGCTTGGACCTTGATCCCAGAGAATGTATATACTTACAAAATTATGCAAATCATTTTAAGTAAATAAACTCTAGATCAGAAGAACTTGATTTGTCAAGTAATTAGATGTGGAAAGTGAGAGAACTGGAAAAGTTGCAGCTTCCTCCAATGTTTCAAACCTGGGTGATGAGACCATGCAAGAAAGTGATGAAGAGGTTTTATGGAGTGAAAAATAAATTTGGTTTAAAATGTTATTGATACTTCCCTTTAAGTTGAAATCTAAAAACTGTCTATTGTAAAATGGCTAAAACTTCTTGTTGGGAATAGTAGATCAATTTTCTTATTAACATGATAGTGTTGAATAGTTTGTCGTGTATTTAATGTTAGTGTGCTGAGAAGTTGGAGGATGCACAGTTTGGGGGCATGGGACTATAGCTTTTGGATACATTGTGTACAGCAGACTTTGGAGGGAATGCGGCAATGCTTAGCATTGGGGTGCTGGTCTCCAGCCTCTTAGAGTGAAGACAATGAAGGAAAGCATATGGAATAAGCTGAAGGCTTTCATCACTAATAGTCCTAGTAACATTCAGCCATCATTTTTAATAAAAATGATATCTCTTCAGTGTTTAAAGAGTTTCAAAGTTATTTTCTAATAGTAACTAAGCACAATGGAAAATTTGCTCATTTTGATTTTCATGTGGCAATAATGTCTGTCATTGTTGAAGGAGGGTAAATTTGCATTACTCCAGCCACGGCTAGATTTTTATTATATTGGATTATCAAGAAAAGAAATGGATATAATCTTGTCTCAAGGTCGTTTACAATGGGATAAGATACCATCAATTTAGATAGTTTAGTGGCTGGTCTCATTATAAGTTGAAAGAGACAAGCTGACCTCTCAAACTCCTTCTCAGGATAAATTCATAAGCTTTTATGAGACAGCTATCCCCCAAACTCATTACCTAGGACTCATCTACTAGTCTTTTTCATTACTTATTAGAATACAGTGGGAAAGTAGCCCCTAAATATTATTTTATCTCTTCTGCTGGGATTAGAATTGGTAAATGACTCAGAGAAACAAAAATCCAAAATCACTGTGTGTTCACAAACAAGATGGGATGGGCATTTGATGGATATTTGTGTAATTCTTCTTCTCCAGCTTGATTCATCTTTGAGCCAAACAGATTGAATTCAAGACACATAATTCATTACATCTCCTTGACATAGATAAAGACAAAGATAATTATTTATTATGTTATGTTGTCTTGTTTAAAATTTAGGGAGCTGTTGCATCATTAGCATGGCCTTTGGAATATATAGCATGAACAGTAGAAAAACTTTTGATCATTATGTGGAACTTGTTAATTGATGGGAAAATTAGCACTTTCAACTCAATGTTAATTTGTGTATTTATTGGAAGTATTAATAATTAACCTTGAATAATTAAATAAAAAGATAATGCAATGGATTATACATATATGTGAATACATATTATCTGTATTATATATATGCATATATAAATAACCTTATATATGTTTATATTTGATACACCTCAAATGTGTTTATGTTTAATAATCACAGTCCATTTCTGTAACATGGCTTTATTGAAAGACAAATATTAATCCACATATTGAATCATCAAATTTTAGGAGCAAAAGGGACTATAAGAGTTGTATAGTGAAATCCCCAAGCTCTACATTTTAGAGATGACATCAAAAGAAATTAAAAGACTTGCCAATATCATAAGATTGACAATCACAAGGGCTAAAACTCATTTCCTGATTCTTGGTTTAGTCTCTTTCTCATCATAGAGGTTAAAACTTTCTGTTTTTGTTTCTCAAAAAGAGAAAGAACATCAGCTTTAGTGCAGTAAGAAATTTTTGCCTACTTTCTACTTTGGAGCTTTTTAATTAGTAGATACCACGATGGTAGTAATCTATATTAACCTTAGGCCCATTACAGTAGAGTCTTTATCCACATGGAAGTCGGATGCAAACTTCTGTTTTTCTAGGTCTTTATTATATAAGTATATTAAAAATTTCAATTTGTCTCTTTTTTTCCTCTAAGTGTGTTCACTTAATTGGCAAATGTCTTCTATTGAATCTGCACAGGAAGTCTCAGTCTCTCCAGGTATCAATTTTCACCCATAGCTTTAGATACCCAATGTGCAAGGAAAAAGAAAACAGGAAAAATAAAATCGTAATTAGGGTAGATGGCTATTTGGAAAAACAAAATGATTAATTTAACTTAGCACCTGGTTGACACGTATTAGAACCTAAAAGTGATTTGTGAGTCAGGTAAAAGAACAAAGTAAAAAAATAGGTGATTCAATCCAGCATTAGGAAAAATTTTATTTCCAATTTCTGTATTAACTTCGCATATGCAACTTCATATTTTTGCTGTATGTTGTTTAAATGTAAGCTGGTTATATAATTTTAAGTGTTTACTGATTGCAATGTGAAAATTGCAAAATGTTTATATGATCAAGAGAAAGCCTATAACACTATATTTTTTCAGCTGGTACAAATAATTATTTTTTTATATGTTGAGAGTTATGGTAGGGCACAGTGTTACTGAGGCATATATGAAAGCATTCACTGTTCTCTTCTTCACGAAATAAAATAAAAACAGTTAAAAATGTTATCTGATTTCTTTCCCCATTCCCTGCTATTATACCACCTGGTCTCTCTAACATCTTGATCTAAAAAGTCAGATTCTTTGCATTAAATGTTTATTGAGGACAACAAAAATCAACACAATCTATAAAGTTGTTGATGACATTATCTTTAAGTATATTAAAAGATCCTGATGTAGAACTATTATTTTTATCAAGAAGGCAGCAAAGAGATTAATATTCCAGGCTCTGGTGCCAGAATGCTAGAGTACTAACCCCTTCTCTCACCGCTTACAATCTGAGAGCACTTGAGCCAATTAACTAGACTCTGTACACCTATTTCCTCAATTGCAAAGTGAGAATGAGCATAGACTCTGCCTCTTTGGTGTCATGTGTAAGGGTTAATTCTGACAAAGCTATACATATAGTGTGGTGGGCACTATTGATATATAGTGCACACTCAAAAACATTTATTCTCTTATAAGTTGAGTTCTAGTTCGATTTATATAAGGAGGACTCCCCCTTGAAAATGGGCAGTCTTTGGAGAGTATTTTATTTTATTCACGTGCATTTTAATAATATTATAATCTCCATTTGGAAGGGAGAAGAAATTTGAATGAGAGAATTTGTATTCAACAAATAGTTTATATCTGAGGAAACTCTAGGGAATTTACAAGGACCAGAAATTAATTCTGACCTGAAACAATTGACTCATTTATTAGAGGGTATATCTTCCCTTAAGTGAATGAGGTCTTTTGATCTCTATGAGAGCTGTATGTAGAATTGAAGACATGAAAATATATTAAATATTCCATTATTAACCTCAATTTATAAGTCTGAATCCTAGTGAAATTACTTTTTCATTCTAGATTTTCTGGAAACTATGTTTCATGGAATGAAGACATGATTCTCATTCTTCATTTTGAAGGGAAATTAGACTTAAAATGCCGGTCTTGGTGGTATATTTCCTTGTCCACTATATAATGACTGTCTGGGCAAAGAAGAAGTTCGTTCTTTGTTTTAAACTGGCCCTTCAGCCATATTTGATCATTTCCCTTCATTTAAGGAAGAAAACAGCAACCCGATGGGATTTAAAAGCATACCAGTCCCAGTTATACACACTGAGATTATGTACATAAATACTGTCTCTAGCTAATTTTATAGCCTTTTGCGTAGGTGCAAAACTGGGTGAAGAATATTTCCAAGGGTAGAAATCAAGATAGAGGCAATGCTTCTTTCTTAAGTGTCTGAATAGTACCCATTTTCTGATGTAGAAGGGTTATTTCAAATTCTTCCATATTTATTTATTTTTTTCTTATTTTTTGTATATAATACAGTACTGTTGACTATAATCACTATGCTGTGCATTAGGTCTCCAGAACTGATTCATCTTCTAGTTGCAAGGTTGCACCCTTTGACCAACATCTCCCCACTCCTCACCCACTCAATCCTCATTCTACTGTATTTCTGTGAGTGGCTTTTTTGGATTCTACATATAAGTGATTTCATACAGTATTTTTCTTTGTCTGATTTGTCTCACTTGGCATAATACCCTCAAGGTCGATCCATCTTGTCACAAATGGCAGGGTTTTCTTCTCGCTTGTGGTTGAATTGCGTACACACACACACATATATACCACATCTTCTTTATCCATTCATCCATTGATGGACACAGGTTGTTTCCATATCGTGGCTATCATGAATAACGCTGCAATAAACATGGGGGTGCATATATCGTTTCAACATCCTTTTTTCACTTTCTTTGGATATATACCCAGAAGTTGAATAGCTGAATCATATGGTAGTTTCATTTTTGATTTTTTGAGAAACCTCCATACTGCTTTCCATAGTGATCGAACCATCTTATAGTCTCACCAACAGTGCACAGGGGCTCCCCTTTTCTCCACATTCTTGCCGACATTTGTCTTGTCTGCTTGATGACAGCCATTGTAATAGGTGTGAAGTGGTATCTTATTGTGATTTTGATTTGCATTTCCCTGAACATCAGTGATGTCGAGCATCTCTCAATGTACTTGTTAGCCATTTGTATGTCTTCATTGGAAAAATGTCTCCTAGGTCCTCTGCTCATTTTTTAATTAGATTGTTTGTTGTTTGTTGTTGTTGTTATTGAGTTGTATTAGTTCTTCATAAATTTTAGATATTAACCCCTTATCAGTTATACAGTTTGCAAATATTTTCTCCCACTCTTTAGTTTACCTTTTCATTTCTTTGGTGATTCTTTTGCTGTGCAGAAGTTTTTTAGTTTGATGGAGTCCCAGTCGTTTATTTTTGCTTTTGTTTCCTGTGCTTTTGGTGTCATATACAAAAAATTGTTGCCAAAGCCAATGTCAAGGAGTTTCTTCCCTGTTTTCTTCTAGGGGTTTTACAGTATCAGGTCTCATGTTTAAGTCTTCAATCTATTTTGAGTTAATGTTCGTGAGTGGTAGACAATAGGTGTTCAATTTCATTTTTCTGCATGTGGTTATCTCTTTTCCCCAATACCATTTATTGAAGAGACTATTCCCTTGTCAAACAGTTGACTGTATATTCAGGGGTTTATTTCTTGGCTTTCTCTTCTGTTCCATTGGTCTATGTGTCTATTTTTATGCCAGTACCACGCTATTTTAATTACTATAGCTTTGTAGTATAAGTCAAAATCAGAAAGTATGATGCCTCCGGCTTTATTCTTTCTCAGGATTGCTTTGGCTATCCATGGTCTTGTGTAGTTCCACACAAATTTTAGTATTATTTTTTCTATTTCAGTGAAAAATGCCATTGGATTTTGATAGGGATTGTATTGAGTCTGTAGATGGCTTTTGTTAATATGAAAATTTTTGCAATATTGCATCTTTAAATCAATAAAAGAATGACGCCTGCAAGTTACTTGTAGATACCAGGTATCATTGAACCTATAGAAGATATTTTGATTCATAAATCTGGGGGTCGTTCCTGGAAAGAGAATACACAGTGGGTGTGAAATCAAGTATAAGAGAAATGAACCACTACTGTTTTCAAGGTTTAGTCCTGGTTACAATGAAAATACTAATGCTTTATGCCACATTTTCCCCTCACAACTCCAGTTACTTTGCCATTTGAAACTGCTCAATGTATGAAGTAAAAATGTTTACAATGAAATACTGAAGAAATACATCTGCTTGTAATATGCCTTTACTGATTATTCATAGCTTTCATGTGACTTGATGCCTTCAGAAATTTATTAATGAGTGATGAGTATTGATGACTATTCTTTATATGTTAGATACAAATCTTAAATTTAAACTCCCAGACAGTTAAAAAAAATCACCCACCAACATACACATTGGTCTCCAGCTAGGTAATATCTCAATTCTTAAGATTCTTACAATTTACAGAGATAGAGAGTGTGTCTACAGGAGGCTAACATTTCAACACATTTGCCAGCAAAGTCAAAATGTCCTGTGATTTATCTCCCATTCCAATTATAACAATAGAATATGCATTTATGAAATCATTTAAAATTTCCCATTTGCCTATTTTTCATTTTCTTTTAAATGCATTAATAAATTTTTGACAAAATTTTTATATGATTAAGCATATCATACTTAGGATTGTTCAGTTTCTACAGGGAAACAAAACATCGCTGTCAGAATTTGAAATGGATGAATTTTTTGTAATATTTCTTAATTTTGTATTATTTGGTAAATATATTGACACAGTTCTCCATATCTGGAAGGGACATCTGAGAGCTCAACTATACCTTTATATTATAGATAATGCTTAGAATAGGACCTACTCAAGATTACACGCATAGTTAGTGGCTTAACTGGGACTAGACCCCTAGTCTCAACTCTTGTTTCAGCAATCTATTCACTACAAAACTTACAATGAAAATTTGTAAATGGGCAGAAGTTCCAAATATTTCAGGTTACAACAACTGATTCTATAACTCCTTAATATTTAAAAATTGTCATGATTTAATTAGAATAGTGTATATACAAGTATATATATATGTGGGAGATTATATATATATATAATATATATACACCTTAATATGTATATATATATATATATATATGGGAAAGACATATTTCATGTATATATATAAAATCTACACCATCTCTCAAAATAGCAAAATTCTAAGATACCAGTGTCTTCTACAAAATAGAGATCAAAGCTTATACACTCGTGGGATGTAATGGTCATTTAAATGGCCATTTAAATAATTTTCAGATGAAATATTCTGGTTAACACCTACTCTTCTTTTGATTGAGTGGAGAAATGTAAATCATTCCATTATATGAAAGCTCGTTGTGTACTATGTAGAACTTTACCATTGTGTGGACACGCCATTGACTCGATTTAGGGAGACAATTCAGGGTATATTCATTGGTTTCATTTTCTTACGATACACCTTTCTGTTGTTGCTGTGCTAGGAATTTGTCCTAATGCCTAAGAAGTAAGAACACTGCTCATTATTTAAAGTTATCCTACAGTAGCTATTTATAAAAAATCATCATTTCCTATGTATATATAGAGTTGTATCTATTGACTTTGGGATGGGAGCTTGACATATGCATTTGTAATCATCATACTAGAGCTCTTAATTCAACATTTCAGATGCCATTAAAGATGATTTTAACATTGCGAGAGGGATTTTTGCAAATAGTAAATGAGAAAATGAAATTTAGTTCAAACTGAAAATTGAACGGCATTTTCAAATGTTTTAATATAAGGAACTAAATTCATTGCTTTTCAAAGTATCTGGTCATATTGTTTAATGAAGAATCCATTTGTTTTTTATAATATACTAGATTTCAATTATCTTAACTTAATGGGAATGACTACATAATGCCAGTATAAAGTCTCTTGTTTTTCCTTTTCATTTGAAAGATTTCCTCAGAAATGATAAAACTACACCAGGATAAATTTCTGCTGTTCTTCTCATTCTCAGAAAATGTAGGAAGTTGGAAATAAATTGAAGAGGAAATTGTAAACATTGTAGTTTTCAGAGTGCATGTATGTCCTCTGAATCTAAATTTGGAAAACAGGTGTTGAAGTTTGTGTAATCTTGATTCAAATTTTGTTGTTTAAAATTTTAAATCCAAATGATTGAGCTTTCTCTATTGGACAGCATGATGACTAGTAGTTTTCAATTCTCCTTAATGTGATTACACTAATGAATCCCACTAGTATGAGGCTGAGAGTTTAGTTTATTTCATAATAAATACTTCTGTTCCTTACTCCTTCAGATATATAGATTCATTAGCTTGTTGAAAAGATTTTATACAAATGTCCTTCTCAGTAAAACTTAGACACAGATTAATCTCTTTGACTGTTGTAGATGACTATGGATGACTACAGTAAAACTCCTCAAGCTTTGACTATGAGACTAAGATATTTTTAATAGTTTAACTGCATATGTTAAACTACAGGATATTTTAACACCATCTCAAGAGTAAGGGATAATGTGACAAATCCATAGGCAAATGGAGTAAACTTCATTGTCAAAATCTTTTGCAACCGAATATGTTTCTATGTTAATTAAGGATCTGCATCATATTTGAAAATATTAGCAATTGAAGTGGTCACCACTAACAAAGACAGATTAATTCAGGAACCTCCAGGAACTGAGGACATGAGACTATCATGGGAGAACTAAGTTTAATCAGAACAAAGGAAGACAGTGTTTGAGATGAGAAGGAAAAGAGAGGAGCAAAAGTATTCCCCTTCCTATTTTCTCCAAGCTTCATTATATTATATGACAGTTTTGATTTCAAAGGGGGGAGAACAGTTCTTTAGAAGGCCTTGAACCTGCTTCCATGAGGTAAATGGCATTGCTTTCATTTATATAATGCTTCATGGACAGAGCACCCCAAATAATCAGGGCGGAAGCAAACTTTAAACCTTTTAAAGTGACAACAATAAAGCACATCAAGTCTTCTTCCTCAGGACCTACCAGACCCATGTGTGCCACATATTATCACTGCCTTCCCCCTATATATTCTAAGTGAGTGTAGGTAGTTGAAGAGTGGTTTCCTAAAAGATATGGCCACGTCAAATCCCCGGAACTTGTGAATTTTGCTTTATTTGGAACAAGGGTCTTCACAGATGTAATTAAATTAAGGATTTTAAGATGAAAATCTCCTCCTGGGTAGGCCCGAAATCCAATGAGAAACGTCCTTGCAAGAGACGCTCAACGGAGCTTTGCCAGAAAGGAGAAGTTTGATGTGGAGACAGATGAGAGTAGATTGATGTAACCACAAGCCTAGGAAGGCAAAGACTACAGACAGTTACTAGAAGTTGGAAGAGGAAAAGAGGGATCTTCTCTAGAGCCTCCAGATTTCAGACCTCTGGCCTCCAGAACTGTGAAGGAATAAATTTCTGTTGTTTTAAGCTACTCAGTTTGTGGTGCTTTGTTATGGCAGTCCTAGGAAAGTACTACAGTCATTCTGTATCCCTGACAAACTGTTTTACCAACTCTTTCCTTTTCAAATAAAATGGACAAGGGGTTATTGAATGCCACCATCAGAATGCTGATGCTTCATTTCAAAGTTGATGAATTAGCTCCCACAGAGCCTCATGGTTTCACTAACCCAATCATTGTAGAGCTGTATATTTTATGTTTCTGAAAGTACTGTATGATTTTAAAGTGATCTCTATCTTAACAAAAATTAAATACTCTCTTCTTGAATGTGACAAGAAAGAGAAGCAAATGCAACATACTATAAAATTCATATTTAGTTCCTGCACGACTAAAGAGAATGGCTATCACCAAACTATTTCCTCCATATCTAAATTGGCGCACTCTTCTTGATTCAGATGGAAAGACAGTAACTGCTGGAGTTATGATCATCTCCCAGATAACATGGGAGATAGGGTCATTTTGATTTACTCATCATCACAATGACATTTGTATAGCTAATTCACAAATGTATGTCTGTGTGTGTAAATATAAATACATATGTATACATTGATGTGTATATATAAACTATAATTCCTATTTCCTAAATCTCTTTCTCTCTCTCTGTCATCTGTTGATGCTTATATATATACTTCCTATGTTCCAAGGGCATGTTATGAACCTGATATAATTTCTATCATATTTAAGAGTGTCTGAAAAGTGACAAGAAAAGGAAGCAAATACAAATTATATATATATATATATATATATAGATGGCTTTTCTTTCCTTAGGCACTACCAACCTTCATGCTATTTAAGCTTGGGAGAAAAAAGTGGCAGTAGGGTTGATCACCTAGCCACTCCAGCTATATCCTGGTGTTCACTACATCCACCTCACCTTCTGGTGAGTGTGCACCATTACAGTTTCCTCACCCTTACCCCTACTGCTTCAGAGCCTTGGGCGGCCTTTGTTTTTGTTTTTGTGTTGAAGGGTATCCTGGCAGTTTACTTGCTAATACTGGAATCATTTTGCCATTTCTCTCAAGGATATAGTCTGATATCTCAGAATTCTTAGATATGAAACAGACCTCTATGGTACCTTTTTTTATGGGTATTTACCTCCACTACGATGCGATGCCAGCAATATTTTATCAAACTACAGAGGCAAAGAGTTTGTCAAGGTCATTTGTTATAAAGCCTGGTGGAACCAGATCATTATATCTGTGGTTACCAACACAGATAAGGTAATAGATTTCTTGCTATTCTTAAAGTAAAATAGTGAAAATAGCGAGTAGTTGATTTGATTATATGGTCACAAGATAATGGGGAAGTCACATAAAATGGTAATCTGGAGGCAGACTGATGAGATCAAATTTCAACTGGACCAATGATGTGACTTGGAAAAAATGTTTAACTTAACCTCTATCAGTCTTCTATGAGAAGAGGACATTTACTTCACGGGATTGCTGTAAAGACTACACAAGATAAACATCAGGTACCAAGCATAGTATCTGTCACCTAATAAGTATTCGATAAACCAGTCTTATGGTCATACAAAGAAAAGTATCTCTGAGTAAATTATATGAGATGCAATAGAAGGATACAAACCTCATAAATGTGGGGTAATATATAAGACTGTGTGGCTATATGTATGTCTTTCTAAGTTCTTCAATTTTTGTATTCATAAGTAAGCAATTCAAATTCCTCTTTATTTCTGTCTAAACAATTAAGACTTTAAGCCTTTTTTTCAACATTGAATCACTGTCTTGAAATTATCTTGAATTCCAAATGAAAGAAGCCTGAATAGAAGGATTATTGTATACTTTCCATTATGAAGGTTAACAATGGATAGTAGACCACATGTCAACTTGCTGTAATAGTAGGAAGAATTTTCTGCAGAAGTATTCTTAGTACCCAGTCTCAAGCCTTAGAGTTATGCTTGTTTTCTTTTCATTATGTTTTTATTGTGTTCTCTAACTTTATTCTTGTAGAACATTTATAGTTCTCTCACACTAAATATGTTGCCTTAGCTCTCCATGGCCACAATAGGAGAATATATGAGTGTTAATAATGAATTGCCAGTGGCTAATCTTAAGTCTTCCTTAGTTTGCAAGAAGCATTGGATACCTGTGGGGATGTGCCAGTGGAAACGTGCTGAGATAACAGCTCTGCTCATAGTCCTTTCAGATATATACGAATTCCACTGTGTTGTGCGATTAAGCAAAGACAAGACTGGTTTGTAACTTGGAAAACGTAGGCAAAGTATATTTCCTCCTCTGCTTAAAAACAAGTAACAAAGCCCATAAAAATGACCCACTTGAAAACTATTACCCTTCAATTTAGGTTTTAGTAATATGCCTTCCTGCAGCTAGGAAGGAGACAGAATTCTGATGTGCCTGCCTTAGCTTACATACATCATTTGAGCGTTTCTACAAATATTTATTGGCATGCATAAGTAAAAATAAAAAATAAATCATTGGATTGGTGAGCAAGGTCCAGTTACAATAGGAAGAAAAGATAACTAAATAGCAAACGAGTGGCATGGCTGAGCAGCTAGCCTGGGAGGTAATAAAAAAGAAATAGGGCATAGTGGGAACTCAGCTAATGGAGATAACAGAGAGCCACCCTACTCCACGTAGGAGGAAGCTATATGCACACGGGTGCTGGCTGAGCATCTGTGCCTAAATTCTGATCTTTAGAAAGGAAATTGGAAAGACTACCTCATTGTTCACTTAAAGGATGTTTAATCTGTGCATGCCAAAAAGGTACCTATTTCTGGAACTCCTCCAAACCAACCAAAGTCCTTTTTGGTCACCAAATATTTGGGGTGTTTTGGATGTATTTCTGAATTGTTCATTCAAACTTAGCAAAGTAGAAAGAGCTAAGAAAAATACCTAAGCAAGCAAGGGCATCTCAGGAAAGCAAGCCCACTCCGGCACTAATATATTACATCTATTAGATATGCCACTGACCTCTCATTAAAAGGCTAAAAACGAGCACACATGAACTAATGGCTCAATAATTGAGTGTTGGTAAGCACGGGATGTTTTTCAGCAGGCTCTGTAATGAGGAAAGGTGCTGTAACATTCAAACAAAAGCAAGAATAAATAATATTCTCCCATTTTATAGTGTGTGTGTGAAGATTTCACATTCAGTACAATTCAGAAAAGTCAATTTTTGTAGGTTTTTGTGGGGAGATAGAAATGTTTTGCAGATAAATACTTAATAGTTCAAAGTTGATATCATAGAGGAAAAAAGTGTGTTACTACAACTTACGTTGGTACCAAACCCAAAGTGCATGTACAAAGATGTAAAACACACATACTTAGTTAAATTATACCTTTTCTTATTGTGGTTGTTGTTGAGAATTTGGAAAGGCCAGATGATACAGGTGGAAAGGATAGGTTCTGAAAATAAATACTGTTGCCTGAATATTTTAGTTTTGTCAATTATCACCTATAAAGCTTTCTTAAGCTCATTCTCTCCCTGTGTTCCTTGGTCCCTGGATCCTTCCCTTCCTTCTTTTTTATTAGTTCTGCATCTCCATTCAGTTATTTGAACCTGGAATGCCTTAATTAAATTTTGAGCTGCTTCCTACTATTGAAGCATCAAGTTGCTCAGTTGCTCTATAAATGATTAAAAGATAACTTGTCCGGAGCAACATGGTTCAGAAGATTGAATCTGAAGAGAATAGCAAGTGCTGTGCTTCTCATGTCACTTTCTATCACTGAAGTATGTGCAGTAGATGCTTTGTCACTAGCATTCTCTTCTCTTTATCATTGATGAAGTTAGTGGAGCAGCATTAGCCAAGCATGACATATTAGCTCTTTTTAAACAAACACATCAATCTTGTGTTTTCGTGTTCTCAGTTCATTATTGGAGTGATGGAGTGAAATCACGGCTTCTTTGTGGGGTTAGGATTCAAAAGAGATCTAAAATCTGGGTGAATGACATATAGTTGCTGCAATTATTTTTGGAGAATAAACAATTACAGAGATATGTAGAGCCAGAGTTCCTAGTTGAAAATTTTAAAAGTTATGCTTCTGAATATGGTATAAAATAAAATTTATTAGTTACAACAATTCTGGGCATTGAATTATCATTATTGTCATTCTTTTGTTTCTATTCAAAGTTGTGTTCTTTTCGTAATGTTTTTCAAATAATAAAATGCATATACAACTATTAAAAGAGAACAAGCTAGGAATTTAGAAAATTCAGAAAGATTGAAGAGAATAAAAATTACTTATTATTTTATGATTTAGAGGTAATCATTGTTATAATTTTTCATACACTCCCTTCAGTATTTTCCTTTTTATAGTAGAAGTTATATATATAATTTAGCATTTTCTTATCTTTGGTTTTCATTTGAGGTCATATGTATTTTTACTGCTATTAAAACATCAAAAAACTCAATTTATATACCTACATAGTAGTTCAAAATGTGTCTGCAAACAGTTAGCTTTCTTTATTCCATACTTTTTAAACATTCAGTTAATCCCAATTTTAGCCATTAGAAAAAGAATGATGATGGGACTTGCCCAGCAGTGTAGTGGTTATAGTTGTGCACTCAGCTTCAGCAGCCTGGAGCCCACACGATCGTATCCTGGGCATGGACCCACACACTGCTCATCAAGCCATGCTGTGGCAGCATCCCACATACAAATTAGAGGAAGATTGCCACAGATGTTACCTCAGGGCCAATCTTCCTCACACACACACACAAAAAATGATGACTTGATGACTATCATCATGCATAAACATATATTTCTGATTACTTTCTTAAATTAAGAGCATTTTCTTATCTCTTCATACATAATGTTAACTTTTCACACACACAAATGTGAAATTAACTCTCCCAGAAGCAATGCTTATTATATGGTACATATGCCTGGATTTAAAATTCTCGTTAAAAAATAAAACAGAAAAAAAAACCTTTCACTAATTTGATTAAGCACAGTATCACATTTGAATACACGTATTTTGATTTGTTCATTAAACTTTTGCTAATTTTTCTGTCAATGAGATTTTCTACTCCATTTTGTTATTAGAATCTGGAATGCCTTAGTTAAGTTCTGGGCTGGCTTCTATTTTTGAAGAATGAAAGGTGCAGTATACACATTGTCAGGTTGTGTATAGGTATGCTCACTATAAGTAGGATATTATAAAGCAATAGAGGAGATGTGATAGGAATATATATAAGGGTAAAGCCAAGTTTTAAACTTTATTCTCATGGTCATCACACAGGTAACATAGAAGTTTCTCGTGTGGCAAAAATAAAGGCCTGGCAAAATCCTTTAATGAGATGGATCCCATAAATTTGGCATTCCCAGCTGCTCAAATTGCTCCTTTTCTGGTAAACTGATTAAATCTTCTGAAGACATCTTTAAATAGAATTATTGTCACAAAAATTCACTTTTTAATTTTACATGAACTTCCTAAAGGAATGCTAATTCTGCTGATTGTGTCAAATTGGTGTGGCTATGACATAAACTCGAAATAAAGTGCATATCCAGGAAGTCATGAAAAAGGAATACGAAAGTCAAGATGAAATAATTGAAACAAAGCTCAATCAAGTAAGTCTGCAGAGATAGCTCAGGGCACTGTGAGGATATTCAAATAAGAGTAATAAAGCGCTGTCAGGGCTTTAGAGAGATATGGAGACTGGGAGAGCTTCCCCAAGATGGGCAACAAACCAAATCAAATAACCAGAAAATGAAGTGACTGGTGAGCTTGAAGTTAAGATATGAAAACAGATGAGAAGACATCGTTAAAAAGATGCTTTAGGATAACGTGAAAAATGAATCAGTGACAACTAGCATCCATGTGAGTGGGCAAAGAATAGACAATGTTTGACTAACAGCACCAATATCACGTACAATTTTTATATTTTTAGATTAGAAATGTGGTAAGGAAATAATGTCTCCACATTAGTCAGAAGTTTGAGACAACTTCTTACAAAATGTTTATGGACAATATGGGGAATCGCAAATAAATGACATAAAAATTACATTACTGTGTATATATGTTCTCACAACATGTAGGGTACCTTAAAACAGTGTAGGAAATATGATAGGAATATCTGAAGGGAAGCCTTGCTTTAAACTTTAGCCTCAGAAATATTCAGAAACAAGCTAAGTAAGTATCAAGTTGAAGCAAAATTTATAATAAAGAGGCCTATGAGAGATTGTCATAATCAACATTTTCTTAATGATTTGCACTGCAAATCTATGTTAGATAAATATTGCTTGATTAAAGAATTAAAATAAAACACTTTGAAGTATGGTTGTGAATTATGCTAATTGTGTGCAAGTGGGAAGGATATCCATTTATTGGCTAAAAATTATGAACTGGAAGATAGTGACAGGCTAAAAAGATGGCTAACTCTAAAATGATGATTTTTAAAATTTAATTTTGGTTAAACAATAAATGTCCATTGCTGTCTGGTAGGACTAGACTGGCCTTACGTGGCTTAATTCATTAAACTTTTTAATTTTTTTTCAAAACTTGACTTAAGCTAATATTCTAGAGGCTAATCGCTCAAAATAAAGTTAATAGATTTCTCCACATTTTCTTGAGTGTCTTATTGGTGTATAATGGTTTGTTTCATTTGATTCATAAATTAATTGTGGAGAAATTGACAGACTTCACAGTATTTATCACAAAACATATCATTTTTCATTTATGAAAGTCATTTTTGTGCATAAGTACAATTTTATAGTTCTCTTGATATAAGTTTTTATATTTCTTTTAAAGTTCCTTGCTAGGCTAATTATATTTTCCATTAGTATTATGAATGAGAGTATTCTTCCATTGTATTTCATAATTGATTTTATTACAATACAGGAAAATGTATTGGGTTTTGAATATTACCCAACTGACTTATTATCTAATTAGTCCAAATACATTTTAAGTTGATTGCCTTAGATTTTTTAAGGTATAAGTCTATATACAAGATGAAACTCAACAATGTCCTACAATTATAATACAGCAGTTAAAAGAGCTATGGCTTAAGTACAGCAGCAATTATGAAAATAATTTTATTACCTTAGTCACAATTTTATTATTTATTAAGAATTATTCAGTGCCTGACACTATTCTAATTACTTGTGATATAGTAGTGAACAAACAGACAAAAATTCCTGCATTTCCTGCAGCTTATATCTTAGTGGAAATGGACAATCAGAATCCACACTCTGGGAAGAAAAACCACTGGAAGGTTTGGAGTAGAAGAAGGATGTGATCTGACTTTTGCTTAAGGCCTACTTTAACACTGTAGCACTGATGGACAATAGACTGTAGCAGACAAGATTTGAAACAAAAATCAGTTAGGAGACTGTTGCACTGGCCTAGTGACAGACAATGGTGGTTTAAGCCAAGATGAGAAGTTCAGTGTCTCAGCATTAAACCATAGTGAGAAATTGCTGTCGATCCTGGAATTATTTGAAGGAAAAGCTGATAGAATTTGTTGATAAAGTGTACATGAGGTGTCAAAAAATTAATTCAGAGCTTTGATATAAATTTGAGTCTGATATATGTAAATAAACAATGACTACTTTTAGGTTGCATTTTAAGGAATTTCCAGTGTGAGGGTGATGATAACACCAGGCAACCCTTTACTGCTACCTGCAATATTGAATTCATTTTTGAATCTCATAATTTAAATGGATTATAGACTAATTGAAATCTGAGCAAAGGAATGTCTCCATGACGGTCAAAGGCACTGGAATCATATCATATGAAACACACTTTAAGGAGCAATTGGTGCTTAACCTAAAGGCTATACGCGTCAGGTAAGAATTAAGAGCTTTTCAAATAAATTGTCATGTGGAAGAAAAATTAAGCTTCCTCAAAACGGACCCCATGAGGCAGAACTGGTATCTGATGAGTGGAAGTTAGAGGGACAGAGATTTTGCTCTCGTGACTAAATTGTGAGGTCTGAACTGTGTAGTGAGATCTGAATCCTCAACATCACATCTGGTCTAAAATGTAATCATCTGTCCTGGGATATGGAATTCCTCTTTATTCAAGCTCTTCATGTCTAGTTTCCATGACAGCTTGATAGAGATATTGTGGAAGAATTTCAGTGTCAATTGAATGGCCCTCCCAATCTGAAGGTAATGGTTACTCTACAAACTGTTTAATTATTCCATTTGATGTCTAGCATACTCAGAGAAGGCTATAAGGCTATAAATATTTAGGGGTGTTTTGAAAACTACTTATCTTGACAAACTCTAGAAAAGATAATTCTAAATGACTCTTTTTTCTTCAAAAAATAGAATTAGCAGTAAAATTGCCTCAGGCAATATTTATTATGTATTACTGCAACTATTTCTGTATTGTTTCTTTTTTTCCCCAATATAACGGGCCTTACCTTTTTAAATTTCTTATGTGAAAAAATAGTTTTCCTCCAAATAAACACAGTAATGATAATTCCTGGTATGTTTAATTTATTTCATTTGATTTGACACGAAAAATGCCAAGAGACATCTTTTCTTTTTTCTTTTTTTTTAATTGGTTGGATTCAACTGCAATATGCCTTAGATTGTCACAATAGAATTGATATAGAGATTATCTAAGGCAAAAAAGTTTTGCATATCAAATTTTAAATGTTTTTTTGAGACTCTCAAATATCCTGTCTGATTTTGAAACGTTAAAAGTTCTTACCAAACTTGCATAAATATTTGATATTTAGGCTTATCAAATTAATTATCATTACTTGACTATTAATGCAGTAATTTGATAATTTTGGATGATAATTACATTTCAAAAATAACATATCTTTATTTTGGAAAAGAAATTGAATAACGGCTGCATCCATATAGGAAATTCATAATTTTAGTGTTTATCATTTATGGCTTAAATAATTTTAAAGTGCCAACTCATTCTCTGAAACTGAAAATTCTGTAGGTTGACTGAATCCCAAGATACTTGCTTAGCTATAATGGTGATCAAGGTATATAGCTGACAAAGGTGCTGCTGACCTCGAGTCTTCTCCTGTGTGCTTTGCTTTGCTTTGCTTAGTGTCCCCATCTGAAACAGTCAAGGTTCCAGCCTTCAAGCTTTTCTCCCCTGTATCCTACTTTTTCATTAATAAGCCTATTTGGGGCATATGAAAGTTTAGGTATGTCAGGATTTACATTTGAAGGAATGATATCTAGCAGAGACCAGCTCTAATGGATGAAGACTTCAACATGCTGAAGGAGAAGTAAGGCACAATTCTGAGGTGTGGCACTATTGGGGAGAATAGGAACTCTGGTTTGAGGTTTGAGAGAGAGAGAGAGAGAGAGAGATGAAGGGAAATGTGAGAATCTGGGGATAAAATGAGATAGTGGAAATCCTGCTTATGTCTGTGGTATGTTGATTTATTGTGGGGTGAAGATTATAGGCAATGGGACCTAACCCAATCTAAACCAATATAATCTAAACCAATCTAATCTAATCTAATTCAATCTAATCTAATCTAATCCAATCTCATCACCATTTGTCCTGGAAAGCAGAGTAGCCATGACTAGTGTAAAGAGGTTCTCAGGAGGAGTAAACTACTCTTTAAGGTCATTATATAGAAAGGGCAAGGTCACAGCAATGCTTACAGGCTATAAGTCACATCTTCCTGTGACTCAGTGCCTGTTCTAGAGAAAGGTTAATCCTCACCTTTGCATCTACTTGTTTTGTAGGCAAATTAATGCAAAATTAGCTAATGCTCTTGTACTGGAATTTGAAAGTCTGCTTCTGCGTTTTCACAGGTGAAGTCTGGGACACTCAAGTTTGTGAGGCCTAGACAGGAACAGATTGAAGCCTGGAAGGACGACTGCATAGAAGGCACACTCCTGTTTTAGAGGGTGGGGACACTGGGCTGGCCGGCTTAAAGAAAAGTGTTTCAGTAAAAGGAGAGGGCATTGAATAGAGAAAGATGGAATTTTAAGTGCCACCTTAATTTCTCAGTTCTCCCTTGTAAAAGGTTAAGAAAATATTTCATTGCACTACAATTACAAAACTCTGTTGTTCCTACCTTTCATATACATTGTTCTTTTGAAATCCACAATACCCTTAAGTCCATAAAGAAGGTCCGATCCATAGAAGACTAGGGAATGGACGTTAATGTCCCCCGAATTTCCAGTCTTTTTGTGAGGGATTGTTTCATTGCCTCCGTTACAATTTTCTTTTATTTTTCCTTGGCGTTTTTATTGATATAATTATAAATTATAATTGTTGAAGAAATAATGCAAAGAGATCCTGCATACTCTGTACTTGGTTTTATCCCAGTGATATCATGTTGCAAAATTACATTACAGCTTCAAACCAGGTTAGCAACATCAACATAATCCACTCGTCTTCTTCATATTTTCCCAGCTTTACTTGAACTCATCTGTGTGTATTTAAGTTTTATAGGATTTTATCTTATCCAGTTTCTCTGCATCCTCAACAACATTTGGCTTTGTCAATATTTCTTAGTTTATCCATTCTGATCAGTGTGTAGTAATAGCTCAGTGTGATTTTAATTTGCATTTCCTTGGTGACTAATAATACCAAACATCTTTCCATGTTCTTATTTGTATCCTCTTCAGTGAAATATATGCTCATGTCTTTTGCCCATTTTCTTATTGGATTTTGTTTTTACTATTGAATTTTGAGAGTTCTTTATATATTCTGTATACTAGTCTTTTATTAGATATATGGTTGAAAATATTTTCTTTCAGACTATAGCCTTTTTTTTCATGTTCTTATAAACTTCTGCAGAGCAAAAGATTTTAATTTTGACTAGATCCAATTTGTCAATTTTTCCTTTTGTAAATCATGCTTTTCATGTCAATCTAAATAGACTTTGCTTAAAAATTTGAAGATTTTCTTTTTTTCTCTAGAAGTTGTATTTTTAATTTTTTTTACATTTAAGTTCATGACCCTTTTTGAGTTTTTTAAGTAAGTTGTGAGGTTTAAGTTGAGGTCCTCCTTTTGCACATGGATGCCTGTTGCCCCAGCACCATTTGTTGAAAAGGTAATCTTTCCTTTATTGAACTGCCTTTTGATCTTTCTACAAATCAGTTGAGCATATATTTCTCTGCCAAAAGCACAATGTATTGATTATTTTAGCTGTTTAGTAGTAGATTTTAATTATCAAATAAAGTTATTTTTCTCATTTTATTCTTATTTCAAGATAACTAGAGCTATTCTAGAGCCAATAACTTTCCATATAAATTTTAGAATTGTCTATCTCTACAAAAATCTTTGTCAGGATTTTTGTAGACATTGCATTAAACCCATAGATCCATTTGGGGAGAATATTTATTATGTTGACTCTTGCGATCCATGAACTTGTTATATCTATCCATTTATTTAGAGTTTCTTTGATTTCTTTCATATGCGTTTTGTAATTTTAATATACATTTCCCATACATATTTGTTAAATGTATACCTAAGTCTTTCACTATGTTTGAAGTAATTGTAAATGGTATTGTGCTTTGAATTACTGTTTTCTCCATGCTCATTGTTAGTATATAGAAATTTTCTTGATTTTTTGCATGTTAATTTTGTTTCCTGTAATCTTAGTAGTTCTAATTCTAGGAGTAATTTTGAAGATTCTTGTGGTTTTCTACGATCATGTCATCTGTAACTATTGGGACAGTTTTGTTTCTTCCTGTCCAATCTATATGTATTTTAAGATTTTTTCTTGCCTTATTTCAGTGGCTACATTTTTCAGTACTATATTGAATAAGAGTGTTGAGAGTTGACATCTTGCCTTGTTCCCAATGTTAGGGGGACAGCATTTCAACTTTTACCATTAAGTATGACGTTAGTTGTAGGTTTTTAACGTCTTTATCAGGTTGAGTATTTAGCATGAACGGGTATTAGATTCATTAAGAATATCTTACAGTCTTCTCTGCCCTTGGATAAAAATCCAATTCTCTGATTTCAGCTTTTCAGATCTCAGTTCCTCTGGTAGTGAGTGGAGCACCCTTTTCCCTGTCCTGACCACGAAGCCACTGTGCCTGCTCTGACAGTGTTATTGTCTTCAGTCTTTCATTTAAGGTCACTATGAAAGTACCTATGGATGAGAGGGAAACTTTTCAAAACTATAGAAAATGTGTGGGACTGTTTTTATGCACCTTTTGTAATAGATGTTTCTCTTTAGCAAGACCGTGTCAAAATTTTGCTTTCATTGTAGCACCTCTTTGTTATTAGGATAGGAAATAAAGCCCTTACCTATTTCTAACCACTGGAGGCTACTCAAGTTTGCAAACAAATTTTTTGGTTGAACAACGGCATCAGCAGAGCTGGGGCTATGAATTACTTAGCATATACCACCAATTTCAATTCTTGTCAAAAACCTCTTCTTTCAAAGGAAGAGGAGTTGTAGCCCAACACAGGAGCAAGTCAGACCCAATTTCTCTGAGCACTACCTCCCCAGGGATGAATTGGCAGTAACTTTTTGGACATAAGGAAGGTTGCTTGCCACAATAAGCCAGTGTCATTTGAAGTTCTCCTAGAGTCATGGAGAGGGTTGGAGCAGAAATGACAACATGTTGGGTGAGTTTGTGTCTAAAAATGTTCTGTAGCAAGTGAATCAATGCATGTCACAATAAAGACCAAGAGGAAGAAGCATGGGGGACAGATATGCTGACTGGAAGAATGATCCATTTTACTCTCTAAAAATCCTAAGGTGCAAGACACTTCTTCCTTCTTCTCCCTCAAGTCTACCTACGCCTCTCTTCTTCTCAGAAGGAATGTATAGAATCACAGTGCTCTACTAAAATTAAGAAAGGATGCTTCTGACTAGATCTGAAGCTATTTAGGGGCACATTTTCTTAATATCTAGCCGAAGAAATTCTTTTCTAAAGTCAAGGCCTTTGGTGGAAAATCTTAGATATTTCACAGATTTAATATCTATTCATAAGCAAACATAAACAATTTCACCATTCAACAAATATGTATTGAGTACACATTATATGTAAGACTTTATGACCAAACAAAACTGAACTATTAAACAACCTTATTACTGTCATAAAAAACATCTGAATGGTGTCTCTTTAAGAAAAAAATTTGTGGCTATTGAGTATATTTGGAAAAAAACCAAACCTCTGATTGAGCATTTTAGAAGTTTCACTAAATTTTTTTCCAAGTAAACTATTTCTATTTACATCACTGTGAATAACTATTTGATCTCAGCTTATTCTTGAATTTATCTAGTTCTTGAAATCTACTAGAACGAACCTGACCAATGACCATGGTTAAAAAAGAAGCCTGATGGCAACTTCTTAGAATAGAACCATTTACTTAACAACTTCCTTCCACTAATCTATTTCTATCTGGTCCATGGCCACATATAGTTCCTGCTTTCTTTCTTTGAACTTCTTCATCTTGACTTTTGAAACAAATGCAGTATATTTATATCTTTCTCTGATTGTCGGCATTACTTTCAACGTTCCAGTTGATAAAGTATTTAGTTTGGGAGTTTTGTGTTTATTTATTTATTTTAACCAATTTTGTTATGCTTTGTAGCCTAAAGTTCACAAGGCTCATCAAACAAGGGATATAAATGAGGTCACATTAGTTTTAATATGGAAATTCCACTGAACTATTATCTTCTACCTGCACAACTGCAGGATTTCAGCCCCTTGAGATCCTGGTATTGTTGGGACCCCTTGGAGAGTGTTTCACATTTGTTCAGCACTGATTTTACACATCACAGTATTGTTTTCCCCTCATGTCTCCACTGCTGATTGATTGCATGAACTTGTCATTCATCATTCTGCTATATTTGCCCTGACTGTGATAGCTCAGTGGACCTCAAACAAGCCAGACTTTAAAAGGCACTTTTTTCTTTCGGTCATTAAAATGACCTTCATGAAGAAACCAGATTCAAGAGGCTACACCCTGTATGAGTCAATTTATAGGATGTTCTAGAAAAGGCAAAACTATAGGTACAGAGAACAGATCAATATTTGCCAGCGGCTGGGGGTAAGGAGAAGGGTTGACTACAATGGGGCACAAAGGTCTTTTTGGGGGGTTATGGAAGTATACCTCGATTGTGGTTGTGGATACTCAATTGTATCATTTGTCAAAACTCATAGAGCTATCTATTAATGTACGTAAGTTATACCTCAATTTAAAAAAATCTTTTTTTTTTGGCTGAGGAAGATTAGCCCTGAGCTAACATCTGTGCCAATCTTCCTCTATCTAATATGTGGGTTGCTGCCAAAGTATGGCTGCCAAAGAGTGGTGTAGGTATAGATCTGTTGCCTGGGGACAGAACCCCAGCTGTTGAAGTGCAGCACACCAAACTTACCCACTAGGCCACAGGGCTGGCCTGCTAAGACATATCCTTTGCAAAAACATTTTCTTTAACTTCTGCCTACCTCCACAGTAGAGTACAAACAACCTCTGTGGCTGAATTGGGAGCAGGGCACAAATTATGATCTCTGTCTCATTCTTTTAGCCTCAGTTCATGTACATCCTCCCCCCTTCTCTATCCAAACCAGAAGACTTTATGTAAATTGGTTCATAACAGTAGACTCCTTGGCCCAAGGATTCCAGCTGTAAGTGCACAACAAAAACAAATATTTAAATTTTCTTAAATTCAATTGGAAACAACTCAAGCTTCACTTAAAAAACTGTTCTTTAACAATATTCAACTTTTAATCAGTAGGTCATGTGGTAATCTTATGTTTAAAAAAGACCTGTTTGATTGATTTGATGTATGGCTCATTGTAGCAGTGAATTTGCAACAGATGGGTAGTCCGATAACTAAACGTGCCTGCATTCCAGGATAACATTTCTGCTATCTTGATCATACAGTTCCTGCTTTGAACATCTCCTGAGAGGTACTCTTTCCATCTTCATGGAGTTTCAGACGTTAAAGCGAACTTTATGTACAACAGAAATCTTTGTCATTTAAACCCACTTACTCTGGTTCTTTCCTTTTTAGAGTTTCAACAATGTAGTTCTTATCTCTTTCCATAAGAAAACCTTTTAAACATGTGGAATAACTAAGATGTCTTTCTTCAGTCTTCTCTCCTTCAGCCTTGAGATCACCCTTATGTGATATGATTTTTATTTCCCTATAGCAACATGATCCTTTATTTTTATTTGATTTATTATTACTGCTTTTTTTTATGAATTGTATTTATTTATTTTTCACGTTTTCTTAAATTTTACTGCCCAGAACTGAACATAGTTCTTCAGGAAATCTGATCAGAAGAGATCAGAAATAGCACAGCTTTCATTGTAAACATTAATGTTTCTGTTCACGTACCTTTAGATCAGATTGGCTTTTTTTGACATTTATGTGGCTTGATTTTTGTTGATTCTGGTTTAATTTTCTCTTCTATCCCAGCTTCATATTCTTTGGAATTTGATCAATATGCATTAAATATTCTCATTGGTCATTGGATAAAGTATTGTCTTAAGGTACAGGACAAAAGAAAATGCCCCTCAATGGGGCCAGCCTGGTGGCACAGTGGTTAAGTTCACACATTCTGCTTCAGTGGCCAGGGGTTCGCTGGTTCAGATCCCGGGTGTAGACTTATGCATTGCTTATCAAGCCATGCTGTGGCACGAGTCCCACATATAAAATAGAGGAAGATAGGCATGGATGTTAGCTCAAGGCCAGTATTCCTCAGCAAAAAAGAGGAGGATTGGCAGCAGATGTTGGCTCAGGGCTAATCTTCCTCAAAATAAATAAATAATTTTTTTAAAAAAAGAAAATGTCCCTCAAGATCCATGTGATCCACTCATTGGAAACCTCTGAGTATAGCTCAACCAGACACAAATTCACCTAATTGTATAATCATTAGACTCGTATTTCTCCATCTTATACACAAATATGTCATGAGAAACTTTTATGTATCTTACCAAAATCTGGATATTTCTTGTGTATTGCATGTTTCTCATGTTCCAGTCTAGTAAGCCTGCCAAAAGAGGAAAATGAATTTAGTTTAATGGGACTTTTTCTTAACCAACACTTGGTAATGATCATTGCTTTCTTTTCTAGTTGCTTGCAACTCTTTCTTTTAACCATCAGTTCTGAATTCTTGCCTGAGATTGATGTAAAACTCAGATTTTCAAAATATAAATATATTCTTTTTTGAAAATCAAAACTGTAATTTTTCCATCTCTAGTCTTATGGAGTCTTCTCTGTTTTCTATGAATCTTGATATTTTTTTCCTCTTCACAGAATATTCCACAAATGAAATAAATTTTAATAAAGAAATGAATATTTCTTCACTAGTCTATTAAAGTCCTATTTAATAATTCATAAAAATCAATAAGAAAATGACAAATGCCTGATGAAAAAACATGCAAAGAATGTCAGGACCTCCCAAATAAATTCAAATAAGTGTTTTTAAAGAGTATAAAATCACACACTTAAACTATAAATTGCTGTTTCTCACCTTTAATGTTATCAAAAATTCACTCATTTCTTCCATTTATCAAAACAGCTTTGAATTGCATACCTTACATCAGGTTCTATTCCATAGATTGGAAACCCAGTGGTATGAAGTATAGATATGGACATTTTCTTCACCTCCTGGCATTCAAATTGTAATTCGAAGCTGAAGAAAACAAACAAAACTATGGATTCCACAAGTGAGGTTATTTCTGATAGTGATAAGAGCTATGAAGAAGATGAGATAGAAAGGGACAGAGATGGCTGTTTTAACAATGAGATTAAGAGGGGCTGAGATGGCTGTTTTAACTCTCTTCATCTGGCATCTCTGAGAAGTGTGTAACTCAGCTGAGATCCCAGTGACGTGAAGGAGGCAAACACATGAGATTCAGGGGAAGGATAGTACAGTCAGAGGGAAGTAGTTTAAAGGCTTTGAGACAAGCGATCAAAAGGCCAACGTGGCTCATGCGCAGTGAATGCTGGAGAGAAGGATAGGGACAAAATTGGACAGATAGACAAGGATCATATTGTATTGACTCTACAATGATGGAGAGCAGGAGGTGCATTGGAGTATAAAAAGCTAAGGAGTGTTATGATTTGATACCTCCTTTGAAAAACAATCACTTTTACTGCTACATTGAGAGCTGACTGTAATGGTCAAGTGTGGCAACAGGGAGAATGGTAGCAGCAGGCTCATGTAATAGTCAAGGCAAGAGACAATTATGTCCTGGACTATTGTGCTAACGTGGGAGATGGTGATAAATGGCTGGATCTGGATGTGTTTGGAAGTAGAACCAACAGCTCTTTTCTAATGGACTTGATGTAGACTGTGAGGTAAACAAAAAAATGAAGCCTGATTTCTAGGATTTATGCTGATGCAACTGAGTAGATGGGGGGACATTAACTGGAAAGGAAAACATTGGGGAAATGTTAGATCCATTTTCCATATCTTTTAGCTTTAGTTTTTTTTTTAAAATTTCTGAATGGTTCCTTTTGTGTAACAGCCTATTTTTGTTTCATAAAGAAATATTCTTTTATTATTCTGCGTTATTAATTGTAGTGCCTTTAGGTTTTCTTCTGTTTGCATTATTAACGCTGATATTTTTGGTCTTGATTCTATAATGGGTTGTGCTTAGTACTGTTTTGACTCAAATGATTAGTGATTCTTGATTGTAGGATCTTCTACATAATACTGAGATTCTCTGTTGACCTGTCTATGAATTACACCAGCAGGGATTGTGAATGAGGAAAAACCCTGCTTTAGGGTAAGGTGAATCAACAGCTGATCCTCCAGGAGTGAGGGCTCCTGGAATTTGCGAGCAAACTGGGTCACTGCCCTGAGTTGTGTTACAATTGTCCATACTTAACACTTATGCCTTTGAGCAATTACCTCTGCTGCTTATTATTTGATTTAATCATCCCAGGTTTGTTTTTGTTTTCCAACAATATTAGTTGCTTTCTCTGAGTCTGGCATAACCCAGTGCACTGAGGAGAGGCACTCAGCTTTCTATTTTCTGTAACCTCAGCAAAAATGTGGGCCTTCTGGAAATGCAAATCAAAATTACACAAAGATATCAACTTACACTCGTTAGAATGGCCAAAATAACCAAAACGGAAAGTAACAAATGTTGGAGAGGTTGTGGAGAAAAAGGAACCCTCATACACTGCTGGTGGGAATGCAAACTGGTGCAGCTACTATGGAAAACAGTATGGAGATTTCTCAAAAAATTAAAAATAGAAATACCATACGACCCAGCCATCCCACTACTGGGTATCTATCCAAAGAGCTTGAAATCAGCAATTCCAAAAGTCCCACGCACCCCTATGTTCATTGCAGCATTATTTACAATAGCCAAGATGTGGGAGCAACCTAAGTGCCCATCAACTGATGATTGGATAAAGAAGATATGGTGTATATATACAATGGAATACTACTCAGACATAAAAAAGGATAAAATTGTCCCATTCACAACAACATGGATGGACCTTGAGGGTATTAGGTTAAGTGAAATAAGCCAGATAGAGAAAAACAATCTCTGTTTGACTCCACGCATGTGTGGAAGTTAAACATGTAGACAAAGAGAACAGATTAGTGGTTACCAGGGGAAAGTGGGGTTGAGGGGTGGGCACAAAGGGTGAAGTGGTGCACCTACAACATGACTGACAAACAATAATGTACAATTTAAATTTCATAAGGTTGTAAACTATCATAATCTTAATAAAAAGTAAAGAAAAATCATTAAAAAAAATGTGGGCCTTCTATTGAATCTGTTTTTGTGCATGTTACTTTTTAAATGCAATATACAATACATGTATATAATAAATACATATATTTATTATGTCATGTGTATTATTTCAGTTTTCTCTACTTTTCTTTATCTTTCTGTGCCCTCTTTCTCTTCTTTCAGAGAAGACTCTGGTAAACATTACACCATAAATTTTCAAATTTTTCTTTTAAATATTACAAATATGGAAATATACATTTCTCTACAATTTGCTTTTTCTCGTAACTATACCTCACATGCCTCCATTTATATTGATACATGTAACTCTACCATTATTTGTAGTAGCTGCAGAATAGTACATAGTGCATATGTGTATACTTAATGTATTTTATCCTTCTCTTATTCATGATCAATCAGAAAATACTGCAATGGGCTGGCCCTGTGTCCGAGTGGTTAAGTTTGCACTCTCTGCTTCAGTGGCCCAGGGTTTCACCAGTTGGAGTCCTGGGCACGGACATGGCACCACTCATCAGGCAATGCTGAGGCAGCGTCCCACATAGCACAACCAGAGGCACTCACAGCTAGAATATACAGCTATGTGCTTGGCAGCTTTGGGGAGAAAAAGAAGAAGAAGAACAAAAAAGATTGACAACAGTTGTTAGCTAAGGTGCCGATTTAAAAAAAAAACAACTCCCCAACTCCCAAAAAGAAAGTACTGCAATAAATATTGTTGCACAGATATGCTGAGGCATTCATTTCCGTAGGATAAAATCCCAAAAGTGGAGTGGCTAGATCAAAATGTACTTGCATTATTTTTTCATTCCCTCCAACGATGTATGAGAGGACCCTTGTCTCTTCATCCCCACCAGCACTATTAAATCTTTTACAATCTAATGAGACAGGACGTACCATATTTGTTCTACATTCACCTAAACCTTAAAGGAAGCAAGGTTATATTTGTTTACTTTTCATTTGCAGTTCTATTTTGAAAATGTTTCTTTATACCTTTGTTCACCTATTTTATTATATTGATTGCTTTCTTTAATTTGTAGAAGCTTTTTGCATATTTTGGTTATAAATATTTTGTGTATTATGTGCTTTTTGAATTAGCCGAACTTTTTTTTATTAAAAAGTAGAAATCATATATTGCATACTATTTGTAACACACTTTTTAACTTAAGTTTAGGACTATGGTGTTGTTAATTAAGGGTAATTAGAGTGTTGGAAAATGCCGTACTTAGTGGAGGCATAATAACTGCAAACGTTGCTTTACCCTAATTTACCTCTTTGCCTTATATTGGTCACAGCAGTTGTTAATTTTTTTTTACTGTGAAAAATAATACCTGTCATAAAGCATTTACTGTTTTATCCACCATATTTTTAGCCTAGGATCCTAGGATGAAAATTGGTGGATTCAAACACATGAACATTTTAAGCATCCTAATAAACATTCCTAATAAATATGAAAGTTATTTCTTTTCACTTTCTACTTTTATGGTGCTTCCATTGGAAGTAATTTAATTGGGAAACTAGTATTTCTATGCATTAAAGTGCTTTAAAATAAGTTTTGTTTCACTTGATCTCTGTATAAAATTAAGCGTTCCTCTTTTTGCATAGTGGATAATTTCCTCTATAATTCCAGTGGCTATTCAGATTCGTGCTATTTTTTCCCATTTGAATGGGAACTCCTCATATGCTAGTTTTGTGAAAACGGTGCTGCATGTTTAATAAATTCCCAGCTTTAGAAGGTTAAAAAACTAAAGATTTATATTCACACACTAATATTTAAGTGTAAATAAATTAAAGGTAACTCTTAATTAACCCTGGATGAGGAAATTTGTGCTCGTGGTTCTCCCTCTGATGTCTCTCACCCCCAGGTTCCTCCATCTGCCTTCCTGACTCCATGAAGTTTTCCTCCTGAACATCAGCAACTCTGAAGGGCCTTTTCTCACCACCCTTTATAAAAGAGCCCTCTCCTCAGCTTTCTCTATCTACTCACTTTGTTTTTTCTTTACCTCCTATGCTATATTTCAGACAGTAAAAATTGCTTTGTGTTAACTTGTTCAGTTTGCTTTTCTGGCACGAAAGTATCTGCACCATGAGAACAGGGACTTTGTCCAGTGTGTTTATTGCTTTAGTTTTAACACCTAAAATATTTTCTGGCAATTGTAGGTGTTTGACAGATATTTGCCAAATTAGTGGATATTCGTCAAATTAATTGTTTGATTTTTGTTCAAGCATTTATTATTTCAAAGTGAAGTTTACACTTGTTTTCATGTGAGTAGGGATAATATTGACAGGAAGATTGTGGGTCTTTGGTTTTCTGAGTATTAAAACTTCTTTAATCTAAAATAAAAACAGTTTGAAAAATTAACAACTTAACTTGGAAGAGAGATGTATTTCCCTTGGATGTGGATGTTCTAATGATTAATGCCTAGAAAGGAAGATACGAACTCTCCCTTTGTCATTGCTTTGTGATCTCGATGAGCAGTTTGTCTTAGATCGGGTAAGCACATATTGTGATACTGTAGTATTGCCATGTCTAGATGGTTCTGGTCAAACAGCGAGAATCTAAAGAGAATTTACATGTTTTAAAGAAAGGTTTCAAAAAGATTCTAGAATCATGCATAAACCCACAAGCTACAATCTGTTACTTATTATATACAATCTTCGGAGCTGCTCAGAGTTTGGGCTGTGATTGGTTGGCATGCTGGCATTTAACGTTCCGCATGAGCCGCAGGCACAGCTAGAAATGCTGTTTAATGTTTTGAATCACCACTTTTATTACCCAAACTTTAAAAAAAAAATGCCCTATACAATAAATGCTTTTGATTTATATTAAAATGCAAAAGGAATCTAATATAAAATAATTATAGCCTCATAATATTTTAGTCCTGGGCAACCACTCCCTCACTCTGAAATATTTTATGGTTTACATAATATAAGGCAGGTTATTTATTATACATAGATACCACCATGTGTCCTAACTATTGATAGGCACAGATTTTCCTTTATTGCTAGTTTATGATTTCATTTTTTCTCTTTTTATTTCAAGTTTCTCATCTGTCTATCTATCCATCTATGCATCTACCTACTAACCTATCTACACTCACTATGAAAATTGGAAGGGGGTGGTTAGACCAATAGATTAGAATAATGGAATAAACTAGTATTAATCATCAAAGTGTCCCATAATTGATTGACTGGATCTCTTAGATTTATAGCTTACATACCCAAGGAGTTCAGCCATTCTCCCCTATTTATTCAGAGTAAACTCTTTCCACGTTAACATTAGCTAGGATCAAATCAGATTAGCTGTCAGTGGTGAACACAGCCTTGAATTATAATAGGGCAAAATAAAAATAAGTGTAAGAGTGATAATTCAAGGATTTTACTGCTAGGGATGTGCTACAAATTGAATTCCTAGCTTTCAAGCAGCCAATGTGAAGAGGAGAGCACAGTTCCAAGATTTATGTCTGAGTTATTCTTTTTTTAGTCCCTTGTGGAGTTTTAGAGGTCTATATTCTTGGTTTCTGGTGTTTCCTAAAGAGGTACTATTACTCTTTAAAAGCCTTATAGAATAACTAGAAAAAACAAAACAAAACAAGGACAAAAAAGCCTAAAACAATAACATTGCTAACAGATTGCAAAAGGGAGCACATGTGTAGGTGAATTGCATGGAAAATAGTCTTAGTACTTATCCAAGCTTAGGAGGAGAAGAGAAACTATGTGTAGACTCTCATGTTTGTCTACTGGTTTTACTGAATCGCTTTGGTTTACTGAAAAGCTTATTAATGCAAACAAATTCCAGGGGTTCTCCTCAAGGAGTATGTGCAATACTGTATTATTTCCTAGGAAATTTGTCAACTATGCTAACCCAAATTTTACTGATCTTTCAGGGAATTCTTAAAAACAAAGTATGCCATACATTTGTAGGTTCAAAAGAATATCTGGCTTATTTTTCTTTTTTAAAGTAGTGTGTGATGAAACAACATAAATAAACATATCTTTGATACCTAGGGATAGAGGTTGCATAACTCTTCTTAGCAAAATAATTCTCCTTAATAGCTTGGTAAAAACTTCTCTTTGGACTAAGTTAATTGTCAGTAATTTAAGCTTTTTACAAAAATGCTTGTTTTGGGTTTTCTGGCACATGGAAAAGTTTCTCAGTGTTGCTGGGCTTCTGTCGCCTCTGTGGCATAGTGCTCCAAAGTCATTAATGTTGTATTACAATTGTAAGTTTAGTGATTAAATACGGTTTTGAAAATGTAAACCTCTTGTGATAATTTTTTATTTATTCATTTTAAAACTAAAAACTATGTAGCATTTATTAAATTTTCTAAATCTATGCATCTACCTTGGTAAGTTTGCCTTAAAATTTCCATGAAAAAAGATATTTTCTTGTCCATAAGGAGTAGATGAGAAAAGTCACACGAGTTTAGACTTTGCTGCAAGCTGGGAAAGTTGGGGCTCTCTTGTGATCATGATTTTGAAATATAAAAATTGTTTGAATAAAATCACTTTTATGTCCCATCAGTCTCTAACATGTAACGTTTATATATCTGTATGGTTTCATTGTATTGTAGATGGTATAGGAAAGGTTTAGACATCATTCAGCTGTTTTGAAATCATTGCAAGCAATTTCCAATGCTATATTTAAAAGCCCATCAAATCTGTTATTAGGATTTTGAACATTATTGGCACACGTGTAGCTAATTGTGGCTGTGCAACATAACAAAACATCAAAACAAATTAGATCACTGTTTGGTCAGTGTCTCAGCATTTGACCATCGTGATCAGTGAAAAAAGCTGAATCAGATTGAAATGGTTAATTTCACAGCACCTTTGAAATATGAGTTTTCTGTACATCTTACAAGAATAGAATATGCTAGTGTCGTGTGGGTTAAAATACATTAATTCCACATAAAGCGCTCTACAAAAGGAAAGGATATTTGATTTGTATGGCTTTAAAGTTTTAACAGATGAGTCTATCCCTGTGAGACCACAGACCATTTACCATCACTAGATTGATTTCTTTCAATGCTAAAGGCTTGATGGTACTTTCAGCACAGTTCATTGTGAGTAGAATGATACTTCAAATACACATTAACTAAAGAGCCTTCAGAGGCTGTATTAAGGAGGTGAAACTCTGAGTGGCAGAAGGGATAGTAGCAATTAATAAGAAGTGAAATTCTTGATAAAGTTTATATAAATAAAACCATTGTGATAATTTCTAAGTTTCTTTATAGGAATTGAAATAATCAAATAGTCTTTTGGTTAGTGCAGCACTAAGTGGTTCTAAGAAAAAGTAATTTTTAGTATTTTTTAGTGTTTCTTTTAATTTGTTAGATGTATGTCTGCAATTTTCTTCTGAGTTTTTTTGTTTGCAAGATGGATACAGTTTCAAGATTGATATTCCACCTGACAACCGATATCAATTAAAGGAAACATGCATTAAGAAATTGAAATCCAAGAGATACTACTAAAGGAAATTTTATTTTATAAATCTTCATTTAAATTTTAAATGATATAGGAAAATCAGGAGAGACAATTATGCAAGGTTAAGACACCAAATTAAACACAATAGTTATCTTTGGATATGAGAATTTTGGGACATGTTAGTTTTCTTTAACGCTTTCCTATATTTTTCACCTATTTACTTTTGAAATCAGAAAAATGTGTATTAAAACATGATCATTTTTAAGGAGGAAAACCAGTTAGGGAAGACATCCAATGGAAATTCTGTCAAATGAACTGCAGCCTATCTTAAAAGGTGACTCCCCGGGAGAAGGGCTAAAGACCATGAAATTGCTTTTGAACAGAACCACACAAAGCAGATGGATGCAGGTGTTAAGTTAACTTTTAATGATAACTATTCCCAAATTTGTTCAAATAAACTAGGCCATTTGGAGCTCAAAAATTAATTTAAACTTCAATAATCATATTCATTGTGCTATGTTATGAAAATTAGATAGCTAATTTTCCAAGTCACTTTGTCACCTGGGGTTATAAAGTACATATATGCAATGCGCCTGTGTGTGTGTATATATATATGTATTCCTGGGGAGCTGGGTGGAACTGAACTTCTCACACTTCAGTTCACCCAAGTTGGATTTGTTCTTCATTTCCTGGCTGCCTCATTCAGCAAGAGTTCTCCACACTGATTTTGTTCTCTTCTGAATTCTTTAGTGCTTATGGTCTGAACTGTCCAAGTGGGTAATTTGTGTGTAGAGTTATGTTTCAGTGTATACTAGTTCTGTCCTTGCAAAAATATAAATTCCCTAAGGTTCTGCTACCTATTTCTTTTTCCAGTCTCTCTACCATGGTAGACACTCAAAAAATATTTATTGATAGATTGACTTGAAGAATGTTTGGATGTCATGTGGGTTTACTATGATAATGTGCATAGTGTTTCACTCTCTAATGTAAACAAAAAACAACATTTTCTATTCCCAATGAACATTCATTGTTTCACAGTGAGTCTTGTAAAAATATTCATCTTATTATGGAATTAAACTTCTTGATTTTTAAAATCTGATTTAGTTTACTCTGGCTTAAAATTAATCCTGAATAACAAGGCTTTACTTCTCTCAATTTATCATTAAAATCCACACAAGAGAAAAAGAGAAATGAAAACAAATAACTTGAACATAAACACTTTGGCTAAACTACTGTCAGATTATGGGAGGAGTTAGTTGTAATTTTGAATTCAATGGCACTGTTTTCTATCAAACAAGCAAACATATCAATAAACAAATAAACCCAAGCAAACCAGATTGCACCTTCTGACCCCGAGGCTATGCCTCAGGAGAGTAGTAGCCTTGCTATTTCATTCCCTCCTCAGGTGTCTGCCTCTTGCTTTAAAGACCCAGTTCCTTTCCAAATGGAAACATGGCTGCAAGTGCTGTTTTTGGGGTGCCTGGAAAACTGGTCTCTCTCAATTAATGATTTCCTACATCTCTTGAGACTTTGAAACTTCCAAAGATAGAAAGAAAGTTGTCAGACACTGGGTACAAAACATTTAATTATGAGCCATTCTCAGTAACAAAGAGCTTTTTTGGAACCAGAGGAGGGGTAGACATTTAGTGCCAATGCAGGCTGAGGAGGAGGATTTGCTGCTGTTGCTATTGTGCTTTCGTTGGTCAGAGACTCTATGCTGAGGAGGTGGTCATAGGACCAGCACTTCACAAGGACAGCTGAGATATATCGGATCCTGCTAGGAATGGGACCATGCCTGGGGCTGTGATGGTCAGCCTTCCCTCAGGATGAGCAGGGCATTTGGTCTCATTTGAATGGTGAGTGAGAGAAATTGAGGCGTATTCAGAATGTCAGCTCCTAATAGAGTGTTTGTGGAGACCTTGCCTGCTTAGGAGATGGGGCCCATAAAAACGTACCAAAAAGATACAGCAAAAATTCATAATTTCAAAATTCACTATTGTAGGTCCAGTTTATCATCTAAGAAAATATATTCCTAATGAAATACAAAAGCTATTTACTACTAAGAAACAAAAATAAAAACTATAAGGGGCAATTAAAAGATAATCGGAAGAGATGAAAGATTTTTAACTTAATAGTCAAATTAAAATTCATACTGGAAGAGAACAATAACAAGATCATTTCAGATAGGCAAAATCCAAAAATACACTATGAAACTTCAAAATCACAGCAAATTGAGAAAGAAATTAATGTAAAGAATTCAAGAATGGAAAAGGAAAAACCATGAGCTAAAAGTCCAAATAATTCCAGAGATACTGAGAGTATTGTTGATTGAGTAAGTGTGCGTGTGTGTGTGTGTGTGTGTGTGTGTGTGTAGGGAGCATGGTAGGTAGACAGTGTGATAAAACTGTGTCAAGTATCACTAAAGAGTTTATTTCCTTTTTGTTGAGACAAAATACAGATTCAAACATATGTATTAACAACATAACAAAATAAAAATAAAGAAAACAAAGATAATAAAAAATAAAAACCTAGAAGAAAGTATCAAAGAAATTATAAAGATTCTAGGATGGGACAAAATAAAGCCAACCTATACGCTATTCAGGAGAAATAAATCTAAAACCAAAGGACAGAAAGGTGGAAAATAACAGAACCAGTCATTGTGTCAGATACATGCAAACAAAAGGGGATATATGCAAAAAAAAAAAAAAAAAATCCAGAGATGGTGCTAGTCTAAAGTAGGTTTTCAGTCACAAATGGAACAATGGAACATAATTATGTATTGCTAAGATACGCAGTTTATTTGGGGGTAGAATTAATCAAAAGAAAAGATAAATTTTTTATTGCATAGTGTAAGTAGGCTAAATTCCAAGATGACCCCAGTGACCCCTGGCCTTATGTAGTCTCCTCCCCTTGAGTGGGCAAAATCTGTACCTGATGAGCTGTCACTTCCACGGTTATGTTGGGTTATAGGGCAAAAGTAAAGACATAATCATGGACCAGATCAGCTGATTTTAAGATAGGGAGATTATCTTGAGTGACTGACCCAATCAAACAGGCCGTTAAAAAGAACTGGGCTTTTTCTAGAAAGAGGGGTTCAACCCTTGAGAGGGATTTGTCATCAGTGACAGCCATTAAGGAATCAGGACTTCAGTTCTAAAACTCCAAGCCAATAACCTGAATGAGTGTAGAAGCAGATTCTTCTTCAGCGCTTCTAGAAAGGAACATAGTCTAGCTAACCCTCTGATTTCAGCCTTATAAGATCCTGAGCAGGGAATCCAACCACATCATGCCTGCAATTCTGATGTACAAATCTGTGAGTTAATAAATGGTATTCTTGTAAGTCGCTACATTTGTGATACTTGCTTACACAGCAATAGAAAAGCAGGACTCATAGAAATAAAGTGCACTAAATTACAGAATTCAAGGGATCTGTACACGGTCAGCGAGGTAATGTGAAGAAACAGGTAAGATGAACAGTATAATGTAGTATAATGCTTGTACTACAAAATAACAAACCAAAATCTCAGTTTAAATTCAACAGGTAGAACTTAGAACTCATCAAAAACTATACTGTTCACAAGCACTCTTGGTTGCTTGGGCCCTTCAGGACATGGTCGGGCATTTTGGGTATAGGTTCTGGAAATGTTTTAAAGAAAAATGAGATTATAAGGTGATGGTTTTGGATCCTTGGGATCCATAAACATTTCATACTTCCTGTAACTTGGTCATAGCATCTGTAAAAGTAAATATATTTGTGGTTCCGTATTGCGTCTCCTTCTGACACGCAGCCATGTCTCCTGAAATGAGAGCCTAGAAGCAGCCATGATTAATAATGTATTAAAGTATCTGCTGAAAAATCCTGTAAAGAGAAAAATTCAAAGCTACAGATTTTAGAACACATTTCTTCAGTTTTTGGTAGACAAAGTTTTAAAAAAAGATATGATGGAGAAGATTAATTTAATAAATACCAAACTTTTATTAACAAATAACCCATTAACAAAACAACCTACACGTCTACAAAGACAATAGATTATCTTAAAATGTCAAAGAATATTTAGAAACATTGAAGCCACGCTAGGCCATTAAAAAAACCTCAACAAATTTCAGATAGAAGAAGTTATATAGTACATTTTCTATCATCAGCATGTAATGAAAATAGAAATTAAGGGTAAACAAACAAAGCACACAACTCTCTAGCTAAAAAATCATAACCCTTGGATAAGAGAAGAAATGAGAAAAAAAATGGTATTTTATTTAGAAATTAATTTCACTTAATTTCCTGTAAGTCAATACTATGAAATATGACAAGTAAAACATTTGAACTAAAATTAGTATATTTGATTATATTATTTATTATACATAATAAATTATAATTATTAGTTATAAAAATAAGCTATTAAAATAAATGTGAAGCAAGCTAGGAAATAACTACAAATATGCCTAACAAAACAGGAAAAATTACCAATTAACCTAAGGATTAAAAATACTTTGAAAAAGGAGAGGTAGTAAAATATGAGAGTAGTGTAATTAACAAACCTATTTCTTTCAAAAATTTAAAAAATAGAGAGACATATTAAATCAAGTCTAAAAATAAAGAAATATAATATACAGCACGGAAATAAGGAAGTGGGCATAGCTCAAAATAGGATGCAAGCTTTTAAGAGTATACTCTAGTTTTATAATTTTATGATTATTGTGATAAATAATGCTAGTAGATGAAGATGGTATAAAAATACTTTATGTTCATTTGATGGGATGGGCTAAGCCACCAGACTCTTGACTGCAAGTGACAACAAAAACACCATGCAATCTGGCTTAAACTAGATGGAGATATTTCCTCACATACCCAGGGATAGGTTTAACTTAAGCTTCTCTTGCTGTAGGAGTTTCACTTCATGAGTTTCTCTCTCTAGAGTTCTGGGTTTCACTTCCCAAACCTCTTTGGGAGGTTTTCTTCCTGTGGCATTTCTGTAGTAGAAAATACAGTTTCCTCTTCACTCGCTTAGATAATAGTTTCCCTATATGGCACACTTAACAATTTTCTTTCAGACTTTAAAAAAATTATATATTTTATAAAAATATTTCTAAGCTAAACAGAGTTATCTCTAAATCAGAAAAAAAAATCTTGGTTCTTTGTTATTAAAAAATACTCAAAGTAGTCACTTTGAAAAACTCAAATACATGAAGTTTACCAACCTAAACTTCTAGGCCTCCTATGAATCAACAATTCTTTATGCACAATGTTCGAAATGAGAAAATAATGAATTGACAGAAACTGCAATTATTCTATTGTAAATTATCTTTCTTAGCTCTCTAAATATATTTTAATACTTTTCCAATAAGATTTTATACAGTCCTCATACACCTACTATAAAATGCCAGGAGCTTTTGATATGTTTTACCAGATTGCCATTTTTAAGATATAAGTTCTTGTAGCTTATTTTATTTTATTTATCTATTTTTAATACTAACTTCCTTATTTTTTTTTTTTCTTGAGGAAGATTAGCCCTGAGCTAACATGTGCGGTCAATCCTCCTCTTTTTTGCTGAGGAAGACTGGCCCTGAGCTGACATCCCTGCCCATCTTCCTCTACTTTATATGTGGGACACCTGCCACAGCATGGCTTGACAAGCAGTGCATAGATCTGCACCCGGGATCCGAGCCGGTGAACCCTGGGCCGCCAAAGTGGAACATGCAAACTCAACCACTGTGCCACCAGGCTGGCCCCTCTTGCAGCTTATTTTAAAGCAAGTATTTATTTTCCATTTTAATGTAGAAAAAGAATTGGTGTATTGTAACTGGAAAAAATAATTGTAATGTACCATCTCTGTATTCCCTAATTCTTGTATACTATTCCATTTAGCAATTTTTAATTTTAGACTTCATTTAGAAAACAATATATGAATTAAATTAGAACTGTTTAGAAGAAATGTGGAGATGGCATTTGCTGTAAGATTTTATGAAAGTTTAGTGATATTCTTGCTTCACAGTTTGATCGTTATTGTTTAAAGTACTACACGTTAGTATCTGTTATTTAATAAATTACACTGAGTCAAATTAAAATGGTAATTTTCTGCTGTTTCCAGTGGTGTTAACACTATGCTACAAATGCCCAAGTGAACATATGAATTACCTAGAGAACAAGTTAAAATACAAATTGTTTGGCTTTATTTCCAGAAATTCAGATTAAGTAGGTCCGGGGTAGAGTTTGGGGTTCATTATACTAAGAAACCCCCCAGTTCCTCTGAGGCTCCTATGGGCTGCTTTGAAGTCTGTCGAGACGGATGCAGAGCAGAAAACACGTCACTCTTTCATCTTCCCTTTCCCAACCTTTAAACACAGCATTCCTACTTTCCTATCATTTACATTTTAGGATTGTACACAAATTTTCATTTGATGAAAGACACGCATGAGTAAAAAAAATAGTCTGAATATCATTGCATTATTCCATCATAGTTAGAGAAAAATCTGAGAAGATTACTCCATCTCTACAGAGAGGCCTGAGATGTGATTGTACTTAGTCAAAAAGCAAGGCTAGAGCTTAATGATAGATCAGTGAATATTGTATTATATTCATTTCTAGAAAACCAGTACTATTGGTAACAAAAGGTTTGGCTAATACTAAATTTTGGCCAACCCTTGAAGAAACATAAACTACCGAATAATTGTTAAACAAATCTTAAATCTCTTTTCTTATTAAGGAATCATGAAGAAAATTTAAACTGATAATTCAAAAGAAAACATTAGAGCTCTTTTTCTCATTAGGATATGGAAAACAACGGGAGAATGTCACTCACCATGAAATAACATGAAAAAGTCCAGGTCATTGGCAAAAATCATAATTTTTCCTGAAACCATCAGAAAACTACAGCTACAAGGTAACTAAGTAAATTGAATTACAAAGAATGACAATAAGGAAAGATGGGATACAGAATTTGTTTCACTGTGGCAGGTCACTGGAGAAGAGCTGGTCACCATACGACCAGTAAGAAGAAAGCTGCTAAAATTTTAACAGATTCTGAAAGCTATGGCCTAGGTTAACATGTTAGTTTTGAATAGATGGCCCCCCAGGATAGAAGAGAGTCTGCACTCACTCACAAACTCTTTTCCCCATCCTCTGCCAGGTGGCGATAAGCAAGATAGGAGGCGGAGCCGAAAACTAATGAGAGTCTCTCCTGGGAGTTCAGGAGGCAGGAGGTGATCAGCTGGCACTGTGGAGTTGATCATCACCTGATTCCCTAGACCTCCTCAAATACGAAGGAAAAGCTTAAAGTCATCGGTGGAGGGGCAGCAAACACTGTCACCTTCAGGGTCAACACAAAGATTCATGCTTCTGAAAAGAGGGAAAAGCAAAAATCCTCTATTGCTGAGGAGAATTGAGGAACGCTTCTCTACTGCTAAGAAGCAGAGGCCCGCCCTTTCTGGGAGAGGTCAGGGAACTCTTCTGCCCAAGAATACCGCAGACACAAGGCAGAGATTGGTTGCGATTACTCGTAGAGTGGGAGTGCTGAGGAACTGAGCACTCACGCAGATGGGTCTCTTAGGAAGACTGAAGCTGTACCAGGAGAACAGAAGCCTCATTGCTTCCACTAACAGAAAAGCAGTCTACCACTGGCAGAGGGGTGTGGTGAGGGACCTCCTCAGAGGCACAGTTGTGCGGGGGCTGCTAAAAACCGAAGGTGGGGTAGGAACAATGAGAAAAACCATCCAGAATCCCGAGTCACATTCTAAGCACAAACTAACATCAGGCTTTCCCCGAAGGAACTGGAGCTCGTGGTGCACTAACAGAAAGGATAGAAATGGCAAAATGGAAATCCAGCTCAGTCTCTAGTTTGACTGAACATCCCACAACAATGGTCTGACAGGAGATGAGGCTGTCCCTTCTAGGCATAAATCATATTGACTTTGGTCTTTCTCTCTTTTACATCCAATGTCAGAGTTCAATCAAGATTATGAGACACAAACACACAAACATGGATGTCAAGGAGTAAAGAATTCAAAATACAGATTTAGAGAGACTCAGATATTAAAATTATCAGATGGGACCTTTAAAGTAACCAAGATATATAGGTAAAAAGATCTAATGAAATTATGGCCAACATGAAAGAACTGAGTGAAAAGAACCAACAACAAAAATAAAATAAAATAAAAACGACTATTTCAAGTTTTTCTTTTTTAATTATTTTTTTTTGTGAAGCCAGAGTCTGAAGGCAGAGGGTTTTTTTGTGGGGGCTTTTTTTTTTTTGGTGAGAAAGATTGGCCCTGAGCTAACATGTCTTGACAATTTTCTTCTTTTTATTTCCTCCCCAAAGCCCCAGTGTATAGTTGTATATCCTAGTGGTAAGTCATTCTAGTTCTTTTTTGTGGGATGCCACCACAGCATGGCTTGATGAGTGGTGTGTAGGTCTGCACCCAGGATCCAAACTCTGGGCTGCCGAAGCAGAGTGCACAAACTTGACCATGTGGCATGGGGTCGGCCCCCTGAATACTTCCAAGTTTTGATTAAAGAACCATTTAAAAAGAAGATATGATGAAATATCATTAGAAAGCTTTTGGATGGATGCAGAAATGCCACAGAACATATTAGTTTCTATCAATTTAGATACAGTATAAATCCAATGTATCTATATATTTAACTAGAGATTCTTGTCCTATCACTATTGTTAATTCTGTTTTACCTCTGACTTGATGATATCTTAGTACTCCCATTCTCATTATTTCTCTCCTCCTATGTATTTCCTCAGGAAATTTTGTATGTGCTACAGAATGTGTCATTTAATTATGTATATTCTGGTAGGTTAAATAGTATCATCCTCCAGATTCAGTCTAGATATGTAACAAAGATCCCAGGGATGTAGAAAATATTGCTTTGCTTAATTGGAGGGGGATTTTTCAAACAGCTATTCAAGTTTAAGGCGGAAGCGACTCCACAACTTCTATCCTAGCACCTCCATTGCTCCGTTGCATCAATTTGTTCATCTATTGTGTACCTCTACTAGATTTAATCCTTTGAGGGCATAGAACATTGTTTTATTCACCTGTATATCTGCAATATCTAAGACAGTGTCTAGCATGTACTAGATACATCATAAATTTTTGCTGAATGAATGTATGAGTGAATAGATGAATGAAACTTTGCCTGTAGCCCAGGTAAAGTCTTCAGCATTCTCCTCCTGTGTTTTCATTCGGTCTGTACAACTTAACTATCTGACGCTGGGCTGGGTAATCATCTGACCAGCTGGTCAGCAGGTGCTGCATAAACCCTTGTCTCCTTTCTGCATTCTAGAAGTATAGAAGTGGCAGACACCGCTTCCCTCAAGATGACAACAGTCCACTGTCACTTCTGTTTTTATACGACCCGCATGATTAGAAAGACCTCATGGTAACAGTTTCCTTCTTTATTTCCATCACTATCATATTAAGCATGGATTTGCTTAGATGCCATTTACTGTAAGGCTGATGAAGATTCTCTTTACGAACACTTCTTTTTATTATACTTATTATGTTTTGTAGGTTTTCACAGTGATATTTCATTACTTGGGCAAAACATGACTATTTTTTTAAATGTATAGCTAGTACATACTTTCTTATCAATGAAGATTTCCTTTCTAAAATCCAAATTTCTTTCTATTTTCCTTTAAAGAAGAGAATATTCTGAAGAAGTTTCTACTCAGAGTGATGAACATTTAATAAAAGTAAGGAGTACTGAATTTGAATGAAATGCTGCTATAGGATTACTGTGTGGAATAGCTTCCAGTTGAATTATGTTGGAATTTGCAATTAAGGTACTAGAGGTAGGCATGGATTTCTTTGTAGTTAAACATTTGCTGACAAGCCACGCTTTCAATTTAGCTTCGTGCATTGAGTAGAGAAATTTGATCTTGTTCGGCTTTCTGTTAGGGAATGCTTTCCCATTACAGCTACTTCCTAGGAAGCTTTTCTACTTGATCAAGAAAGAATCTTTTTGCCTTCTCATCTTTAGATGTACAAGTGCCTCACATGAAATAAATACTCAAATAAATAAATAAATGATATTGATCATTGGGAAGGAATAACCAATAGTATTTAAGAAATTGTTTTAAGATAGTACCAAAACAAATTTGAATATTTCCAAAGAAGCTTATACTGCAGTAGTATATTAATTAAGGCTCATTTGCATAATATTACAACAAATTTTGTTCCTATTGGAATACGTTAAGTATTTTGATATATAGATAATATTTTAACAAGTATCAATCGAATTCCAAATATTTTCAGTAAAGTTTTCCCTTTTATTAAAAAAACGACAAGCTGAAACCATTCTTCCAGTTTTGCATTTTATTGCAGTGCTGCCTTATGCAAATTTCTGTAAAGCAGAATAACAGGTTCTTTTCTAAGTTAAAGTATCAATATGATTTTATACAATAATATTGCTTTGACAGTAAAAGTAAATGTTTAGAAATTTATGTTTACCAAGAAGTCTAGCTTGAAGATTGGTAATCAATTTTATTTTAATATAAAAGAGATTTAAAGTACATAATAATTGCTTCAAGCTAGTAGTTTTTCTCTCCAGATGCTTGGTAGAGATATTAAGAGCCTGTTTAAAAATAATTAAAAACTTCAGAAATTGTTATTTAGAGAAATAAGAAATTAATGTCTGAGCTTTTAAAGTTAGTGGTTTGGACATAATGTGAAAATAAATAGAGCTGTTTATGAATACTTGGTGTCCTTTCTTATTTAGGCTCAAAAATACTGAATGCCTGAGATTTGCCTTATTTCCATAATGGTGTGTATTCAAGGACACCCTTTATCGTAAGGGATAATATTGCTTAACATTTATTCAGTTTCCCAGGGTATTCTATGAGAAACTTTGAAATTAGATTTAGCAGATTAAATAATATTACTAAGTACTTGCTCTAATCCAAGCTATGTGACTATAAGGCAAGCGATTTGCAGCTTTACCACATTATCAGAAAATATTTTTCCCTCATAGCAAATAGAACATTTCTATCTATCCTGACTTTCTTTTTCTGTCATTGCACTGTATTTTGTACACCAATCTGTAATACTATTGTATACCCAGCTTCTTTGCTCACAAATAGTCTAGAGTTTTCCAATTATCTATATATTGAATATATCTATCTATATATTTTTATCTATATATTGAATATATATGTTCAATAGAAATCTTATAGTCTTAACTTGATTTGATATATGGATGAACCTTATAATTTTAAATAGAAATAGACTATTTCAGTTTCTGATTATAAAATATAAGTCAATATAGAGAAAATAATCATTCAATAATAAAGAACTCAAAAATCTCTTTGGTTTGAAACAACAAAGACTTCTCTATTTCCCATGACATATATTTATTATGGGTTTCCTATGGGCTCTGCTCCCTGTCTTCCTGTTTATTGGGTCCAGATTGGCCAAGCAGCCACCATCTGAAGACTTGTTGAGTGTCAATGCAAAGAGACAATGCAGGAAAACACACTTTAGCTCTTAACACTTTAGCTCCCCAGAAGGGACCCCGGTAATGTCCCGGGTCATTACTCAAATTTATGGTGTTGCTAAACTTCATGAGCACAGGGAAGTTCAGTCCTACCCAGAGCCTAGACTGTGTGGAACCAGAAATAGACAGCTAACTGCACTAATACAATAACGTATTTTGTAAATCTCTTACTAATTGACATATTTTTTCCTTCTTTCTTTCTCCTCTCTTTCTTTCCTTCTTTCCTTCCTTCACCCCTCTCTCCGTTCTTTCTTTCTTTTTTTCTTTTTGCTGCTGTAAGCAATGATGCAGTGTAAATTATACAAATCTAAGGATTTATTTCTAACCTCTGTGATATTTAGACTTGGTTACATTTCTGCCACATTGTGTCTGTAGTAAAGAATCTATACTGGAACTTAGTATCACATTTGTGAACTATCGGACACCCCGAGGTGGTGCTATTGATACTTCAGGTAACTGAATTTACAGTGCGTGATGTATAATTTCAACATATTACTTTTGTAAATAGTCAATAATTTAAATAACATAGGTGTTAAAACAGCATAATTAAGTGCCATTCTATTCTGAATATAGCAACCAATGGTAAAAATATGTTAATTAATTAATTTCTAGAAATACGTGTTTCTGATAAATATATTTTACTGAACAGTATTATGGAGACTGTAAGATAAGCAAGTCCAGTGCAGTAATATAAAGTAGAGAATAACTTATACGTTAAAGGACTTGGTTCATAGAAATTTGATTAAAAACTTTGCTTTTAGAATAAACCACAATTTCTTTTTTCACATCTAAATCTTAGGCTTTGAAATTATTTAAATAGTAAGAAAGGAAATTTTTTATTCACTAATGTAAGGGAGAATTCACCTATTTGTTCATTAGACATATTGCCAGTTTTGCCATGATTCCCTTGGGATGTCATCAGCCAAAGGCCTCTGGGATATCATGAGGATTTTCCTCAGGAATATCTTCACTTACAGCTGTCAGAGAAGTGGCTGCTGATTGTGTGTGGTAGATACAGATGACGCAGTTCCAGGTTGTGTGACCTTGGTCCGGTCTTTAATCTTGCCGGTCCTCAGTTTCCTCATTGGTAAAAATGGAAATAATAATATCACCTACTTCGTTAGATGTGGTGAATAATAAAGATATTAATGTGAGTAAAGTGCCTAAACTTTTGTCTGGCATATTGCTACTGTCATAACCTTCATCATCATCATCATCATCATCATCATCATCATCATCATTCCAGAATTGTAGGGTAAAGTGTTTCTGAAGTCCTGTTAGATATGGCTCATATTCTATTGCTTACCATTTTCTAATATATGATATCTAGTGCAATATGTAGACTCATTTCTGTCAAATTGAAATGACCATTTTTTTTTTGTTTTAATTTGGTTTATTGTATTTTATCGTCTTTAGGACTCTTTGTTCCTTTATGCAGGTTCGACTTTCTGTGTGATACCATATACCTTCCGCTTAAAGAATATCCTTCTTACATTCCTTATAGTGCAGGTCTGCTGGCAATGAGTTTTCCGAATTTTTGTTTCTCTTAAAAAGTTTTCGTTGCTTCTTTATTTTTGTAAGGTATTTTTACAAGCTATAGAATTCTGAATGGACAGTTGCCTCCTTCCCCCAATACTCTAAATATGCCACTCCATTGTTTTCTGGCTTATGTATGTGCAAGAAGTCTGCTCTAATTCTTTGTTCCTCTGTATGTAATGAGTCTTTTCTCTGGCTGCCTTCCAGACAGTATCTTCATCCATGGTTTCACGAGTTTGAATACAATATGTCTGAAGTGTATGTGTCTTTTCCTCCCTTCCTGCCTTTCTTGCTTCCTTCCTCTCTCCCTGCCTCCCTCCCCCTCTCTCTCACTCTCTCCCCCTCCCTTCCTTTCTTTCTTCCTCTCTTCCTTTCCTTCTTTATTTCCCTCTTTCCCTCCTTCCTTCCTTCTTTTAAACATTTATTGTTCATAGTTTTCTCTGAGCTTCTTGGATCTGCATTTTGATGTCTTCTATTATTTTTGAAAATTCTCAGCCATTATTTTTTCAAATATTTCTTCTGCCCCATTCTCACGTCTCCTTCTGGAATTTGAATGGCATGTATGTTAAAGCATTTATATTGTCTTATAGTTCTTGGATGTTCTGTTTCTTTTTTCTCTCTCAATATTTTGTCTCTTCGTGTTTGTCTCTTTGTGAATTACATAATTTCTAATGACCTGAAAATTCACTAACTCTTTACTTGACTATGTTGTGACAACTGATGAATTCATCAGAAGCATTTTACTATGTTCACTTCATTTTTTTCTCATATTTTCATCCCTCTGATGAAATTTGTCATCTGTTAATACATATTGCCATCTTATCCATTAGAGATTTTAACATATTAATCATTATTTTAAAAACTACTCTGTCTTATAGTTTCAATATATGGCTAACATCAGATCTGATATTTTGGTTGCTTTGTTTCTTGAAAGTATTGCTATTTCTTCTTATTATTGTTTTGCACGTGCTTCTAATAACTTTTGTTAAAAACTGTACATAGAGTATAGGACAGTAGAGATTGGTGTAAATAGTATTTATGCCTTAACTGGGCATAACTTTTTGTTAACTAGGTCATTAGTGGTAGAGTATTGAGTCAATATAGACAAAGGTTGATGGGATTTGGTTTAGTTGGCATTACTGTTATTCTCAATTACTGGCTTAAAATTCCTGCACTCTTACCTTCTGCATAAGTTGGGGTAGGTGGGATGCAGGAAGAGTCTTTGCTCGGACTATTTCTATTCAATCCTCAGTTTCTCCTCTTTTGTATGAACCTTCATTTCAGGTATAGTCTCTTCATATTTTAACTCTTCCCCAACCTGAGACTGCTGTTGCCTGTTACTCAGTACTTGGTGGCCCTGGATAGGACTGAGTACTCTCAGTTGTCCTGGTTCAGCCTCAATCTTAGGCTGGCCGTATATCCCTGACTCTCACAGGTGGGCCTTTCTTAATGACCCTCCCCTCCCCCAGCAGTAGGAGACCTCTAGAGGTCTGGGCCTAGGGGCATTTTCCTACTCTTGACCCAAAGATAGAAAGCTTTTTTTCCTCCTTCCTCCAGCCACAGGAATAGTGGGTCTTCCCCTGTGATCTGGGAATGGCAGGGAAATTGGCTCTTTGCCCAGCAGCTTAACACTTTTGTTCCACAGGGGAGAAGGATGCAAATGTTCTCTTGTGCCTTTTCCACTGTGTCAAATGTTCCCTCCCCCAGGCCTTCACCAAGATGAACACATTCTCTGGTTACCCTTCGTGCCCTCCATCTTTCTCCTGGGCGCCCAGTGAGGGCCAGGGAAATGAGTCTCAAGTTGTGCAAATTCTGTTGTGTCTGCCTTCTCAGGGACGTGACACTGTCATGCTAGCTCACATTTGGGCTTAATGGTTTCTTAAACATTTTAGCTAAATTCTTCCTGGCTTCTTTCTTACTCTGGTGAGCCAGGGTTCACTCCCCATCTCTCCTTAGAGAGGTCTGTCTTTTCTTATATCTCAGACTCATTCATTGCCTTATGATCTTAGCTCCGTAATGGATTAAGAAATTATAATTTTGTGATTATTTAAGGCAATTTTCAGATTTTTTTTTTTTTGAGGAAAACTAGCCCTGAGCTAACTGCTGCCAATCTCCCTCTTTTAGCTGAGAAAGACTGGCCCTGAGCTAACATCCATACCCACCTTCCCCTATTTTATATGTGGGACGCCTGCCACAGCATGGATCGCCATGCAGTGCCATGTCCGCACCCAGGATCCAAAACGGCAAACCCTGGGCTGCCGAAGTGGAACGTGCACTCTTAACCACTGCGCCACCGGGTCGGCCCCTCACATTTCTACTCCATAGTGGAAGCTTGAAGTCCTGCAATGACTGACTTAGAAAATTCAATGAATTTGTCATACAATATGTAACTTGATGCCAGGGTAATTTATTTTCAGTTTTTATTCTTCCTCATTGTAATAGTTATGACTCCTTTGATTATAACTTATACAATCAACACTTAATTCAAACAGGATTAAGCAAAAAAGAAAAAGAGGAAATTAATTAAAGTATACATTAAAAAAGTTTAGGGGGAGACTGGGTTGGTGAACACATGGGAGTGTTGGGAGGATGGTACACCCAGAGAGGGCACAGACTCTCCCTGCACCTTCCCACATGCCTTGCCCTATGCATCTCTTCTATCTAGTTGATCCTGAGTTATATCCTTTTACAATAAACAGGTAATCTAGTTAAAGATAGGAATAAAAATTAAAAAAAATAAAAATTTTAGAGGTAGATTTCACCTTAGCCAGCACTGGATATCTAGCCATCCATGTGGTTGAAAAATGACATTAAGTCCCTGCTTTCTGCTCCGTGTTTTCTGTGTTGGCTGCATTTTCACAGAGATTGTACTCTTGTGGTATCACAAAGACTGTCAGCCCAACAGGCTTGATTCCACACAAATCCACATACAGCAGGAAAGATGGTGTATCTTTTACTAAGTGTTTTAATAAAATTCCTGGGCCTGACTGTCATTGGCTCTACTTGGATCATATGCTAATCTCCAATACAATTGTCGTGGCCAGGGAACAGAATTTTCCGGGGAACTTGAGCACAAATCACACAGTTCTCCAGAGATATATCAACTAATCATGAGGGGAAGGTGGATCCCCAAATATTGTTCAGCTGAGTCAATAGATGCTAAGTGGTCAACAACCAAAATGTTAACCACACTCTTCTTAGGTTTTGTGTGATATTTCTGAGAAAGCGATACACTCAGTCTACCAAATGGCTTATAAAACTTATCACAATTTTCTCCTTGTTTATGGCATAGTGATAAGCAACAACAGACACTGGGCCATAGAGTTTTTCCAACTTAACCTTCATTTAATAAGTGCTGAAACTTTAGGAATACTAGTGCACAAGATACCACATTATAAGACTTATACTGTACTTGGGTTTTTTAATATCCAGATGGAGTATCTTCTTCCTTTAATAGTGTAATTAAACCTAATCTTTTTTTCTCATTATTTGTGTGGTTGGCATCTTACTTGCCACCTTGATTTTGTTGATCATTCTACTTTGCTATATCCTCAATATTCTTTCTTTGATTTATCTTTTTAAGGGTTGTTGACAAAGTGTACATATATGCTACCCAAACATAAGTCTTTTATTCTGGTGTATTTATTTTTCATTTGGAAGATTACCGAATAAAGAAGCTTTTTCAGCAATCCCAAAGAATGTTTTGTGATTTGACTATTCAAAAATGTCTCCAATCTCTCCCTCACTTATATTTGTTTGACAGTGTATACAATCATTTACCCTTAAAATTTTACAAATATTTCCCAAATATTTCTTAGAATTTTTGTTTGAAATTGAGAAGCCTGATGCTAATCTCGTTATATTTAATTTTTTAGATAATTTGGCTATTTGTATGATTGATTTATCAATTTATCCTTGGAGTATCAAATTTTACCTTGATATGTTTAGCTGTTTATGTTCACTTAATACTCTCACCTTACTTTCAGTCTGGCAGCTTCCTTTTTATTTTTTTTCTGAGGAAGATTGGCCTTGAGCTAACATCTGCTGCCAATCCTCCTCTTTTTGCTTGATGAAGACTGTCACTGAGCTAACACCTCTGCCAATCCTTCTCTACTTTATGTGGGATGCCGCCACAGCAAGGCCTGACAAATGGTGCTAGGTCTGCAACTGGGATCCGAACTCATGAACCCCAGGCTGCGAGAGTGGGGCACCCAAGCTTAACTACTATGCCACTGGCTGGGCCCTGGCATCTTCCTTTTAAATCTGGATTTGAACTAGTCCTGGGGCCAGCCCTGTGGCTGAGTGGTTAAGTTTGCACGTTCCACTTTGCTGGCCCAGGGTTTCGCTGGTTTGGATCCTCGGTGCCGACATGACACCGCTTGTCGGGCCATGTTAAGGTGGCATCCCACAGCCACAAGTAGAAGGATCCACAACTAAAATATACAACCATGTACTGGGGGGATTTGGGGGAAAAAAGCAGGAAAAAAAAAAGAAGATTGGCAACAGTTGTTAGCTCAGGTGCCAATCTTAAAAAAAAAAAAGAAAAGAATAAATAAATAAATAAAACTAGTCCTGAATTTGACTTCCAGGATCTTCTAGCGTCAAAGGAAAAGATAAAGCTATGACAAAGGAAAAGATAGAGCTAAATTCATAGCGTTAGTGGTTCTTGATCATAAACTACAAATGTCTAGAAAAATCTCTAAAATCTCTATTATCCTAGGATATCTCAAAATACTATTAAGAAGAAAAAATTGTCATAGGCTTCCTGGAAAGAGAACATGTAATCCTAGGGATATCTCCTATGGCAGCCAGCTTCCAAAATAGCCCCTCAAATCCTTGCCTTCTGGTATACACACTGATGTAATTCTTTCTAGACTGAATAGGGCTGAACTGTGCAGCCAAAATCGTAGACGTGTGGCTGCCACCTTCATCTCTCAGGAGAAGCCAGTGATCATGTCTTGAGGACCCTCTAGTACGCTGTGGAGATGCTCCTATAGGAATGAACTGAGGCTTCATGATTAAACCCACTTCTCTGCCATGTGAGTGAGCCAACAAAGAAGCAAATTCTGCAGCCATACTGAAGCCTTCAGATGACCGCCATCTTATTTTACAGCCTGACTGTAGCTTTATATGAAGACCTGTGTCAGAACTACCAATTAATCTGACTTGCAGAAGTTATGATAGAGAAAATGTTTAACATCGTTTTAAATCGATAAGATTTAGGGGCAATTCTTTTTGGTTTTTTTTTGTTGTTGTTGTTGAAGATGACTGGCCCTGAGCTAACATCTGCACCAATCTTCCTCTATCTTGTATGCAGGATGCTGCCACAGGATGGCTTGACAAGTGGCGTGTAGGTCCATGCCCAGGATCTGAACCCACAAACCGGGCTGCCAAAGCAGAGTATGTGAACTTAACCACTACACCATGGGGCCAGCTCCTCGGGGGTAATTCTTATATAAAAATAGATGCCCAATACACTTCTCTGTCAAGAACTGCATAGAGTTTGAGATTTTATTCTGCTTGCAAGGTAACCAGTTAGCCTGCCACAGTTTCCGAGATTATGGCAGAGGACATAGACTCCTGGGTTAGAGGTAAAAGACTTTATTATTCTTGTCACAGAAGGAATCAAGAGCTTCAATTTTGCTTTGGCTCTCCTTGCCCCCCAAGTCTCATGCTGGTGATGTGGAGGTTGGCCCAGATAAATGACGTGCATCCAGTGGCTTTGTGTCACAGCTGAGGAAACTCAAGTTTAGGAAACACCTAATCTTATAAACGGGCTCCTAGTCAACCTGCCCAAACTTTGCCCCAGAGGGAGACAATATCTTTATGCCACTGGTTTGGAACTAAACATATCCTCTGCCCAGGAGGAAGACACTAGCTCTCTCTTCCAAGGATGTTTGTATAGGAAACAGAGAAGTCAGGGACAACAGTTACCAAAAGATGTGTAGGAACACCACGAAGAATTTCCCTGAACACCCCCTCAAAAACTTTTGCTATTTAAAGAGGCACAATAAGTAGATGCCAATTGCAGAGTGCCACTACTATAACTGGGGGACTTAATGCCCGTAGACATTGTTTGCTAATGTAATTAAATTTCAACCCACAGCATTTTATTCCTAATGAAATTAATAAACATTCCTGCTTTAAAAACAGTTTAATTAAAATATATAGGGGCTGGCCCCATGGCCGAGTGGTTAAGTTCGCGCAGTCCGCTGCAGGCGGCCCAGTGTTTCGTTGGTTCGAATCCTGGGCGCGGACATGGCACTGCTCATCAAACCATGCTGAGGCCGCATCCCACATGCCACAACTAGAAGGACCCACAATGAAGAATATACAACTATGTCCGGGGGGCTTTGGGGAGCAAAAGGAAAAAATAAAATCTTAAAAAAAAAAAATATATATATATAAAGAAAAGCATTTAACAATATTGTGCATTGAGTAAAAAAAATTTTCAGTTTTATCCCCCTAGCAATAACTCACTGAAAAAGAAAACATGAAAACTTCACCCTTATGTCAGTGAAAACAGCATTTCCCCTTCCTTAATCTGAGAGTGCTTAGGCTAAGAAAATATTTACTGACATTTACTAATATTGACTATAGATAAATAATATTTACTAGGATTTTTCACTAATCATTAATTGAATTTATACCAAATTACAACAGAGTTTTGTTGAGTCTTTCCAAATAAAGAGACTATTCAGTCTGGATTTCTACGTGTATTACTATTTTGTAGTTAAGCAAGAGATAATAAAGTACGAATATTATTTCCACTTCTGAATGACAGCACAATCAAGGGCTGTACACTACTATACAGCATTTTGATCAATCCTCAACCTTCAAGTGATGAATACGGTGTTGAATACTTGTGGATCCGTAATATAGATTACTAATTGTCATCATTACTGCACAGAACAATATGGAACTCAGTTTCCCATCTGAATCGACACTGTTACTTTTCCTTACAATAACAAGGGAGGCTTCTTATATTACTGAAATGATACATACTAGAACTGTAAAAACTACATTTACTCCAATGTTTTCTTTAAGTCTATTTTAAGAAGTCTGGAAACTTGAATACTTTATTAAATTTAGATATATATGTATTTCAATCTACAGTCCAAAAAAAATTGGTAAAGGAGGTGATGATAAACTTCAGAGCAGAGAACTTTATCCAGTATGCAAAACAAATTTGTCAATGACATTTTGCTGAGGTGACATTTCTTTGAAATAAGAAATTATATTTTTGATTAGATATGATACTTTGTTTCTGAAATGCTCCTTGTTTATTCGGTAATCTTCTGAGTCAAGGTGAAATTAGGTGACAAATAATGCATTAACCAAATAACTAAATATATAACTAAAAGTATGAAATAAACTATTTTACTGGAAAAAGTCTTATTGTAAATTAAACATCCTAGGCATTTTTCTCTCTGTTGTCTTGGACAGAGTTGACTGCTATTCCTCCCTTCCATACTTAACTAAGGAAAGCTTTACGGTTGTAATAAATAATCCAAGCCTTTAGATATGTTTGAAGAGTATGCTGATTATTTGTAATTAAGTGTGTATTGGAGTTAAATAGCAATATGGGATTTGCTTACTTTGATCCTTTGCTATATAATTATTGCTTGAAATTTCAATAAAATGCTAAAACAAATAAAGCTACTAATAATAAGAACAATTGATGGGTTTTTTCTGTGTCCGCCCTCTGTCTCTAGACTGTGAAAGAATGCAGCTGTGTTGATTCATTATTAAAGGACTACTTGCAAAGTTAATCCCTGATCTACCAAATAAGAGATTAACAAAACAACTCAATTGTTTTAACTCTTGATTATAATTTTGATTACATTAAAAATGATGCTCATCTGTGATGTGCTATGATTCAATTTTGTCCTTCACTAGAATATAATCACTCAATGGAATTATTGACTAAGCAATTTTACCAATGTGTGAAACAATAAATTCTATTTTAGTTTCAACATGTAAGATTGCAGATTTTTGTATCTTTTTAAAATATTTACAGATTTATATCTGAAGAGAGAATTTCCAAATTAACAAGTTGATATTAGACTTGTTAACAGATAGGTAAACTGTAAAATCAATAACAAAATCTTCAGTATACCATGGATTTCATTATAGTAAAATAGCATATTTCTCCTGGATTCAATGTACAATTTATTTACAGAGTAAAATATTAGATTTTATCTCCCAACAGGATTAATAAGCCATTTTCATATAAATTTATTATAAACTTTTTCTCTCATAAGAATATGAATTTTATGTTGAACTTGCAGGCAGCTGCTTTATGAAGTATCACATTATCTATATGATTGTACTTATCCTACAAATAATGTTCTAATTTTATTATATCTACAAGTTATACTAATCTACTTGCAGTCCCTAATTTTTACCTTATTTTTGTGCTTTTGTTTTTTTATAACACCATCTGCTTATTATATTCCTGTCAAGTTTAAGCCTAACAGCTTCCTTTGAAAAGACCTTTCACATCTGTTTAGGTTGAGTGAGACTCCTTTCTTCCTATGATCCAGTGCTTCCTCGAGTGTACGTCCATGGTTAAGACCAAGTCGTCTACAAGCTATTGGATATCTAATGATTACACATGAATATCTCTTTGCATCTGAAGTCAAGAAGTCAAGTGGTATATTTAATGGTTTCTACTGACAGTTTCTGCAAAAAGGAAGATACTTCTTTCCATCCAAATGTAATTAGAAAATTACTTCTAAACATTAAAGTACTCTCCCTTTTTTATTTCTTCGTCATAGAAAACAACACCATCCCTGAAAACAGAGAAAAGAGAAGGCTAGCTCTGTGCAAATCTAGAAAACTTAAAAACATCAGCTGAGAGCCAGCAGAACTTAGAATTGTAAAGTTTCTTAGAAAGACCATATTCAAAAGTCTGTTTTAAGAACAAACCAAAAAACTGCAGATGGTAAGAAAGTGAGCATATTTGGATAATTATAAGGGTCTCAGTACAAGAAAGCCACCCACTCTGTTGCAGATGTCACTCGTAAATAATGAGCACAGGACAAGCAGGAGAGGATCAGCGAAACTTGGACCTCGCCAGAGGAGTCAAATGAATCCGAACATGGACTATCCTCTCTGCCTGGCTAAGAGAGACTGGAAAATCATGTGTCTATCATTCATAATTTGTCTTTTAGGCTTAAACATAAACTCCAGTTCTTTTCTTCGTCGCCCTCTCTACAGTATCTGCCAACACACATGCACATATTACATTCTAAAACATTACTCTATTTTACGCATGGCACTCATCACAGTCTATAATTATCTTATCATTTCAAGTAATTGTTTATATATTTCTTGTCTATCTTTCCCTTTTCACCATTAGAAAGTAAGCTCTATGAGAAGAGTTTTTATTATGTCTATACATGCACTGTTTTATATGGTAGCTAATGGCCACATGTGGCTATTTAAATTTTAGTTAATTAAACTTGAAAAATATGAAAAAAGTTCCTTTTCCATGTTTCAAGTGTTCAGTCACCTCATGCGGCTAGTGGCTACCAAGTTTGGCTTCACAAACTTTAATTTTTATTAGTACCTATGTTTATAGTTTGAAATAATTTTTTTGAAACTCTGTTTCTCATTGAACCAACACAAAAGTACAAAAGTCAGCGTGAAGTCCTCCCAAGTCAAATGAGGAAATTAATCCACCTGTTTTTATTCTTTTTTGCCCTTCTGAATTACCACGTTAGCCAGTTTTCTGACTGGGGTGGGGGAAGCTAGACATATGGAAACTATAGTTTCATAACATTGTCTCTGTAGTTTCTTTCTGAGGTTGTTGAAAAGTCTGCAACTGGGAGTAGATACATAAAATTGAGAGACTATCTCTACATGATTTGTTTCCATAATTATTTTTGTCAGAATTCGGGTATAAGTTCTCACTTCAGTGAGGCCTTATTTGGAATGAATCTCTTCTATTCTTTGGCTTTCTCTTGTAACTTTCTACGTTTACATTACTTCTGAACCCCTAAGGACGTTTGCTTCCATACTTCACTCCTCCTTGTAGGATTCTAGATTGGGGGAAAAAAGTGAAATTATGCTACTACTTAGTCTACCATATTCTCCTTCAGTTCTACAACTCCTGTCTATCAGCAAGGCTATATTAAGTTTTAAAAGGTTTACTGCAGCCCACCCACTTCTTCAGGACTCTCTTTCCAAACTGTTAGGTACTGATAAGCTCTATCAGAAATCCACTTTTGATAGGTCATTCTGTCCTGGGTCCAGAAAGTTTTATTATAGTTTATTTTGTTTCCTTTCAATATCATCCAAATCGTCATGCAGCGTGAGGTCAATGACTTTCTATAGCTCTTCATGTCTTTTCTATTGTTAATTTTTCCTATTTAATTGTGTATTGGTTGGCGATAGTTTTGTAAAATGTGCTAATACCTCCATTCTTTCCAGAATTTTTAAAGTTCTGTTGTCCCCTAAAACTCTGAATTAAGAAAAATAAATCCAGGTATTTTTATGTATAGTTGATTCGAAATCTCGCATCTGACTTAAAAATGCCATTAATTGTTCTGCTGCCCACAGCCTCTCTAACAAAAGTTTGCTTTGTGGAGATTTATTTCTCTAGGTAATAGATATTGAAATAGCATTGCGTTTTCATTATTATTATGTATATTTTCCTACTAAACTTTAGAAAAATTTTCTCATTTCCAACCTAACAAAGAATCTGGCGCATAATATTTACTCAAAGAATGTCCAATGAATATATGAAAGAAATAGTGGATGATGAGGATCTAGCTAATTAGTACATCTGTATGAACATTCTTTCAGAAGACAACAGAGGAAACTACCTAGATTCTCCTTGATGTCTAAAACAGAAGAGATGTGAATAAAAATAGCAGAGATCCTTGGTACAAGTTTGTACAACCACTTATTGACAAATGGCAATACAAAGTTCTTGTTTACAGAGGCAATACGGGTAAGTCCATTTTGGTCTAAACGTTTAAAAGATATAGTAGGAAATCAGTATGGCGAGGATAAGAAGCAGAGTGTAAGCAATATTGTCTAATGACAGAGGTGTAAGTTTCCAAGTCTACCAAAATGGTCTCAGCAGTACACATATGAACTATAAGGAAGTGAAATTCACATCAGAACTTCTGGAAGTTTAATGTTCAAGGTTGGGGCAATTCTATATTTAGGTTAAGGATGTAGGTTGGGGACCACCTCAGCTCACCTGAGCAAGTCCACCCCTAGTACATATGGAGTCTGAGACAAGAATAAAAATGAAGGATCACATACCAATCTGGCTAAATATTTTTTTGTAAATAAAATTAATGAGTTTAATAAAATGTATTTCATAAGGAAAAAGTAGAAAAGTCTATAATTTTAAATGAACGCTATCAAAGATGATAAATCTCTATATTTAAATCTGATAGTTTGCAGGATGGTCCCTATTAAGAAGAGCTAAATGTTGGAGATTTTACTCTCCATGCAGCCTAACAAGTTAGCCTGTCTCACTCTTACGGACAGTGGAAGAAGACTTGAGACTCTTGGTTCAGAGACAAAAGACTTGATTACTCACAGTAATATAGTAGCCAAAGTTTCCTCGTTTACAGCAGTTTACTGAGCCCTAATTCCCACACAATGGCACGACAAGGGCCACATGATGCCTGGGTATACAGTGTCTTGCAGCAGAGGAGTAGAACCCTGGTCATAGGAAATTCCAATTTTTTAAGGGAGCTGCAAGCAAACATGTCCAAACTTTGCATCTGAGAGAGACATTATCTTTATTATTCTGGACAGCAAAATTCTGCCCTCTTTCCTGAGAAAACCCACTATCTCTATTATCAAGTCTGTTTGCTGTACAAATATTCTTTAAAAAGCAGTCTTGAATGAAAGAATGACAGGCTCTCTGCTGGCAAGATGTGTAGAAATACAAGACATTTGTGGAGAAATGCCTCCCAATAGCCCTACTGTGTTTGAGTGAATAATAAGGAAATATACCATTTACAAATTACTATACAATTATTTCATAAAATTATTTATGCATTAATTTCAGCAAAATCACTAAATATGTTGTTATAAATAACCCTTCCACATAGTTTTTGTTTAATTGAAAGAAACGTCAAATTATACATCTTTTCTTGAAGTCATCGTAGTTCTTAGACTGTGTTCTATTAATATGAATTTGGAAAAAACCCTTTACTTTGCTGGGCAAATTGCAATGAAATTGTCTACGAAATTCTTAACGCAATTCTTAGATTAAGAAACAAGGTAGGATTTTGAAGTTGAGATGAAATTGTGTAATGGAGTTGTATATATTATCATCATAAAATACAAAATATTTTAATTTCATCACATAAATCACTAACATACTATCTCTAACTCATATAGATTTGCGCAATAAAAATGAAGAGTCATCTCACATGTGTTTCATTTCGACATACATACATATGTAAATTATTTAATATTGCAAAATATTATTCAACTGCTATGAGATTTGTTAATTACAAATCATTGTTTGTGGATTCTTTTAGAATCATGAATTAGAACAAAGAAAAGCAATGCAAGGATTAGTGACAATGATATTTCATTGAATCTGTAAAATTTATGTCGTATATTAGGAAGGTCCTACTGTCATGTTTATTGACCTTTTCTTCTACTGTGTATAATCTACTATTATTCTTATTCAGTGGATTATATATTCACCTCTAAGATTTCCATGTTTTTGTTGTTATACTATTCATTTTTTTCATTATGTTTATGCTTTTCTTTAAATTCTTGAACATATTTGTAATATATGTTTTGAAATTTTTGTTTGCCAATTGCAGACATCGATTTCTGGACCTGTTTCTCCTAACTGATTGTTCTCAGGTTATGGATCACATTTTCCTGGGTCTTCATATGGCCAGTAGATTTTGATTGAATGCTGAACATTGTAAAAGTTTTGTTGCTTTTGTTTACAAGTGTTGATTTTTTCTGGCAGTAAGTTATTTGTGGCTTAGCTTGAGCCTTTGAAAGCTTGTCATATCCATTGTTAGAATGTATCTAAAGTAGTCATTATTCTAGGAATGGCTTATCACTACAGGCATACCTCATTTTATTGCACTTCACTTTATTATGCTTTGCAGACATTTCATTTTCCATGAGACCTTCCACCACCAAAAAGATTAGGACTCATGAAAGACTCAGATGATGTTTAGCATTTGTTAGCAATCAAGAGTTTTTTTTTAATTAAGATATGTACATTTTTTTAGACATAATGCAAATGCACACTTAATAGACTATAGGATAGTGTAAATATAACTTTTATACGCATTATGAAATAAAAAAATTCATGTGACTATCTTTATTGCAATATTTGCTTTATTGTGGTACTCTGGAACTGAACTCGCAGTTTTTCTGAGGTATGCCTGTACTCAAAATGTATGTATATAATTTCTGGTGATTCTATTTAAAGCCCTAAGTGTTCAATAACAGCTGCTTACTCTTCCTTGTTTGAATTAAATGTCTTTCTACACTCTGTGAGTTGTGGTTGTTGTTTAGCTTACGGATCCAAGTTAGTTATTCATTGTCCAGTGTTGTGGAGTAGCATCCTGTATAAGTACATGGCCGGATAGTCTTCTGCTGAATATTGATGAGGAATCCATGCAGATTTCTGGAGTTCTTTTTCTGCATCAAAACCTCTTGCATGGTACTTTGCCCCATATATTCCAGCTGCCTCTACAGCTATGAACTTTGATCATTATCTTCTCAATACAGAGAGAGTGTTTCTTCTGATTGATTTCCCCCTCACTACACTAGAGTCCTGAAGTGCTTCCAGGCATTCAACATGCTGGGTGCTCATAAAATTCATCTTGTTTGTTTTTCTTCCATCAGGATCACCGCCCTGTGCTGCCTATACTCCAATGTCTCAAAATGTTTTCTGCTTGTTTATGGCAGGAAAGCTAGTCTAGAAACATGTATTCCATTATTGTTGTAAGCAGAATCATTTGGTTCTTTTTAATATTTTCCATTTTTCTATTGTGATTTTCCACTTCTTACCTCTTGATGCCTATATTTTCCTTTAAATCTTTGACCTTACATAGAACAGCTCTTTTAACTTTCCTGTCTGCTAATTTCAGTGACATCCCACATCTCTCTTGGCATATATTTCTTTTTAGACATAGATCCCAGCTTTCTACTTTTGTATATGGGTATCAATTTGTAATTGATTATATGCTGGCCCTTGTGGACATTACATTGTTGAGAGTCTGGATTCTGTTGGTTTCTTTTAAAGAATGATGAGTTTTGTTCTTACAGAAAGTTAATTTATCATTCCTGTTGAGTCTTCATTTTAGAATTTATCAGAATAGTTCTGAAGTAGCCTTACCCTAGCATGTGAGTAGTCTTACTAAGGAAAGGGCTTTCGGTCATTTCAATTGAATGTCCGGAGTGATCAGTGAAGCCTCTCCACACTGGTTGGCCAAACTTTAATGTATCCAGAAGTTTGTAACCTCCAGAATTCCTATTCAGGATATACTTCCTCAGTAGGGTTCTCAGCAAGGTCTCATGGAGTAATCCTGTGTGTTTGCAGATTCATCTTCGGCCAAAGGCTCAAGGGATCCCTATGCAGATTTCTGGTGCTCTTTCTCTGAATATTTCCTTTACCTCCCATATCCTGCTTTCGAAATTTCAGTTGCCTCAAGATTCCCATATTGCAATTATTACTGATTTCCTCTTCCCAGGGTGATTGCATATTTCTTTTTGAACTTGCTTTTGTCATGGTTCAGAAAGTTCCTCCAGGTGCAAATCTTAGTGAATGTGATGGTTAACTAATGCATTTCCTCTCTCTTGCAGGTAATAGCCTTGTTCTATGTGTTTTTCAGGATCTGAAAAAAGTTGCTTCATACAGTTTTTCCTGTTATAGTTGTCTAGGGTTGGGGGCTAAGTCTGATACCTGCTATTCAACACTTGAAGGATATTTCTTCCGAGTATAGGATTCTGTATTGGAAATGTTTCTAGCATGTAAATATGTCATTAAACAGTCATCTGGCTTTGATTGTTCCTGTTGAAAATTCAGCCGTCAATCTTACTGTTCCTTTGAAGGTAATACATCTTTTGTTTCTCTGGCTAGCGTCAAAGTTTTCTCTTCATCTTTGATTATTGACAATTTCACTCAGATGTGATTGGATATGGTTTTCTTTGTATTTATCTTGCATGTGCTTCCATAACATATTTGCATCTGCATGGGGTTCAGAGAGAAATTTTCAACAGTTTTTAAAAGTTATTTGCTGTTATTTCTTCAAATATTGATTCGGTCTCCTTTACTCTCTCTGGGACTCAAATTTGTCATAGGTTAGAACTTTCGATGGTGTCTTACAACTCTCTCATTTTACCTTATTTTATGTTATTTTTTCTCATTCTTGTTTCTCTCTGTGCTTTATTTTGTATATATTCTATTGCTCTATTTCTGGTTTTCTAATTCTATATCCTATTATGTCCAATCTCATTCAATGAGCTCTTATTTTCAGATATTTTATTTTTTTCAGAATATCTGTTTTTTTATAATTTCCAATTCTGTGTAAAAATCTGCCTTTTAATCTATTTTCCATATCTTATTTCAGATTTTTATCCTCATTTACACATTAGTCGTAGTTAAATTCCCTATCTGATAATTCCAATATCTGAATTATCTTTGGTTTTTCATCTATTTTCTTTGTTTTATACTAATTCTCAGTCATTTCAGTTTCTTTTTTAGCATTCCTCACAAGTTTTGAATGTATGTTGAGCATTGTTGAAATGCACTTGTGAAATTGCTGGATGATGTTTTTTTCTTCCATGAGCATAAATTGCCCTTCCACAGGATTTTAGTATTCTGGGGATTAACTTGATCTTGTTGAGGCTTGATTTAAGCCTTTGTTAGGGCTGGTTATTTAGTGTGTCTTTCCTCATGGGGTGTCATCCTTATTCCACTTAAAACGCATATATCTGAACATTCACACTTTAACAGAAGGCAATAGATGAAAATTAAAACTAATGCTCAAAAGAGCGAAGGTGAAACTTTGTATATTCAGTGTCACAAATTTTAAAATATTAGAAATGATTACATAGTATCATACTCCAGTTAGTAGATGGAGTATTTGATTTATTTATCCCACTTTTGTTTTTAATGTTTTAAAAATATGTACTGGTAACTATTGCTAATCAAACAATTTGATTTAAAGTTTTTCACACATACAATTTTCTAATACTTCTTTATCTCTCAGGTAATCCTTTTTACCTACTTTCTATCATTTTGGTATATTGGCCTTTTCTAGCTATCATTTCCCATGATGGTATCTTTAGATGGAAAGTGAGGGTAATGTTTATATCAAGATTCCAATATCTAATCCTTGTTTAGCAAGTCATATTCTGATTTTTGGTATAATTTTCTGCTAGATATTTAGTAGACATAATATTGCACTGTAAGAAACACCCGCAATGGAGACAAACTGGAAACACAAACTTATCCATTTCAGAAAATATAAAAAAGGGGATTTTGTCTTAAACAAAATGTATAATTAAATAAATAAATCCTTAAAGTTTATAAAATTTCCAAGACACTTTTGAGCATCTTGTTTGCACTGAATTAACTATTTTAGCTAAAATGGTCTCCAGCGAGCATCATTTAGATGTATACGATCTCTTTCAGCAGGTTCTTCAGAAAGGAGTCATTTCCAAGATTTTTGAAGTGTGCTCTCCTGAATTCTGTTCTGGTTTTGTTTAGAGTTATATGTACAAGTCCAACACTCTCAGAATAGATGTTGGGCACGTCTGCCAGCGATTCAAAATGATAGACATCCAATAGTTCTCCTTTAAAATATTTGTTGAGAAAGTTACCTAACCATGTACACAAGGAAGTGTGGGCAAACTGTTTATTACATAACTTTTCATCCTAGTGAAATACGAGAAATAGACTATCGCAAAAATTAGTGGTTAAAAAATTTAAAGTATACCCTTACAAAATTACTTATGCAAAATGCCCATTCAACACTCTGTTTTGGTGTTTTTAAAAGAACACTCCAGGAGAAATATATAAAATGAATTTGAGAGAACTATATAAAGTCTAACTATGTGAAATTACCATCAAAATGGTTGAATGTTGGTGATTTCATATGGTTCACCCTAATCCATGCAGGAAGATCAGTTAAGAGGTAGTTTTAATGTTCCAGATGGAGAACATGGCAGCTTGCACTAGTTGGTGGCAATGGGTATGTAAAGAAGCAGAGTAAAGGGGCATTTAAGGAGAAGCAAAAGATTCGGTAACTGAATGTGAGGTGTGAGGATGGGGCAGGTAGAGTCAGGGGTGACTCTACTGCTTATGACTTGAACGTATGAACAGACAGTGTTTCATTTGTAAAATATGGAGCACTAAAAGAGAAACAGTTTTTTTGGGGGGGGCAGCACTAACAAATTCAGTAAAATTTTTGTCATATTCATGCAGAATTTGAGATGCCACTAGGACCTCCTGGTGGAGAAACCTGGATGGCAGTTGGATAAGCATATGTAACAGTCATAGACGTGTTTGCTCCTCAGGGCGTAGAAGTTGTGTAGAAGCATGCGGATGTATGAGATCATTTAGGAAAGTGTGTAGAGATAAGAGGGCCTGGAACAACTCAGAGAATTATCAAGATTTAAGGAGGTAGAAGAAACCAAAAATTGGCCAAAGAAAGAATATCCAATATTTGTAGAAAACCAAGAGAATGCTGTGGGGTAGGGAGGATTAGAAACTGCTTTTGGTGAGCAAGCAAGTGTCAAATAATACAGAGATTCCAAATAAGATAGTGGTTGAAAAATTCATTGGATTTAGTCTCAAGAAGGTAATTGGTGACCCTGATACAAGCAATTAAAGTGGAGTAGTTGAAGCACTTCCGTTACTGGAGTGGGTTGAAGTAGGTAATGAAGTAGTATAGAGTCATTGAAGATGATAAGATCTACATTTATTTACATGGAAATGTGTTCATAATGTATTAATAAATTTTTAAACATCAGGTTACAAAGTAGTATTAAAATACAATCTATTTTATAAGAATATACACATAAAAGTGTGAAACAACTGTAAAAATTGAGCCCAAACTATATACCACATGGTTTGCTTAGAACTTGTTATTATTACCTCAGAGGTTTTCTATAAAAAATAAATGGGATGAGAAAACCATAATTTAAGTAAATCTATTATTACACAATGAATGAATCAGTGGAGTTTCAATTCTTTTCAGGAAGTCTTGCCCCCTCCTCCCCAAAAACATCGGTTTGCTAAAGTTATTTCCAGGATTGGATACACTTGTAATTATTTTGTAATGTCTGTGCATGAAAAAAAAAGAAAATTTTAAAACTAAGCCATATAACAATCACAGAAAAATCTTTGGTGCATAACTTTTCTCATAACACAAAAATTCAAAGTTCTGGAATAATGGGTCAGTTTTCAAATAGGACTAAGTGATAGAGAAAAAGTACATGAAGAAAAGTATGTTCATATTTTTAATAACAATTATTGCAGAATGTCCACTGTTTAAGTAAGTGTTGAGTGTTTTGTAAGTATCTTAAAGCTTGATGAAAATATCAGTATGTCTAAAATTTTAAAACTTGTAATATTATGTTTAGTAGGACTGTGCCTTGTCATATAATGGGGGAATTCAAGCATGCCAAAACTGGTTGGTATGAATGTAAGGTCACAATTATCATACTTCCTTCTCTCTATCTGTGACATCAGTTGTGAAAACTGATCATGTTATCCCTACTGAAATTCTTGTAGACTAGTCGTGCTGGTTCTGAGCAGATAAAAGTTAGGGCAGCAAAGGCAAAATGAAGTGGATATGTTAGGTGAAAGAAATGCTTACATGAACCATGTAATAGACTTTATTTCCTTGAGTTGGCCAGATTATTACTCCGATTCTTCATTACGTTTCTAAGCACTCTATGTTTAATTAGAAATTGAAGTACATTGTATATATATACCACATCTTCTTTATCCATCATCCGTTGATGGGCACTTGGGGTTGCTTCCAAGGCTTGGCTATTGTGAATAATGCTGCAATGAACATAGGGATGTGTATATCTTTTTGAATTAGTATTTTCATGTTCTTTGGATAAACACGCAGCAGTGGAATAGCTGGATCATATGGTATTTCCATTTTTAATTTTTTGAGAAATCTCCATACTGTTTTCCATAGTGGTTGCACCAGTTTACATTCCCTTTATGAGGGCTCCTTTTTCTCCACATCCTGTTCCACACTTGTTTCTTCTTTTTTTTTTTTGATAATAGCCTTCTTATGGGTGTAAGGTGATATCTCATTGTAGTTTTAATTTGCATTTCCCTAAGAATTAGTGGTGTTGAACATCTTTTCCTGTGTCTGTTAGTCATCTGTATATCTTCTTTGGAAAAATGTTTGTTCATATCCTCTGCCCATGTTTTGATTGGATTGTTCATTTTTTTTGTTGTTGAATTGTCAGTTCTTTATATGTTTTGAAAATTAACCCCTTATCGGACGATTTGCAAATATTTTCTTCTAGTTGGTGGATTGTCTTTTGATTTTGTTGATGCAATGGCATACTACTCAGCCATAAAAAAAGATGAAATACTGCCATTTGCAACAAGATTGATGGACCTTGAGGGTATTATGCTAGCAAAATAAGTCAGATAGAGAAAGACAAATACTTTATGATTTCAATCATGTGTGAGGCTAAAGAAACACATGGATAAGGAGAATAGATTGGTGGTTACCAGAGGGGAGAGGGCAAAAGGGGCAAGGGGGAACACTTGTATGGTGATGGATGGAAACTAGATTTTTGGTGGCAAACATGATGCAGTCTATAAAGAAGCTGAAATATAATGCCATACCCCTGAAATTTACACAATGTTATAAATTGATGTGATCCCGATAAAATAATTTTAAAATACACTAATTAAATTAATAAAGAACGTGCACATGTAAAAAAAGAAATTGAAGTACAATTGTAATTGTAACCCTTTTCTATCATGAAATAATGAAGATTGATTTATCAATTTCAAAAAGCAAATATGATCAGAATTGGACATTATATTTTATACTTAAAATTATTTTCTTGTGGTCATATGAGTATACTTTAAAAATCCTCTGATATATAAATAAATACATATATTGCTATGCCAAGACATAGAAATATTTGACAAAAAACATAATATCACCAGTGAGATTTTTATTAATAAGAATAAACGCAGAAAATTCTAGACATTAATAAATAACACTTCTAAAATGTTTCAAGTATTTTTCATCCTGATCCAGATCTAAAATAGAGGGTGGAACCAGCCACTTTCATGGTTTTGGTTTAATAGGACCAATTCCTCAATACCTTCTCTCTGCAAATAATTTTTCACAAGCAACAGCATTCTCCCAATGGCCTCCATTACTGTGATTGACAGAGAATATGTAGGAAGTTGGCTAATACACCAGCACAGTATAAGAAGCAGTGTTCCAGTGTTACCATTTTTGAAGTGGTGGCAGGTGTGAATCAAATTAGCATACAAAGGAGAAAAGTCTCTTTGCTAGGCACTGCTCCCACTTTCTTTCAAAGTGGCTATATTAAGAGCTCATTTAGCATCCTGCAGTTTTGCCTTCCTCATTTGGATCAGAATTGACCAGTGCTAGTTAAGAGAATATGTTTTGAAAGTTGTCATTCGACGTATTTGATATGGATGAGGAATAGTGTTAATTGTTATTTTAGGTGCGGAAGATTTGCTCTTTTTTTTTTTTTTTTTTTACCAAGTTTGCTTTAATTTTACATTATAACAACTACTACGTGAATAATTATCACGTAACTAAAACCGAATTAGCAGAAGAATGCCTGGCATTTGCTTTTGTTTGGGCACTTCCTTTTTGGGTTTTAGTCAATAAATCTTTCTATGGAAAGCGTTAACATTTAGCAAGAAGCTAGGTCATGCCAAAACTTTACATAAACTATGCCCATCCCCACAGATTTGTGAAAAGATAGCTTTATTTCCGTCAACATCTTTACACAGCCGTCCTTTCCATTAATAAGTTAATGATTCTACTAAGTGTGTTACAGATTTGGAACCAAGGTAGGCTTATTCCAAAGTCAAGAAACATGTTAGCTTTCCAAAATTGATGCAGACCTTAAAATAAATAAATGGGTTGGTAATATAAAAATTATCATGATGAGCGTTTTCATTTGTAATCCCTAACCCCAATAACTCTGATATTAATTGCTTATTTCCTTTATAACACAACACAATCTGAAATTTTTGATGATATATTGTTAATCTCTATTTTTTTCTCTCTCAACTTGAGGGCAGATGCCTCGTGTATCACTGTCTTCCCATGATGTAGAGAATTTCTTGACACCACACAGGTGCTCAATAAATGTTTGCTGAATTCTAAAACATATTTTAACGAATGAGAATTTCAAATTTATATCATTCTGAGAGTCTTATAAATTGTGTATTGTTTCAGTTGTAAGAAAATAAAATGAAATATATGTTTGTAAATATCCAGGTAATGGCAATAAAATATAATATCCTGAGAATTAAAAAGAAAAAGATGTTATAAAGATGTGGATATTAGAAAAGTATGAAAAATAACCCCCCATTTTATTTTGAAATACCACTAGAAATATATTGTCACTTACTAGAGTTTTGCAATTATGATATCAAATACAAAGCTAGGCCTCTAAAAGTTATCAAAATTCTAAAAATTTATGTCCCAAAATATAATTTATCATAAGAGTTTACTTAGGGCAAAGTATTTCTGGTAATTTTCTTGAAATATGATATTTTAAAGCTTCATTTCAACCCAAGAAAAATAAAATGGATATTAACTATTTCTTGATATTTGATTCTTTAGTGATATCTCCATTCTCTAAATGCTATCATTCTATCATCTGCATTCTGAGAGAATATTCATGTCTTTTTTCCACAATATTGATTAAAGCTGTACCACTGTGAAAACTTTTATTGCCTTTGTTAACCAATATTTTATTGCAGATTTACTTTTTTCCTATTTTGGTTTCTTTGAATTTCTGACTAATCTCCTACAATTTTTCCCCATATGTCTATATTCTGCTGTAGCCTCTTACATCTTTTTGAGGATAACAAGAAGTTACTTTGAAAAAATGGTTTTATTCCTTGTAGAAATTCATTTGCAGTGATGGGCAATCCCTCTGAGACTCCATGGCAGTCGTCTATTTCCTTTGAAATGTCAAGGGCACACACTGTTTTGCTGTTTATTTTATTCAGCCTCAATTAGGAAGAGAGCCATCCACGTCAGTATTTGCTATGAAACAATGTTTAATATGATGCTTGATGGTGACTGAACAAAACCCAATTGCTCAAGTGAAAAAGATAATTTATTGATACATCTACCTAAAATTTCCAGTGGTTGATCAGGTATGGATGGATTTAAGGACTCAAATGACGTTGTCAGGTGTCACTCTCTCCATTGCTCATCCCTTTATTTTGGCCCCATGCAGGCAGGCTCTTCACATGTTTTGGCAAGATGGTCTTCACATGGTTTACTCTCAGAAACCATTGCTCAAAAACCTTCACTTTTTCCGTACTGTAGTTTCAAAAAAGTTTTTGTGATTGATTTGGATTTTCTCCTTCTCAGGCTATTTGTAACGTAGTCACTTTGGCCAGAGGTCTGTGAGTATGTTGGTTCAGGCTAGGTTTCATGTGATTTCTAATGATGAAGGAAGGGATTAGTCTTGTCAACTGCATGAAATGAGAGTTGGAGTTTCTGAATAAAAGAAGATGATGGGGATATGGTTGCTAAAGAGAATAACATTGTCTACTACACAGAGATCATATAAATTTTTCTTGATACTTCTCACTATCTAGCAAACCCAAGTTTCTTGGATTCAGGAACAATGGCCTGTATTTTGCTTCCTTATTTCCAACTAAAACCAGAAATGATGGAAAGTACAATGGAAGTTTTAAAAAGTTGTTTCTAATTTGAACTTTGCAACTACCTATTTATATAAACTTGAGAAGGTCGTTTGACATTTCATGACCTCCATTTCCTTGGGTATAAATTTGGGTAATTATTTCCTCTAAAATTCTGATTTTATGATTAAACAGCTTGTGAGATGCTCTTGTGTATTTCACCACCTCTCTCTCTGTGTCTTGGTTTCTCAAGCATAAAATAAGGTGCACAGTTCCTGTCCTTTCTGCCTTGTGGTGTATAGTGAATGTGAAATACAAAGAGTGGAAGGAAAGTACCATGAAATATGTGAACAAGACAAGTTTTCATTTTCACATTGCATGAGCTAAATTATGGATCATTTTGTTCAACTGATCCTTAGACAACGTCTCCTCAAAACAACCTGAAACAATTCAAGTTTTTGTTCATGTGATAGATGCTAGTCCTAAAAATTCCATTTGTGTTTAATAAAATCTGTAAATGTTTCTTCTCTATCCTCAACCCCCGGATACTGATGGTACTTTGTAACTGACTCAACTTACCTAATAGGCATAATAATAATAAAACAGCTAATATTTATTAAGGGTCTATTTTAAACTGATCAATTAAACTAAAATGCATACCATTTAATCCATAACACAAAACTTTAATTATTTTGGATATTTTCTGAAGTAATATTTGTGGAAACCTAGTAATACCTTCTTTACTTTTCAGTATAATAGGGATATATTAATGTCACTATTGACTATTTATATGGGACATAAAAAAATATGTGTTATCTTATCTGCATATTAATTAGTGGTTGTCAAATTGCTTCTGAGGTAGTTATTTTTGGAACACATTTGTTGTTACTTTTATAATATAAATTAAATAATTCAGTTTTCTCATTCCCACCAGTTCCACTGGAATACGTACATTGAATTAAGTTTCAATCTAATTATCATCGTCACTCATGAAACAATATTTGAGTCATTTTTCTGTATGAAAAACTTATCAAACTTCCACATTGCTACTGATTTTTATCTAGTAGCATTTAACCTATCAGATATACAAATTTTACTGTCAATTTCACCTTGTTATGTTTAACCTACTCCTCATCAAATTCGAATTTTTTTAAAATGAAAATCATACAGCCTTTGCATGAACAAAAACCCTCTCATTCACTTTTTGCTTTCTGCCACTTTTCCACATGGCATTACACAGTATATACTTTTAAGGTGAGCCACTGTTCTGAAAGCCTGTGTAACAGTGTAGATTCATTCTTTGTTTTATGATGCAGTATTACTTAGATGCTAGATAGTCATAATCATAATGTGAACAGTGCACTGTCACTGGGTCAAATGTACTCTTTGAGCGTGGAAGGTATGTAGACATGATTTGGAGGTTTGTTGAATGGAAAAACATTAAATGCCAACTCATAACAAAGGAGTCCACATGAGTAAGGCAAAGTAGAAAGCAGTAGAAATGAGTTCTTTTGACATACTTGTCATCTTCACAATGGTTTCTGAAGAAATATTGAATTTGTCTACAGCTTATTCTTTAATCAACTATTTAGTGACCTTATTTTTAGTGTTTTCATGAAATAATAGTGGACTCTCTATTGTTATAAAAATGAATGACACTTTTCACTATCTAAAGATTGCATAATTCATTGTATACATGTAAAACAAGATCAAGAATCTTGTAATAATTTCAGATGAAACAATGCATTTGGAACTTTATTCATAAGAGTTAAAACATTTTAAAATGAGAAAAAATAATTACTTGAAGGTCATACCTAAGTTCTTAAAATTAATAAAATATATTAAGTTTCAAGGTAATGCAAGACAAAGCAATGTATTCAATGGATCCAAATAATAAACTGAGGAATATGAATATTTTTGACTTGAAATATCTAAATTTTGTTTATAAAATTTCTTTGCTTTGCTGCATTGAATACTCGTCACTCCTTAATTCTTTCATTAGGTTTCTTATCAAAGTAATCAATATTATACTAATAAGCAATATTTCCATAGTGTTATTTCACTGATACTGACATAGCTGAAAGTATTTGAGGAAACAGGTTGAATTTGTCATATAGTTTCAGGAGAAAATAAATATATACATACATAATCCAAGTTACATGAATTTTTAGCAGCCTGAAATATTTATTATGGTCGACCTTTGGTTCCTTGTCTGTTGATATCATGTAAGGGTTTTTTTTTGTATTGTTTTTCAAACTACGCTTTACTTATGCTTCTTCTATTAGTTTAGAAAAGATTATTTATCCTTTAGATAGTATTAAATTAACATGGTTCTTACTCAAAAAAGAAAAATCAAATCACTAAAATATATTTTATTTCATTGACATGTCTTCTGTAGCCTAAAATATACATGCATTCAAACAGCAGTTGGAAATGTCAACTGCGTTTGACACCAGCCAATGGATGAAAATGATTTGTCTTATTGACTTAACTCCCACAATTAGACCTGTTCATCATGGCTGCTGCATAGTGTGCTTTAGTTACAGCGACCTGTGCTGTTATAAGGAATGAGTTTTGGAAATGGTCTTTATCCTCCCAAATAAAGTTAGTGCATCCACATTTGGAAACTGACAGCAGTAATATCCCCCAACTAAAGCTAGAGCTTAGTCCTGTTATACTTATTAAAAAGCCTATTCATACAAATTAAATCCATTCCATATCCTGGCCTCTGATGACAGCTCCATTTTTTTCCTTGTCTGGTTTGAATTACCTCAAGTCTGTACCCAGAAAGAATTTATCCCTTTCAAGAGACTTCTCCAAGCCTATAATAAATTCACATGGGTCATCCCATCAATGTAGTGAATTTGCATTATTATTTCATTATGAGTAGGAAAGAAAGCGGATTAGATCTCTCCCAGCATTGGCAGAGTCTAATTCAACCTGAACACATGATTAAAGCTGGCATTTATGACTATAACTGTCAAAGAAAACTAATTGTAAACTGAGAGCTGTGGATAATTATGGCTTTTGCTATTAAACCATTTCTCTCCTATTTATCATAGAACCGACTACAGACTTTACTACTGTTTGCATTTAGTTCTCTGATTACTATGAACCTACTTATGCAAATGGAAATTGATCTCCATTCTCCAATGGAGGGCTTTGTGTAGACTGAAGTTCAATCAGGCTTTAGTATGTGTGTTTTACTTTTTTTTTCCTTTTAGATTTTTTTTTGGACAAGGTGAAGTGACACTAACACCGCTGTTCCAAGTCACTGCATTTTGCACGGTTTTAATTACAAACCCTGAGGCAGCTACCTGCTAATCAGTTTTACACGTATGCTATTTGAACTACCTTATATACGATTTTTAAAAATTATCCCCTATTACGTGCCCATATATATGTAAAGCCTTTAGAATCATGTACATACATGTTTACATTTTTCATGTTAATATATATTTACACAGGTATGAATATGCATATACAAAATCACACGTATAACTATGCATATTGAAAGATATGTATACTATATATATGTGCATACATATATACATATACGTTCATGCACATACATACATATGTACAAAGAAACATATGAATATATCCCTGCTAAACCTTGTAAGCCCTTAATGATGTAACAAATATCATTATAATTTTATGGGAAGCTGTTTAGGATAGCAGCTAATAGCACTAGCTAATCTCACTACTTAGGATTCAGTTCCAGTTTTACCGTTTACCAGCTATGCACCTTTGTACAACTTCCTCATTTTAAAAATGCGTAAATATTACTATGATAGGATAATTAAATGAAATAATTGTTGTAGACTCACTTGCACTCAGTAAGTGTTCAATTAATGTGGGCATTTACCTAGTTTTACAAAATGCTGTTCTTGCGACGGTGAACCACTGTGTTTGTCTGAATTTGTGTGGCAATGTACTTTGAGGTGAAATATAATAATAGCAATTGGTATAATTCAACTACGTGCTTCCATTTTATGGGACAATTGTAATTCAGGAAATTGTATTCCGCAAAGACAATTAAAAGCTTAAGTAGCAGAATTTAATTTTTATAACTGTAAAAATTATTTATGAATAGTAAATCACACATCAAAGAAAAAAAATAGCTTCTTTTATCTGGTGTCCTGGTTTTCAGGTCAGGAAATAGTTTCATTGAATCCTATGAAATGCTATTGAAAATGAAAATAAAATGAATTATATGTTATATGAATAAAATGAATTATATGATAAAAATAGGCTATTTTAAAATATCAAACAGTGGGAAGTGTTGCTATTATGGATATTTATATAGTTACAGTAGGCACAGGAACGCCTGCGTTTTACTCCATTGATACCTACATTTTTGGAAACAAAACGTTTCATTGAACAAATGCACAAAGATTTTGAAAATGGGAAGGGTCATTGAGAATGCCCAGCTCAATTACCAAAATTATATTTTATCAATTCTGAGGGTCAACAAAGATAACGTTTCATTCGCAATCACTCAGCAATATTGAAATTGAAACCGATGGGTTACAGGATTCTGTAACTGCACCAAGTTTAATCAGTGTGAATGATTACAATCATTTATTTCTACTACAAAAGGTAATATTAGTTTATAATCAACTTGAGATGATATTTGCAGTAATCGAAAATGGAGACCTGAATAAAGAACTGTTTTTCTTATTCTTGTCTTTTCTTTCTTTTTTTATGAAATAAAAGAACTTTTAAAACTATCCCTGGTCTCATGACTCACTGAGGAACTGTTGTGTTTGTGTATTACCCTCCCATCTCTGCATGAGCAGAAATATTTCGGCAGTTACATTAATTGTGCACATTGTTTGCACCACCGTTTCACTTATCATTAGTTCATAAACATTGATCCGTGTTTTTACATGATCTCTGTATTATCATCTAAATGACCTCTTCAAATGCTATTGAGTCAATAGGCCATAATTTACTGAAACTATGCCTTACTCTTGTGAGAATTTTAGGCTGTTTTAAATTGTTATGTATATGGATCAGTAAGAAAATCTCTGAGGTTCTTTGCTTCAATTTTTTATTCATACAAATATTTGGAATCAGATTACATTTTTGAAAAGTATGAAACTAACTATGATTTTTAAAATTTTTTGCCATATTATTCTCCAAAAGGATGGTATAAGAAATAAGGTTTTTCCTAAGGGAATTATAGTGTCATTTTGGTTTTATTTTTATTATTTTACTAATTTGTCAATGGTATATAAACATTAAAATCCATTCCGTAATGTTAGGTTAAAGACCAAAGATAACAAATCAACAATCCTGAAATCAAGTTCATTCTCTATGTATACATTAAATGACATCTAATTGTTTGGTTTTTACTTTCTGACAGCTTGCACTTTGCTTATGTGTCCTGAAGGACCACTGATAAATAAATTATGCTTGCATTTCAGAAGTTTTAATTTCATATTAAAATGACAACCTGAGTCAACACTTGTGATGGAAGCAACTTTTCTCAAGAAATAAAGCATCACTGAACACAAGATTTAGCTTCTTTAATTGAAGTTAAAGTGAAAAGATAAACTAAAAATGTGCTTATTCTAGGGTACAGGAGAACATTTTACTCTATGTACCAAATTATCATTAAAATTAAAACTTATAGAGTAAGTAGCACAAAATATATACATATAGTTTCTAAGTCAGATCATGGCACGCATAGGGAAAAATTGTGTACGCAATAAAACTAGCATCACTTTCAATGAGAGAAGCATAAATTCTTTTACAATGATATTATCATAAATTCTTGTAATTCAATGATGATTTGGTACTAGAATTTTACCTAAAAATGATTCTCAGATGAACTTTGTTTAAATTTACACAAGAAACATATTCTAGTGTAGAATTACATTTCTTTCTTGTGTCAAAAATCTCTAGACTCTCCTTTCATTAGCATAAAAAAATCAACAAAAAATATTTGATTCTGCCAAACTCTTTGTAGTGTCAGGTAAAATTTATTGAAAGTGTTATTAAACATTTGTATGCACATTAAGTAATTTTATTAGATATTTTGTGAGAAACACAGCCCTTAACCATTTTTATTCATCAATCATCCTTAATGATATCTCTGAGTAGACTTGAGATGCAAAGAAGTCATGAAGTAAACCAAGACATTAAAGGATTAAAAATGCAAAACATTTTATGGATTTGTGTTCTCAAGAATATATGAATATACTTTCTCAGGAAATGCAATAGATCTAACCAGGCTATTACTGGATTTAAGAGGAGTAATCTATCATTGCTCAACAATAGTCCAAAACCTGCTTGTACATTATTTAGCAAAAGAAAGTATATAACCCAAATGAGAGTAAGAAAAACCTAAGCCCAGAAGTATCGAATGGGATGCTAGGAATTTAGCAAGTCTTAAATGACAGTGACTAAAAAAAATACTACACTAGACAAAAATGTAGATGCCTTCATGCTCATTGTGTGGAGGTCAGTGCAATGAAGACTAAGCGAGGCTTATAGCTGAAGTAAGAGCTCTTGGTGATTTGGCTTGAATTTAAGGACTGGTGACTATACACTGAAATTTTATTTTTTTTTCTTTCACTCTAGCATGAAAATTTGAATAAAATCTTTCCTAATGAGGGCCTGAGTAATACAGGAATTTGACAGAACAGTAGGACTCAGGAAAATATTTCCTTTTGCTATTTTCTTGCTTACATTTCTTAACATAGTAATATGTGTGGAAATAACACTTGTTTTTATTTACTTTTTTATTGATTTTTTTTAAAAGATTTTTTATTTTTTTTCCCTTTTCGCCCCAAAGCCCCCCGGTACATAGTTGTATATTCTTCATTGTGGGTCCTTCTAGTTGTGGCATGTGGGACGCTGGCTCAGCGTGGTTTGATGAGCAGTGCCATGTCCGCGCCCAGGATTCAAACCAACGAAACACTGGGCCGCCTGCAGCGGAGCGCACGAACTTAACCACTCGGCTACGGGGCCAGCCCCACAACTTGTTTTTAAAACAATAAAACCTCTGGGGGCTGGCCCAGTTGTGCAGCAGTTAAGTTTGCACATTCTGCTTCGGTGGTCAGGGGTTCATCGGTTCAGATCCTGGGTGCGGACATGGCATCACTTGGCACGCCATGCTGTGGTAGGTGTCCCACGTACAAAGTAGAGGAAGATGGGCACGGATGTTAGCTCAGGGCCAGGCTTTCTCAGCAAAAAGAGGAGGATTGGCAGCCGATGTTACCTCAGCGCTAATCTTCCTCAAAAATAAATAAAATAAAATAAAATAAAACCTCTATCTTTATTTTAAGTGCCAACTGCCACCAAAAGCACCAGGGCCTTCGCAGTGCAGATCCTGAGTGACACAAAATACAGAAGACTTATTTTCTGAAGAGGGTAGAAGAGGGTATCTACCCTGGAGAAGCCATATGCATCTGAATAAGTGAGTATTCTGCAGAAAACAGGGGAATTAAATAAGCAAATATATTCTGGAATAAATTCCAGTCCTTTCCCCCTCTGTTTTGGGAATACTAACAGCTAGGCCTTTATTCTCTAGGCAAGATTCTAGAAGATCCTTCTTTGAGAAACATAGAAAATCCAAAAGGAAGCAGGAGAGAAAATGGAGTGGAGGAAATCATAAAATTATTCAATAATATTTCCCAGAGCTAAAAATCATAAGTTTCCTGATTGAAAGCTCTTACTAAATATCCAGAACCGTGAATGAAAACAGATGCACACCGTGAAACATAGTCATTGAATTTCAAATCATAAAGATAACAAGAAAATCCTATAAGTGTCCCCTGAGAAAAACTTGTCTTATGCAAAGATAAAAAGGATAATTTCTACCGTTTCAATTTCAGCATAGGACATGTGAAGGCAAAAGCACAATACTATCAAATTACTGAGCAAAAAGTGATTTCTAACCCAGAATTCTACATCCAGTCAAACTCTCATACAAAGGTGGGGGTAGAGTAAAGACAAACTCAGACAGGTAGCTAAGACTATTGAGATCCTCAACCAAAACGAGAAATTAAACAAAAAAATATTTAAAGGGGAAGTACTTGTGATGATTTCTAGGAATCACGGGATCCAAATATGGCAGAAAAGCCAAAGGAGACTCCAGGATAATGATGAAGGCAGAAACCTACATAACTGCGCTCCACAGGTAGAGGTCAAAGTCCAGAAGGAGCAGGTGAGAAGCAGCCGGTAGAGAGTCTTTGAGAAGATCCAATCGATACTGCGCCTACCAAGTCTGAACGTCTTTCAAGGAGATTTGGACACTTGGCTGGATGTTCGAAGTTATATAAGTAGAAAACTATTCAAATAAAAAAGCAAGACAAAACAAAGTAAAATCAGTCTGAGGAAAATAATGAGCAAAGAAAACAAAAGAAAAAAATATATTATGCTCCATGGCTCAGTGATGAACAGTCATTATTTTACACACTGGATAATGTTTTAACCCCAAATTTGATGTAACTGCATTAACCAGATGGGAGGGAAGTGTGCTTGTTTGTTGTGGGGATGATGGAGGGAAAGAGAAGAGAATAATAAGAGAAAATCACGTCATTCTTAGTGAGAAGTTAATAGATGATGCCTAAAACTGAAAAATCAGGACGTAGCTATATAATATTACTATGCGTAGATTTGGTGAAACATTTTAAATATTAGTACAAAATTGAAAGTAGGCGACTCTGGGGAGGGAAAAAATTACAGGGTTGGTGGTAAAGGCTTTTCATAGTCCCTACAGAACTATTTGATCCTTCAAACATTGTACATGTTCAACTTTGATTTAATTTAAAAAATACTCGAGTTGAAAAGAGTTGCACATGTCAATTCTGTAGTACAAGGTTTAAGAGCATTGACTCTGGAGTCAGACAGATTGAGTTAATTTGGAATACTAAATTGTTATTTGGAATAACAAATAACTAATTCCATGATGGACAAATTATTTAATTTCTCTTTTAGTCAGTTTCTTGCTTCGATAAAGAGATGATCTAGGATTTATTGGTAATTTTTATGTAGATTTAATGAAATGTTCTATGTAAAGTGAATAGAACTTCTTGGTACATAGACGTTGTTGTAACTACTATTAACACTAATATTACCTCATTGTAACATGAACTTCTCATTCCAGACCTCCAGTCCTTCAGTTCCCCACCCCAAAGAAAATTGGTAATTTTGTGTGTCATCTAGAGATAGTCCTTATATATATGAACATTATATACAATGTAATATATAGATTTGTATGTATGTGTAGGTATATATGATTATACATATATATTTTCACTTTTTACAAATAGAAACGTAATACAGATAATATTTTTATCTAGCATGCATCATTTAAAAGCATGTGAACCAATAGAGGTCTAACCTTTATTTTTTCATGCGGCAAAGTCTTTCATTATTTAAATATATCATACTTTATCTTCTTAACTACTGGTGTATATCAATGAGGCTCTGGTCTTATATTCTGAAAAAGTAGCGCTGTAATTTCTCAAATGAGGGAGCTCATTTGTAGTATAATCTAGGAGTTGAATCACTTCTAGATTAACTGATAGCAGTTTTTAAAATTTTAACCGACGCTAAGGAATTGTAAGAGTTTCTCAAACCCTAAAACTTACCCTGCTGCCTACTCTGCCAGCCTCCACAGACTGAGGACTTAGTGAATTAAGTATTAATGGAGAGAGTGTGTATAGAGATATAAGATATGTGCCCTTTTCCGTAAAATCAGGTTGACCCATTTCACCAGGCTGGTGAGGATTCTAGTGTGAGGCTAGAATGAAAGAATGCACATCAATAATGTTTATTCATTAATTTGCTATTTTAACAATTATTGGTTGAGTAGCTACTGTGTGCCAGTAGGTGGTGGTCACAATAAAGAAAATTTAACAATATTCCTAATTAATTTATCAAATTTTCAAAGTTACAAAGTAGGAGGGAGAGAAGTCTCCAGTCTATTGGATTCAGGGAAAGTAGAAGTTTACTATATTCTGAAAGTTTATTAAAAAACACACTTAGAAGCCAAGAAACAAAAAAGAAAGAAAAAGAGAAAAGAAAGCTCAAGGTTTTTGTCTTTTTTTGGCTTGAATTGTCTGATTAATTTCTTCATTTCATTTTCTCAGCTTAAATACATCTTAAACACATATATCTTGTGAGTTACAAAAATATTTTGCTTAAGATAATGCGATCTGTTTCTACTGCATTTCTCCCCCCTGCCATTTTCTGATGGTTTCCTTTGAGCATTTGCTCTTGTAATTTTCTAAAGCAATATACAGCCCTGTGATGCCTGTGAGGACCCTGTAAATGGATATCTCTGTCTTCCCAGTAAAATCATTAATCCATCCTTTATGTTGATGCAGTAAAAGGAGCATCAGGCATAGAGTATCTGAGAGAGAAAAGTAAAAGTGTTCAATTTATCAAGGTCTGAAATAAACCAAAAGCATAGAATAGAAAAAAATATAATTCAATCTACAAGTGTTTAAATGAGAAATGACTGGGAGGTTTTACTGACGGAGAAGTAGATGTGCTCTCCATCAATTTAAAAAAAAATTAAGCTACCCCCTCCTGGGAGATTTTTAGACATAAATGTCAAAAATGAAATATGCCATTCATGTGCCCACTTTCAGATACGGAGAAATCAAGATGATGTCAAATGTAACAATAACACTGAAGTTTAAGATGATTTCGTACACTGAAAGTCTGCTGCTCAGACACAGCTCACAAAATGTTTTTTGTCTTGAAAATAGTTTTAAAAATATACCATCAATTAAAACGCAGGAGATTTCACACGCAAACACAAATATCTGGATTTTGTTGAACAATTTGAATAGCTGGCACATTGGACCCAAGCTGAGTAGTGGTGCACACTCTGGTTTGCCACCCGCCTTGTCAATCTGTAATGTCTCGATCATGAAGTCGAGTCTTAGTTCACAGTAGCATCCTGTTTCTTCTGTTGCTTTTCCTCTTCTTGGAGAACCAAAAGTGGAACATGAAAGAGTTTCAAGTTTTAAGGAAATTAGAGAGGGTGGAAACGGTAGAAATGAAGAATGCTCTTATTTTTTAATATATGCAATATGAGTGCCCAGAAAATTCAAGATAGCATTTTCATATATCCAGCCAAATTTCCGCACTTATTTTTTCTCGACTGGAATCTGTTAGCTTTTGATTTTGAGATATCTCATTTAAGAGGACTTGAGCAGGTCTTTTGGTTCTGGTTAAGAGCATAAATGGTGATAAAAGTCTCCCACATAAAGCAACCAGAAGAAGAGTAAAAACCCAGTGACTACTTACAAAACTACACATACTCTTACTATATGAGCCAGAAATCATGCTCCTTGGTATTCACCCGAAGGAGTTGAAAACTTATGTCCACACAAAAACCTGTGTATGGTTATTTATAGTGGCTTTATTCATAATTTTCAAAACTTGGAAGCAACCAACATGTCCTTCAGTAGGTGAATGGATAAATAAACTGTGGTACCTCGAGACAATGGACTACTTTTCAGCACTAAAAAGAAATTAGCTATCAAGTCATGAAAAGGCATGGAGGAATCCTGAACGCATATTGCTGAGTGAAAGAAACCAATCTGAGAAGGTTACATACTGTATGATTCCAGCTACATGACCTTCTGGAAAAGGCAATGATACGATGGAGATAGTAAAAAGTAGTGGTTGGCAGGGATTGGAGAGGAAGGGAAGGTTGACTAGGTGGGGCACAGAGGATTTTTAGGGCAGTGAAAATATTCTGTATGATGCTAAATGATGAATACAAGTTATTGCACATTTGTTCAAACCCATAAAAAGTACACACCAAGAGTGAACTCTAATGTAAACTATAGACTTTGGGTGATTATGATGTGTCAGTGTAGGTTCACTAATTGTAACAAATGTACAATTCTGGTGGGAGTTGTCGATTATGAGGGATGCTATGCATGTGCGGGGGTATATGGGAAATCTCTGCATCTTTCTGTCAATTTTTCTGTGAATCTAAAACTGCTCTAAATTTAGTTTTTCTCTGAAATTAAAAAAACAAACATTGGGCACATTTTCAGTGCAAGAAAAAGGCAGAGAAAAACCAGAACTCTAATTACCTTTGAGTAATACCAAAAGCACCTGAGACCAAAGGAACCATTTAGGAAGGCTGTGCAAATCATAATTGTTCTGTGGAAAAGAGCAAGGAGTGTGGAGGGGGCCTTGTAATGGTAGATCTCAGAAGTCTTCAGCAAATACTCACTCTCAGAGGGGAGATCCTCTCTGACAGGGAACCACTCTGAGCAAAAGTGACTCTAGTCCATTTACCATCTCTGTAAACATGTTCTAGAGATGGCAAATGTCAGAAAGTGGCAGCAAAATACACCTTAAAAAAGGAAATCATCAGGGCTGGCCCCGTGGCCGAGTGGTTAAGTTCTCGCGCTCAGCTGCAGGCAGCCCAGTGTTTCGTTGGTTCGAATCCTGGGTGCGGACATGGCACTGCTCATCAAACCACGCTGAGGCAGCATCCCACATGCCACAACAAGAAGGACCCACAACGAAGAATATACAACTGTGTACTGGGGGGCTTTGGGGAGAAAAAGGAAAAAAAAATAAAATCCTTAAAAAAGAAAAAAATGAACTCATCACCCAGGAAGGCAGGTGCATCATCCCTCGATCCAGCAGTCTAAGAAACCAGAGAGACGCTGGATTACAGAAAAGCCCTCTTGAAGAACGTCAGGTTCTGTGAGGGCCAACTATACAGAAATACCAGTTTTATAACAACCTGTTGCTGTAGTCAGAGAAAATGAAGCCTTTAAACAAGACACCTGGAAAACTATAAATATATTTTATATTACACACACACAGATATATAGACTGAGAGAGAGAATCAATTTCCATTGAAGAACAAGAAAGTTTTCAAAGCAATAACCATTCCTTCCCAAAAAAGCTCTAGTCTCATTTGGTTTCACAAGAAATACTATGAAATATTTAAGAACACAAAACACAAAAGGTCATTTTGAACATAGAAAATAAGAACGTTTCTGAAGTCTTCTCACACTTCAAGCATAAATTTGATAATTTTTATTTTAATTTTAAAAATTTATCAAAGACAAATATATGTATAATATGGAACTCTAAATGTCTGTTGATGGATGAATGGAAAAAGACAAGTAGTTATATATACAATGTAATATTATTGATTCTTAAAAAGAAAAAATTTCTGCCATTTGCAACAACATGGATGACCTTGGAGGACACTATGCTACGTGAAATGAGTCAGACATAGAAAGACAAATGCTGCATGATCTCACTTACATGTAGAATCAAATAGAGTCAAACGCAAAAGCAGAGGTAGAATGGTGGTTTCCAGGGGCTGGAGGAAGGAGAAATGGGGACATGTTGGTCGTGAGGTACAAAGTTTCAGTTGTGCAGGATGAATAAGTTCTGGACATCTAATGTACAACACTGTGACTATAGTTAACAATATTGTATTGTATACTGGAAATTTGCCAAGAGGTTAGATCTTAAGTGTTCTCACCATACGCACAAAAAAGAGGATGGTAATTATGAAGTAACGGGTCTGTTGATTAGCTTGACTGTGGTGATTATTTCATAATGAATACCAAATCACCAACTTGTACACCTTAAATATATACAATTTTTAATTGTCAATATACTTCAATAAAGCTGTAAAAAATAATGTATTTTTATGTAATAATGCTAAATATTAGCAGAAATCCAGGAACACTTCAGAGTATAATATAATTTAGTGGGGTTTATTTCAGCACTAGATTGGTTCACTATTAAGGTATTATATATTAACCTAATTTATAATATTTGGGAAGTGCAAAAATATCACTTGAGCATTTCTGTAGATGCTGAAAATTCCTTTCACAAAATTTAATTCCCTGGCTTATTAAAAAGAAAAACAACCTCTCAAAATTTGAAAAAGATAGGAATAGATAAAAGTTTCCTTAGCATGATAAAATGTACTAATCTCAACCCAAAGGTTAGTATTATTCTTATTGGGAAGATACTACAGAAGCATTTCCACTAAGGTCAGGAATAAGACAAAGATACATGCTATTTCCACTATTATTCAAAAACTTTCTATAGCAATTATCCTATAAAAAAGAAATATAAGATGTATAAACATTACAAGGGGTTAACTAATATTTGCAGATAACTTGGTTTTGCACCTGGAAGGTTAAGAGAATCAAGTGAAAATAACATTATGATAGCAGAACAAAAAATTATCTTATACTAATAGCTAATAATATAAAACATCAATAACTTTCATATACTTCACCAACAGCTATAAGCCAGAAGAAATATGATGGAGGAAATGTCCCGTTTATATTAGTAATGAATAAGATAATTGGATGGAAAATAAACTTTGCAAGAAATGATCAAATTCTACATTAAAATATTTTCCAGCCAGCCCCAGAAACCTATGGGTTAAGTTTGGTGCACTCTGCTTTGATGGCCTGGGTTCCGTTCCTGGGTGTGGACCTACACCACTCATCTGTCACTGGCCATGCTGTGGTGGCAGCTCACATATAAAAAGAGGAAGATTGGCATGGATGTTAGCTCAGGTGAATCTTCCTCAGCAAAAAAATAAATAAAATAAAATACATGTATTCAAGTGTTCCTGAATGACGCAAAAATAGTTGTAAACAAGTGGAAAGGCTAGCTATTTTTTAGAAGTCTTAATATCTTTATCTTGCCTATTCGTCCTGTTATTTTACATATTTAATATTATGATACTTACAAATACCATCAGAATTTTTTATGAAATTACTAGTGTTATCTACTTCAGCCCCAGGGGAGGCTGCCCTTCTCAGCAAGCAGAGCCATCTGATTCACACTGGACCAAGAAATAGAGAAGATGTTGCCTGTGACACTTCCGGCCTAAGCCACTGAAAAGTCTGTGAGTACTTCTATTTCTCTCTTCCACTTTGTGACAATCCTGGAGGAGGTTTTGCATCGATAGAGTGGGTTTAAAGATTGGAGCAATCTGGATTGTTGAGTTCCATTGCTGAATAGAGCTATTTGGGGAGTTATTTGGACATGACAGAATTTGTTGGAGCAAAACAAACTTTTTTCTTGAAGCCACTGGAAATTTATGATTGTTTGTTTCTATTACTTAGTCATCTTATTCTGACTAATATGGATGAAAGTTAGTCTCAGAAGTGATGTATTTTTGTAGCAGCAACAAAATATGTGGCATAGACTTAGTCAAAATTGTTACAAATGCAATATTTCACATATAAATGTAATGTAGAGCCAACACTTCATTAAAAATACAGAAATGTTTAGATTAGATTAAAAGTGAAATCTAGTCATATGCTATTTATAAAACAAATAACCAAAAAATGTTTAAAAATCTAAAGTATGAGATAAATGTATCTTGGTCAAATAGAAACAAAAAACAAGGTCATTATCACCATTTCTACTTTACATAATGGTGGACCTATATGTTGAAGGACAAAAAGGAAATAAAAGGTAGGAGATTTTCAAGAACCCTAAATATATCTAATGAAATCTTTTGGCATTTACAATTATTACACTTTCGTAAAAAGCACAAGAGATCCTACTGACAAATTAATACTATCAATGAGTGTGTAGTAAATTTTCTGAACGTACCATAAATAATTTCAAAAGTAAAATTGCATTTTTATACACCAAGAACCGTTTAACATATATAAAATGCCATTTATAATAGCAATAATCATTATAAAGTGTCTCAGAATAAGTCCAACAATAGCTGTGCAATAATGTTTATGGAGAACATTAAAAACTTTATTCAAAGACAGTAAAAAATAAATACTATATTGAAATATAGAACATATTTATGAGAGGAAAAATATCCTAAGGATGGTAATTATCCTCATATTAATTCATAAATTCCTCACAATTTCAATAAAAATTCCCTTAATTTTCTTTTAATTTGGCAAGTGGATTCTCACCATTATATAGGAAACCAAATGGCTAAGAGCAGCCAAGAAAATTTCATAGAAGAACAATTTAGTAAGTCTTAGCCAGCACGTATTATGTTCTAAGATAAAGTTCTAGTAACTAAGATAGTAGTAGTTTAGACAAAAATAGTTTTGCAATCATTAATAATCTATAATAAAAACAATAAAATTCTAACTCACACCAGAAACAACAAACTTTAAGGAGTTCATAAAATTATATCAAAGAATATATTGCTTTGGTAGGGAACAATTTTATAAACAAGATGCAAAAGCACATACCATTAAAATTGGTAATTCTAATTCGTTAAATAGGTACAAATTGGAGGGCAATTTGGCACTATTTAAGAAATTTGAAGATGTACTCACCATATAACACAGCAATTTCACCTCAAGTTATGGACCACAGAAAATTTTTCGTATATTCGTACTGGGAGACATAGATAGACAAGATTGTTTCCAGTAGCAATGTTTATATAGTGAAAAAAACAATAAAAGCAATTTAAATGTTCATCAGCAGGACAGTGGATAAACTGTAGTTATTCATACATTATACAGAATTTATACAGATAAGTAAAAATAAATTATACATTGTTCACACAATAATACAAATAAATCTCAGAAATGGAATACTGAGCAAAAGAGTGGAATTATGTTACACATGAGGATAGATTTTATAAGAAATATTTGTATAAAACAACAATATATAAGTTTTATAAATACATGATTTGCAGAAAAAAATGTTAAAAGAAAGAGATGAGAATGACAACCTCCAAATTTTTGGAAGTGCTTAAATATTAGAAGCAGAGGAGGGGAATGAGATTTCTGAGGGTAATATTGATGATTTCAAGATTATATGTAAGCTGAATGGGGGATACATAGATATACCAATCTTTAGTTTTTAAGGAATTCTGATATATTTCATAATAATAATTTAAAAAGGCTTAATTTTTAATAGTAATTAAAAATGAAAGACTCAACCAATTAAATAAAATTTTAAAAAGCAAATGTTAAGAATATATGTGTAAGATAGGCTTTAATTTTTAGGAAGAAATTTTCTTTTCAGTCATAACATAAATATTAAGAGGTTACATTGTTGAATAGCAATCCTGGATAAGCTACATGTATTTTTCTAAAGGAATAATCAATGATTTTAGGAGAAAAGTTAGGACTAATTATAAATTAAACTTGCTTCTAGAAAAGTAGATGAGAGGATGCATGGAATGTTACATAAACATAAATTTGCACGTTATGTATCTTTTGCCTACTTAAATTTCTAAAGCGAGAGAGCAAAACTTATATATGTCACAGTCTTCAGAAAACTTCTATTTTGTGAAAGACTCGTAAACTAGGCAGCTTAAAGAATGTAATGATTCAAGAACATGAAATCAGCAGACGACTGATTCAAGTTTTAATAACAGCCAGTTACCTATCCTTGAACTTAATTTACCCAAGTCATTCTGACTTATGTTCTTGTCCTTTGCCTTTTCTGTAAGTATGAGAACTACAATAGCTTGAAATATGAGCATATGTGAACTAGCCTTGTCAAGGTAACTTCTAAACATAATGAGTGTGCTTTGGCAAACCTTGGTAAGCACGGGTCATTTTGTCAAGCGATTCTGTTACAAGATCATGACGATACCTTTGGATTCAGACTCTCATGCTTGAGTAGTTGCTGCCTAAAAGGAATTTACCTCTATTAAACTGATGTAGGAAAGTTCTGCCTTCTTGACAAGACGTTTGAAATGAAATACTGTGTTTAGAATTGACTAGTCCTGGAGATTTCTGCTTTAAAGTACCACCTAGCTAAAAAGTGTCTGGTGCAACCTTTAACAACTTCCACCACTACTAAATTTAAAGATTAGAAAAGATACAAAGTCTCATGACAGCCTAAATAATTATACTGGTAGACAAACTATTTTCCAAATCAAGAAATTAGCTCTAAAACTTCGCAACTTACAATTAAGGTATGCATAGGCTTTCCATAAAACAGACTAAAATTCAAAACGTAGAAAATAGTTTGTACGTTTATTGTTCTTTATTTCCTAAATTAGAGGCTTATGGTGTTGCAATACATTCTATGGTGGCCTCTATTGTTCCTGCCTCCTGGTGTTTATGCTTGGTTCTAAGCGATAGAATGTGATGAAAGTGATGAGATACTACTCTTATGAACAACTTACCCTCTATGAGACTCTTGCTAGTAAACTCACTTTAGAGACTCTCCTTGTTGGCTTGAAAAAGTAAGCCTTTCTTTTGGGAAAGTCCCAATAGCAAGAAACCACGGACAGTCTACATGAGCTGAGGGTTGGCTGTAGCAGACAGCCAGCAAGAAGCAGATGCCCTCAACTACAACTGCAATGAAATGAATGCTGTCAGTAATTCGAATGAGCTTAGAAGTGGGTTCTTCCTCAGTCAGGCCTTCAGATAGGAATACTGCTTAGCCAATATCTTGACTACAGTCTTCAGAGGGCTTAAGACGAGGACCCAGTTAAGCCATGCCCAGATTTATGACCCTTGGAAATTGTGAGGTACATAGTGTGTTGTTTTCAACTGCTAAGTTTGTGATAATTTGTTATGCAGCAATAGGTAACTAGTAGAGATAGTAACCAGAAAAATACACAGCACACTATTGCATGTTCGATCAACAGTCCCCACTAGTTGAATATTATGTGCATCAGAGGTCAGTGAGTTGAAGAAGGTCTGTGAGAGCGGAGTATACCAGACTATGAGGCTTCGTCAAGCACATGTAAGTCCAAATATCAGAAGAAGGAACAGGAGGTAGAAGAGCTTCCTGGATTAACACAGAAGTGTTGCCCTAGGTGATCATTGTTTGCTAGAGGCAGGTCGTTGTGTTGGAACCTGTGCACATCAACTTGTTCTCTAGTTATAGTAGGAGGAGAGAGCCAACAGCACCTCATAGATTAGAGCAGCAGTTGGCAACTATGCCTTGCAGCTCAACTTTGGCCCCCTACCTGTTTTTGTAAAGATACTTTCGTTGGAACACAGCCATGCTCGTTTGTTCACGTATTGTCGTTGGCTGCAATGATGGCGTTGAGCCCTTGTGGAGTTGAGCCGTGTATGGCCTGCAAAGCCTCAAATATTTACTGTTGGGTTCCTTGAAGAAAAAGTTCACTGAGCTCTGGGTTAGAACATGAGATAAAGTGGAACATTCATATATATGTATACATCCACTGGCAAATATTAAATCTGAATAAATCTTACTTTATGTAAGTGTTAATAAGTTAGAAAAATAGAGTCTGAAGACATATTTTAGTACAAGTCATAGGAGTAGCTTTATGAAGGCACGTGGAAATATTACATGTAGGAAAATGACATAAAGAAACATTCAGGATAAAAAGAAATCAGAACAAATGTTTTCGAAAAGCAATTAATCAAAGTTATAACATAAGAAATTTTTCAAAAGATGAATAAATTGGCTTGTTCTTTCAAATTAAAAATTTTACATTTCAGTAAACTTAATAAGAAGTGATGTACACCTTGGTGCACGCTGAATTTGTGAATTACACACACACACACACACACACACAAAAGGCAAAAACACTATAAAAAATAGCCAGGTTGAAAGGACGTATTGAATATAAAAAAGAGTTCCCAGTATGGCAACAGACTTCTTCCACAATAATAAATTAAGATTAAAAGTGGAAAGCTTTGAGACATACAAGCTTGTACTCGATATTTTTATACTCAACTAACTTGTTTTTCAAATGTGCAAGCCAACAAAGTACATACTAAAATATGCAGATGTTCATAAAACATAATTATGAGTTAATTCTGAAAAAATTACATAAATTAATGAAAAATGAAGTAAATTAAGTGCTTATGAATAGAAAACTTAGAAAAGAACTGGCAGGAAATATTGAAGCACATTGTCCAGAGTTAAAGCTAAGTAAATGTTTCAAATAGGGTTAAAACTGAATAAAAAAATGTTTAAAATGAAGGATATATAATTTACAAACAATAATTAAAGCATACTGTTACAAGCTGTCTGATATCTAGAAAGTACTAATAAGGACAGTGTGTTGAATGTCTGGGAGATTATGAGGCTGTAATTAGATAGCACAGTACAGAATAACACATGGCTATGGAGGTTCAGGGGCTATTTCTAAGCAGGAAAAATAGACTACATTGTATGTAAAATGCGTTCTTTATATGTTTAATTGTTAGGTATGATTATCCCTGTCCACATCATGATTGGAAGGATATAATCAAGTTATTATCAGCATTATTTCTATGCATAAGAATTATGAGAAATTTATGTTCATGTTTAACTTCTCTGTATTTTCTAAATTTATTATAGCCACCAGATATTATTTTTCAAAGTAAAGAATATTACAAACTTGTTTGAAATGAATATATCAAAATATTTACTTTGGCTATCAGTAGCATTAGAGATGAATCGTATTTTTATATTTACCTTGATGTAGTTTTAAAGTCAGGATTGTTTGACATTAAAAAAATTATTGTGTAACTAGTGCAGAGCTCATTATTGTTTTATAGAGACTGCATTAGAACAGGGAATAAATTCTATTTGGTAATGACAAACGTCAATACTTAATAGCAACACTGTTTTTGCCAAGTTATTAGTACAAAAATTTGGTTTATGGATACACAAAGTTTGAGAAACAGTTGTTTAGACAGTATTAGCTATCTTCTTTTAAGTTGTGATTCTTTGCTTCTAAATTGACCACCATTATGAAATAATGTGCTATCTTGATAAACGATATGTGGTCACTCGTGGTTATTAATGCCAGATCATAATAAGTAAAATTAATTTCTAGGCAAGTAGGTCATATCCTGCTTCTACAAGAGGATATTTTATGTTTGGTGCTTAATACAAGCATAAAATGCAACAATGGAAAAAATATACATATCTAAAGTGGTACTACTTGGATTTCTTCGTGGCATTTGGAATTTTCATAATTGGGAAAACAGGGTGGCCTGACCTCCAGGGAACAAAGCTGAGGTGGGGGGAGTGGAAACCACGATGAGAGCAGGAGGTAAGAATCACTTGCAACCAGACCACTTAGCCTGGTCAGGAAAGGAGAAGATGACAGCTAAGCTGCAGGTCTTCATAAGGAAGAGTTGTTTCATGTATTGGTTAGAAATAAGGATAGTGCAGAGCTGGGATAACCAGGAGAGGCTGAAAAAGACGACTGCGATTTACAAGGAGAGGCATGGACACAAATAACACAGATTTGGCAACATATTCCTGGTCATTAAAGCAGCTGAGCTTCATAAATCTGGAGGCTGCCAGGATCATTATTTACAGTTCCCCATGTATAAATCAGTTTGTGGTCAAGGAGCTGGCGTGTGTAATTATTTGTTAATAGTAGGGACATATACAAGAAGGAATACAACAACATCATGCAAAATATGTATTATTTTTATTTTTAAAATAATTTGTTCATGAGAAAGAACAGTTATTTTCATGCAAATGAAATATGGGAATTCAAAATCAGAGCATTTACCATTCAAAATAAGATATAAAATACCTCACAGTTAATATTTACAAGGCAAATAGAATTTTTTTTTTTTTTGCTGAGGAAGATTTGCCCTGAGCTAATGTCTGTTGCCAATCTTTGTCTTTTTTTTTTGCTTGAGGGAGATTAGCCTTGAACTAACATCTGTGACAGTCTTTCTCTATTTTGTATGTGAGATGCCACCACAGCATGGCTGATGAGTGGTTTAGCTCCACTCTGGGATCCAAACCTGCAAACCCAGGTCACCGAAAACCTAACCACCACGCCACCTGGATGGCGCCTCTAATTCATTTTAATTGAATTGAATATGCAGAAAATTCCTTTGTGAGGCAGCTCAAGACTATAAAGTTTGCTGGTAAATATGTTACATATTACATGTATTGAGGAAACTAGGTAGGTGACGGAAGTAGAAACAACAACAAAAAAAATACAAGAAACTCCTGACAGTATATTCAATAATACTATGAATTCAATGCAAAGTGGAAAACTTGAAAGCAACTGATGAAAGTGACTTTTAAAAAGAAAAAGCGTGGATAAAGTTGAAAGAAAGTAATGTAGAGTCCAGCTGCTAACACAAAGGAGGAAATAGACTTTAGAAATATTTCATACTTCTTGGCATCCTCCTACTCTAAGATTTTCTGTGTTTCAGTTGTTGATGTCCCTAATCCATTAGGGTTTTACTTTTTGGCAAGGTAAGAACAGAAAAGACTTGATTGTGCCACTATAAACAAAGTTTAAGTAATTATATCTCAAAAGCTTTCCAAAAAGCATTTCTCTTCGCTGGACTTTGAAACTGGGTGTTGGAGAAAGCTTCCTGGTGTGGTATTTCTCAGTTTTCATTTTCACTTTGGCTAAGAGGCCTATTTTCGCACTGCCTTTTTCTTATTTTGATAGATCCAAGTTGGTTTCATTTCTCGAGTAGCAGATTATTCTGAAATTATTGCAGGTGGCTAAGAGGATTTGGTTTTGTCTCAAGTTAGGCAGACTTCAATATATCCTAGTTCCATTTGTGAAGCAGATTTTGAAACACTTACCTTTGCTTGCCCATTCTTTATGCACTGCTAAGCAGTTTATCACTTATGTGATACTCTGTAAAATTTAATGTATTTGAAATCAGTGAGAAGTTTGTCTAGATTAGAGTTTTGCTCCAAGCGATGCAAGGAAATAGGTTTCCAGAAATTAAATGGATTTAAAAAAACTTTTTCCCCTATATTTAGGAGCTTGTCTTTTTTTGTCCTGGTTCTATATATTGTTCAACAAATTCACTCTAAATTCTTTGTCAACCATAACTCTGAAATATCTGCCCCATATCTTTATCATTTCCTTGTTTGTTTTCCCAAAGTTCACTCCCTCTATCAAAACTTTATAGGTAATTTGATCATTTCAATCATTTCAGATTGCCTTATCACCTGTGTAAATAGGTGATCTACTTTTATTGGGGTGAGAGGATATTGCCATGAACATTTTGTCTTGGGTAAAGGAGAGCTGATAAGGACAGACTTCCAAGGGAGTCTTTGAGTAAAGGAACTAGGTAAGCCTGTAATATTCAGCATTTCTTTGTTTAACTAATACAATTTTAGAAACAGGAAGTAGATTCTCATGTCTGATGTGTTAGCTCAAGATGTGATTACGACAATTAAAAATAAGACCCTGATTCTGATACAGCATTCTTGTAGGAGGTGGACTGGTAGAGTGCATCACTACTGTAAGGAAAGAAGAAGGTAGAAATGTTCTACAAGAAGAATGCCCCTGGCCACAGGCTGATGCTTAGGGAATCAACTGCAGTCCTTAGCTTATACCCTCAAATAATATGTTCTATTTATTGAATGATGAATATGGACCAGCACCTCCTAAATGCTTTGCCTAGATCAACTAAGATAATCTTAACAACAACCCAATCAGGTAGAACCTTACTGTGCAAAGATAGGGAAACTGAAGCATAACAATGATAAATAAAGGTCATATAGATAGTTCCTTAAATACCTACTAGACAGCATCTGGAATTGGGTTCTGATATCCATTTACTATGGTCCAAGAAAAGTCACTGACATCTACCTCTTTCAGTCTTCAAAAAGATGCTTGGTTTTTGAGGGTTCAATGATAGCTGGCAGCGAGTTAGTTTTTCTACCACTATTTCCCTATTTGCCTTATAGAGCTGTGATAAACAGACTTGCTTTCTAGAAGATAGGTTCTGTGAGACTCAGTTTAATTTGCCCTTGTAAACAGTTGAGTAGAACTAAGATAGTTCTTTATTTGTATCCTAGATTTTATAAATACACTTAGGGACCACACGATAGTGCTGTCATTTATTTATTGCTTCATTTTATTTGTAGGTCTTAATTAATTTATTTTATTTATATAAGTAAATAAGTATACACACACTTGTATTCCAACTAGATGGTAATATCACAAAGATAATCAATTCCAATTCTTCATATCTACAAATAAGAAAAAACTTCAGTCCAGAAGGCCCATATAACTCGTTTGTAGCTATGTAGTTCTTCAGAGACCAAATCAGGAAAAGAACTCAGCAGGGTGGACTCTAGGCTAGCACTCTCTCTTTTTTTTTAAAATATATATATATATATATTTTTTGAGGAAGATTAGCCCTGAGCTAACATCTGCTGCCAATCCTCCACTTTTTGCTGAGGAAGACTGGCCCCGAGCTAACATCCATGCCCATCTTCCTCTACTTTATACGTGGGACACCTGCCACAGCATGGCTTGCCAAGCGGTGCCATGTCCGCACTGTGGATCCGAACCAGGGAACCCCAGGCCGCTGAAGGAGAACGTGCAAACTTAACCCCTGTGCCACCGGGCTGGCCCCAAGGCTAGCTCTCTTTTTACTATAACATACAGATGCTGGATAAAAAGGATAAGTTTCATACAGGAGGCAACATAATTTTGCAATTCAGACCAAGATATAGAAATGGTAAGAAATAAAATCGCATTCAAAGCAATTTGAGTAAAAATTAATGTTATATTAAAATGTAAGTCAATTTAATACTGTCATCAGAGAAAATCTACTAATGATACAATTCATGAAGTTTAAGCCAGCAGGAGAAAACTTGGGTTTGTCAGCAATCTGATCATATGCTTGGAATGTGTAGAGTTGGGTAGAAAACTCTAGACAAGTTTATACTACCATTGCTTGAACTATCTGCTCTGATTACTCACACGTTGGCAGGGAATCTATTCACGTATAATAATTAGAAAGTGCTTTAGATTCAGACAATCCTTGATTAGAATGTTGACAATTCCATGTTCTATTTGTGTGACGTTGGCCAAATTACTTAGATAAGACCTTGGTTCCTTTGTCTATGAAGTGGAGATAATATGGTACATGATTGTTGCTCTCAGTGAAATGTGTAAGGTGTTTAACACCGTCTGACACACAGTACATAATTTAACAAAAATATTTCATCATACTGATTGTTGGTATTACTAAGTGCTCAATGAACAAATCTCTTGCAAATTTTTGTCAAGACTGTTCTAGAGGGTTTAAATCAATAGGCAAAGTACTTTTCCTTTATAGTTGTATGGATAGTTTTTTTGGGGGAGAAGGTTGTAAAGAAAGGGGAGTTGTATAAGGAATCCTAAGTTAAATCTAGATACTTGAAATATGCTCTGAGGAAGCATAAGACTAGAAAATGTACAAGTTCTCACTTAATGGGTTGTGAAATAAGTGCATGGAGGAAAATAGAAAATGTTACAAGAAAAATTGCTAATAAATAAACAAGATTCCTAGAACTTTTAAAATAAGTGATAAGAGAAGCTGTAAACATGACAATCAGAGCTGAAGGCAGATCAGTTAGAATGGCTTTACGTAGCAGTGAAGTCTGAGCAGATGTGAGCAAAGATGTGATGAGTAGAGAAGAATGTAAGAGACTCTCCAAGTGTGAGGAAGGGCTTTAGAGAAAACTTGAAGCTGTGAGCTAACAAATTCTACATGGATGACTATAAATATATTTCTTTAGCTGAAATGGAAATTCTTGCCTAGGAGTTAGAGAATATGAAAGTGTGACTGATGGTTCAAAAAATGTTTGCTATTTATTCCTATGACAGTAAATATTGGATGAACATACAATAATGGGATCCACAATGTCTTTTAAGTTTTGGGCAGAGATCCCACTGATGGGAGTAGTAATACAATCCAAAAATTGCATTATTTAAAAAATAATTATATTTAGGGAATATGTTACAGTCTTGAATTGGATCTACCATTCAGTTATTAACTTTGTGCCAGCAGTTGATATAATTTTGTGGTCAGTGTTGGCTTCTTCTATGCCTGTGATGCTTACTTTTGTGTGACACAAATGATGATCTTAGTTTTATGTTTTCTACCAAAGATATACATATTGCTTTTTAGCTCATAAATTTGTTAAGCAATTCAATTCAGAAGAAGCAAAAGCAAGTTCCTGGTTGAACAACTTTAATTCCACTTATGAAATAATTTTATAAAAATGACAAGTGTCCTTCATACAGGGTAAAAATTTTAAAAGTCCATAATCCATTGATTTATTGATTAGTATTTCCCAGTTTAGACCAAAAACAGGCTATCCTGCAAAAAAGAGGTAAAATATCCATGGTGACTTTTAAATTAATCAGATAGTAAAATGTAGTGAGTTGCCTAGTTAGGGATTTCTATAATTCCCCTGTGAATAGTGTCTCTAATTGTTAGCCCAGATCATTTTAGGTAGTGCCACCTTTAACTACTCAGTGTTTATGGTTTATTACTGCCACTGTATGACATGGTTGTGCACAGTTCAGGCAGATTTTCACCTTTCGCTTTTGTACTCCACAATCTAAATATGCATTGAAGCTGTTTCAAAGGCAATCGTTTGGTAGAAATCTTAATTGGCACTCTAGGCAGAAGTTGTCAGTGATCACACCTCATTGTATACACTGAGCAAACGTTTTTTTTCAAACAGAAGGGATAAAAATATGTTTTTCCAATGAAAATTTCTTTTAGAATTGCTTTTACTCAGTTAAAATGATTACATCTACCATCTTAAGTGTATACATTTGTGCACTTCATAAATTGGTGCAACTTACAGATGGAGGCGATATAGTACAATGAATGGACTTTGCAGCCAGACAAGCAAGTATGCAAATCTTGCTTTTAAATGACATCTTCAATACATGAATTTAGATATGAATCTAGAATTGTTTGAACTACCAAAACTATATTTCCCTCATCTATAAAATAGAGATGTAATGGGATACTACTTTACTGAAAGCCCTCCATATGGTAGTTATTGTCATTATGTCATTATTATTATTATGGTATGTGCTGGCTGTTTCCTCTCCCATTATTCCAAAGCACCTTGTACATAGCTCTAGTTTAATTCTTATCATATTGCTATGTCTCTCTCTTCTGTCTGGAATAAATACAAAACCTGAATAATATCTTATATTCACTATGGAGATACAAATATAAATAAAATTTTTTTACATCCAAGTATATTTTCATTCAAATGAAATCTAAAATTTGCATGCTAAAACAAATACTGGTTTTAGAATTGCCATATTATTACATTATAATTAAATATGTTTAGCACCATATGTAAAATGATTCACACTGCTATTTGAGAACTTTAAGCATTTTTAAACATGATAAAAAATTGCTTTTAAAAAAAAGGTAGTTGGTGCTAGTGCACATACACAGACAGCTTGATAAAACAGAGATAAAATGATCATTGAAGTAAGAATGACTTGGGTTCAAATCAAATTTTTTAACCTTGCCATATAAGAGAATGAAGATGGAGCACAGAAGAAAATCATAAGAAATAACGGCAGAAGGTTGATGCAAGAACATGAATTGGGAAAAGAAAAAAAATGGGAGGAAAAATTAACAAAAGAGATCAAATACAGGTGGGATTGGGCTAAAGATACGGAGAAAGTGAAGTAGTAGGAAAAATAGTGAAAATAAGGAAAGATGTGTTTTCTCATTTTACCCAGGACTACTGTATGCAGCTAGCCTTTGGAAAGAGGGTTGCATGATTCAAATCAAAGGGGAAATCAATTTATATTGCCTTTATCCCCTTCTGGAAATTGATGGTGAGATAAAAGAGGAAGACAGTTGGTTCTGCTGTACTAAAGAGTGGGTTTCTGAGTAGGTGGTCCTTTTGTTTTGGCAGAAGTATTAAAGAGTCTTTGAATACGGCAAAAAGAGGTCTAGAAATTGCAGGAGAGTAAGAAAGAAAAACTGAAGGGGGAAAAGAGATCTTGAGGGGAGGAGGGAACAGAGCCATGTGGCCATATAAAAGCCCTCTGTTGCACTAGAACGTAGATTATATATGTCTACACTTGTGTGAGTGATGTCTGGGTGGAAACTCAGGGGACAGGAGCTCAGTTCCACACCTGGGATGATGTAGTAGCATGTTGGGCCAGCAATGCGAGGATTATGTGACGGTCCATAAATGAGCAAATATAACTAGCAGTGATTATGAAAGGTGCTATTCCACCACAGCTGGGATAGATTTTCAGTCAATTATATTCAACAGATCTACAAAGATAGGGCACCTGAGTTGATGTCCAGCTCAAAGGGAGTGGAGATAGGTACACAGAGTAACATACTCAGTGTGAGTCAGCTGTTTTAGAGATGAATCAGTTATTCAAAAAAACAAAGGAAAGATGATTTCTTAAAAGAGTTAGTGCTAATTTTGTTTTTAGCCATTTGGTTAGCAGTTGTTAGTTACATAATTACCCCTCCAAATTTTTAACCAGTTCATCTGGTTAGTAATTAGAAAATCACTTTTTGGTCAAGGACCCAGCTTTAGTCACTGCAAGAAGACAGTGAGGATGACCCAGGCTTACGCTGTGCAGTGTCAGCAGAGACGGCTTTGACTCAAGCGAATAGCTGTTGCTTCCATTTCTCAGGCAGTTGGACTTACCAGGGAAGTGGATTTTCAGAGGCAATTCACCTTCTGGCTGCTTTTCTAAAAGACTACATTAACAGACAAGGGCTTCCAGTGTACTTGATTTTGAAATATCATGTGACTTTAAATCTGTAGGTCATATTTGGTGCACAACATATCTTGAATATATTTACCTGCTTCTTGCTTTCAAAACAAATTGGACTCAGTGGTGGAAAATTCATCTGTACACCAATATTCATTTACTATAGGCCAAAACTTGAATTATATTGAAATAATTTCTTCTAAAACCTTAAGATTTAAGCCACTTTTCACCAAGTGTCCAGGAATTCTGAAGGGAGATGAATTAGAAGAAATGGTAGCTAACATATTTCCATTTTTAATAAACATTTTGTTGGAGTATAACATATATGCTGAAAATGCACAAATCACCATTATCGCAAAGTGAACTGACATTTATCTTCTCGGTCTCTCCATCTCTGTCTCTCTCTCTCTATATATATCTGGTTTATGAAACCATTCTCTTTTGTGGAATACAATAAAAATACAGCTTTGTATTGTCTTCCACGTACTATTAAAATGTATTTGGTGTGAGAAAATTAGATATTCCCTTGGTCATTTGCTGAAAGCTGGGACTCTGGCCGAGACACTCTACAATCTTATCTTTCTGGTCATTCTTTGATATTAAAGGACTCAGTCACTTCAAACTGTAACCACAATCTCAATTTGTTGGTTCAAATTTTTCAGTCCCAGGAAATCATCAAAACTGTGAACTTGCTTTAACATTCGGTCCTGTCCCCTCCCCACAGCCAGGGCCACGGTGGGGAGGGTGCTTCCCTCTTTTGCTTTTTTCTGATCAGAGCATGTCCTTCTCCCTACTGCTCCATATCCGCTTGATTCTCACCTCACCAAATTCAAGCTCAGGGACACAGAAGTGGAGGGAATGGTCTGATCGTCTATGAGCGCAGGTCTATGCGATTTCTGACCCGATCCTTCATGGTACTTCCTGGGTCTTTCAGAGGCTCCTCTCACCTGTCTGTTCCTGCCACAACTCCAGCATATCTGTGATGCACCTTCTCCTTCAGGTGAGTATTCTTTCTACAGCCTCAATTTTTCCTGCAGTCCATGTCCTGCAGAACCTTCCAGGCAGTCTTCATGGGCAGTCTTTATAATAGCTCTACGCTCCCGTTCTTGTGGTCCCCAAGCATTCTTATGCTTGAGTTAGGAAGATTTACTTCCCAAATATCTTCTTCCTGCCCAGTGGCCTCAGGTCAGTCGCCATGTCCTCTGACCTTGTTGTTCTTTTGGCATGTTCCAGATGGAAGCTCAAGGTGTTCCCTTAAATACTGGGAATGCATCTCAAGCTATCCGATGGATCTCCTTGGAGCTCCTGGGAGTGGACTTGAGGTAGTGGACAGGGGCTTGGGAATCGCAGCATAGGAATGACACTCTCCACAAAAGAAAGGAAAACAAAATACTCTTTGCAAGCTTCCCTTTTTATTCTCTGGGTCTGTTTCTATCTTCTCTCTCAGTCAGGAGTCCCAGGGAGAAAGGCCTTCATGTCGTAAAACCAGTCTCAAATATTTATTTGAAAATTTTTATTTTGTTCTGGCATCTTATTTGTATGGAACATCTATTGTATCATGAGTCCTTGATACATTATTCTGTTGCATAGATATATGTGTATAACACATGTTTATAAATAAAGTTCTTATATAGCCCCATTCTTCTTTATTTCCTTAAATATATATTATCCATTCCTCATGCGAATAAATTTTTTGTTTCATAAAATTTTAATGGCTGTAGATTATTCCTTTCTATGAATGCACCATATTTTATATAAAATATTTCCTACTTTGGACAGACTGCCTGTCGTGATTTCCTCCCAATTTTTACTACTGTTAACAAAGTTCTACTAACATAAACTCTTTTTGGAAATGTTCATGATTATTTCCTTAGGATAAATTCTTAGAAAGAATTGCTGAGTCAAATGTATGTACATTTTTAAGAGTTTTGGTATATATTGCCAAATTGTTCCCTGGAAAGTTTGTCTCAGCAGCAGTGTATAAAGTTCCTGTTTAATTTCCACTTGGCAATAATGCATATGTAATTGCCTTAATCTTTCTCAGTTGATGAATAAAAATTAAATCTCACTGAGAATTCATCTCTTCTTACTAGCGTGTTTGAAACTATGTATATATACGCACACATATATTAGACATTTTTATTTGATTTTAGAAAATTGTTTATCTCTTTGCCCATTTTCTATCGGCACATTAATTTTTTATGTATTTGTGGTTAAATATTAAAGACATCAAAACTTTGGCCTTCTGTACCCATCAGAATCCAGTTGAAAAATAGAAACCACATTGACTATTTCAAACAGAAAATTTAATACTTGAGATGGGTTATAAAAGTTTTGGAACCTCTGAAAGAACCAAAAGGAGATGGGAATGCTAAAGGAATAAAAAGGATGGCGGGATATTACCCTGAGATATGAAAGTCACGTCGCCGCTGGCGGGAGCCGGGAGCCGCAACTGCTGCTGCCTGGTTGTAGGCGCAGCTGTAGCAGCCGCGTCTCCAAATTGGTCTCCCTCATTTCACGATTTTCCTCCTGCATTCGAGTCTCAGCACAATAACCAAGTTGTTGCATTTAATATACAGATTGGACCACACGCTGCCTCTGTTCATAATCATCTAAACATATTTCATCTCATTCAGAGGACAAACTCTAGAACCCATATGATATTCGTCAGGAACCTTTATTTTACCAGGTCCTGGTCACACAGCCTAAAGCCCTGGCTCCCTCTTCTTTTATTTTAGTCACACTGGTCTACTTGCTTCTCTTCAAATCTGCCAAGCATACTGTCATTTCAGGGACTTCTACTTTCCTCCTGTCTGGAATGATCTTCCCCCACATATCCCTATTGCTCACTCCCTCACCCACTCGGTTTTTCTCAAATCTTGCCTTTTCAGCCGGGCCTTTTGGACCATCCTATTTAAAATTCCCACCCCAGGGCTGGCACTTGATGTTCTCCTTGCTTGGTTTATTTTCCTCCCTTGCATTCACCAACATCTGAAATATACCATACTTATTCGTTTGTTGCCTGTCTCTTAACTAGAATGCGAGCTTAACGAGGGCTTTTATTTGACGTTTTGTTCACTGCTTTATCTTCATTGCCCAGAATGGTGCCAGCCACTCGAAAGACTCAATAAATATTTGTTTAATTAATGATTTAAAAGCTTACTATATAATTGTCATTATGTTTCTAGACTCTATGTTCTGTGCAGTGATTTACTTGTTCAAATTTGTACCAGTGCTGTTAAATTATTGCATCTCTATGGTAGATTTTAAAGTTTGGAATTTCAAACATCCTTTTTTAAACACACTTTTAATTTAGGATAATTTGAGATTGACAGAACAATTGTGAAGATAGGTGAAGATAGTGCATAAGGTTCCTAAACACCCTACTCCAAGTTTACCTTTAACATCTTATATTAGTACCGTACCTTTGTCACAGTTAATGAATCACTGTTCATACATTATTATTAACTAAGGTCCATATATTATTCAGATATCCTTAGTCTTTAATGTCTTTTTTTTTGTTAATCCAGGAATCCCTCCAGGATACTACATTACATTTAATCACCTTGTCTCCTTAGGCTCTTAGGCTATAAAAGTTACTCAGACTTCCTTGTTTTTGATGACTGCATTGGACTGAATGTTTATGTTCCCTCAAAATTCGTATGTTGAAATCCTAATGCTCAGTGTGATGCTATTAGGAGGTGGGGCCAACTGGAGATGATTAAGTCATGAGGGCAAAGCCTTCGTGAATGGGATTAGTGTTCTTATGAAAGAGACCTGAGAGATCCCTCACCCCTCCTGCCATGTGAGGACACAGTGAAAAGACAGCAGTCTGTGAACCAGGAAGTGGGCTCTCTTCGGACACCAGATCTTCTGGAATCTTGATCTCACACTTCCCAGCCTCCAGAACTGTGGGAAATTTCTGTTGTTTACAAACCATCTAGTCTATGGTATTTTTCTTCTAGCAGCCAAGGAGGGACTAAGACAATGAACTTAACAGTTTTGAGGAGTACTGGTCAGATATTTTGTGGACTTCCTCTCTATTGGAATTTTTCTGATGTTTTTCTCATGATTAGGTTGGGGTTATGGGTTTTTGGAAGGAATGTCACAGAGGAAAATTGCCCTTCTCATCACATCCTATTAAGGGTACATACTATCAATATGACTTTTCACTGTTGATGTTAACCTTGATCACCGGCTGAGGTCATGTTTTTCAGGTTTCTCCACTGTCAGTTACTCTTTTTTTCCCTCTTTCTATACTATATCCTTTGGAAGGAAGTCAATATATGAAGTTCATACTTATGGAGTAGGGGGTCATGCTCCACTTACTCGAGGGTAGGGTATACACATAAATTTTTTGGAATTCTTCTGCTTGGGAGATTTGCCAATCCTTTTCAATCATTTATTTATATGCATGAATGCATGGATACTCATTTTATACCACTTTATTTTGTTGCTCAAATTGTCATTGCTTTGGCCATTGAGAGCTCTTTTTATTGCCTCCTGTTTCCCTTTGACACACCACATAACTGTTTTCTTTTTTTTTTTTTTGAGCACTCTCTTATTTTCTGGCACTGAAGATGCTCTAGGCTCATGTCATATATTTCCTGCCCTAGTCCTGGAACAGCCCTTTATCCAAGGGGACCTGAGTTCCTATAATCAAATAATGGTTTTAAAAACCAACATCTGAGCACTAGGGTTCAAATATCTTTATTTATTCACTTATCAATCATTTCTTGTGTACTTTTGCCTATACCTCCTAGATGGATGTTAAAATTATTACTTCACATTTTAAAAAACATCCTACTAAAGTTTTTTATTATAATTGCATATAATGTTTATATATTGACTTGAATTAATATATTTACAATATTGAGTAATTCCCTTCAGGGCTAAGCTCTGTCTCTATTTACTCAAGTCTTCCTCACTATCTTTCAGAAAACTTTATATTTTTCTTCATATTTGCTCTGAGTTTTCCTTGTTAAATTTGCTCTTTTTTTGGGGGGGGGGGAAGATTAGCCCTGAGCTAACTACTGCTAGTCCTCCTCTTTTTTCTGAGGAAGCCTGGCCCTGAGCTAACATCCGTTCCCATCTTCCTCTACTTTATGTGTGGGATGCCTACCACAGCATGGCTTGCCAAGCGGTGCCATGTCTGCACCCGGGATCCGAACCGGCGAACCCCAGGCCGCCAAGAAGCTGAACGTGCGCACTTAACCACTGCGCCACCGGGCCAGCCCCCAAATTTGCTCTTATATAAAAAAAATTATTTTGTTATTGTGAATAGGTTCTTTTGTTCTATTTACATAACTGGTCATTGTTATATTTATTTCATACATGGAATTTTACTAAACTTATATATTCTAATAGCCTTTCAGGTTATTCTTTGAATAAATAATCATTATGTTGTAAACTACTTTTACCTTTAATCCCCTGCTTTCCAATACTTACAGTTATCATTTCTTCATGGTGACAAAATTTCCAAGAAATATAATAGTGAAATTCTTTTCTTATTTCTGTTTCAATTTTAGTAAAATGAAAGCATACTCTGATTCAGTAATAGAATCTTGTTAGTCCATGGTAAAAATTAGGACCTATACAATGATAGGTACTTCAGATGTAATTCTGCTAATACGTTTGCAATTTTAAGAAAGCACCTAGAAGTGGAAATGTCAAAATGCCGTAGGACCTACTCTAGGTAAATTGATACCACAAAAACTTTATTGCAGTCATTACAGTTCTAAAGCACACATCAGCTTTCATCAGGATGTTTCTAATACAACTACATATTTCTTATACTTAAAAATAACTATGGGTAATCATTAGGTTTATGGCTTTCTCTTTAATAGGAAAGGATGCTTATTCTTTCAAATGTGAATTTGGTGAAATGTATTGATGAAGCTAATATGAGGCATCAAGGTTTACCACAGATTTAAAAATGGAATCATATAATTTCTGCTTGTTCTTTTTCAAATATTTAGCTGAATGCACAACTGCTTAAAATAAATTAAAGGTAGTCTTTTCTTTCACTGCTATTAGTAGACATTTTTCTTCAAAAGAGATTATTAAATGTTTTATTTTTATTTAAAAAGTGAGTTTATATTCTTAGTTTGTTTGTTTCTCCCTTAAGACAGGGACAATTAAAGGCATAATGGTCCTAGGGATTATTTTGAAAGATGTCTGTTTTTCCTAGAGAAATTTTAGTTCCTGATGGTTTCATGTGTGGAAACATGGATAATCAAGGATATACACTGGAATGAAAGCTAATAGTTATTGTTGACTTGGTCATTATGTTATTGAATGATAACCTTTGGTTTGCAATTACCACCAGACAGAAGGAAGATTAACCAAAGAAGATTAGTTTATGCTTGATGGAAATGTTGAATCTTGGAGAAGAAGGATCTGAAGTAGGAATGGAAAGTAGGGAGGATTTTTCTGAGAATCCAGACATCAAAATTGTGTTACTTAATTCTACTTTTAATACTAACCCGTGAATAAACTTTAAAAGCTCCTCTATTCTTAAGGAAACTAAGATTATTTTAAAGCTTGTATGTATATATTGTGATATGTTCTATAGGAAGGTTTATAAGCAATATTCATACTAACCAATGTATGTAGTCAGAAGAATATTCTTGAAGTTTCATCATTTCCTACATTTCTTCAAAACTTTAAACCTCATTCCTATGTTAACAATTCCCCATCAGCCTGAGGATTATAGGTAGCCAAGATATATTCAGAGAGGTTTATTTTATCATGGACACAGTAGCTCTATTTGTCATTCCAGCTCCCCAAAATTATCCAAAGGCATTTTTGTCTGAAGCTAGCGTGCCGTTGGGGGATTTGTACGGGTTGCCTTAATCCTCTCCAGGCAACGGTGTGAAGATGTGAGTAATGAAAGAACAATGCTCTAAACCAGGAGTTTGACAAACTTTTCTGTGAAGGGCCAGAATATAAATATTTTAGGCTTTGCGGGCCAAACCACCTCTGTACAACTACTCAATTCTGCTGTTGTAGCATGAAAGAAGCTATAGACAATAAATAAATGAATGAGTGTAGCTATGCTTCAATAAAACTCTATTCGACGCTAAATTTGAATTTCATACAATTTCATGTGTCATGAAATATTATTCTGCTTTTGAATTTTTAAACCTTTTAAAAATGTAAAAACCATTCTTAGCTTACCAGCTATACATAAACATGAGACAGACTGAATTTGTTTTCATAGCCATTTGTTTCCATTGACCATTGTTTGCTGACCCCTGATATAAACACTTGGACCTTCCTCTCGATAGAATTTACCCAATAATTCACAATTAACGGTAATAGACTCACCATGTCTTTCAAGGGATACCATACATCTGGTTCTGGGCAAATGTCATCATATTGATCTTTCAAAATGTTTTTTGCCTTCTTTTGGAAGTATTATTTTTAGAAACTATATGAGTTAAGCCAAAGCAACAAAGGCATTATTTCCAGAATTCCTGAACAAAATGTATACCTTACCTTTGTTTTGGTGGGCAAAAAAATTCCTTATATGTAACAAAGATATCTATTCATTTTTCTGAGACTGTGGATTAATTTTCCACCTGAAAGTACAAGGAGCATTCTCATGAGCAGATGAGGTAAATACGTGTAAATTTCAGTGAAAAGAAGGTATGATATAGTTCAAGATGAGCCCAAGCACATCCTCCCTCTCTCTTCCTAAGTTGCACGTCATTAAAGCTTTGCCTTGACAGCAGCATGGGGTAAGCTGGGAGAAGACTGGGAAGTCAGGGAGCTGCTTGAAAGCATCGGGCCACATCAACTTTGAGGTGGGCATGAATATGGTAAAGAGATGAAGAAAAGGCTAAGAAGACATATTTTCTTTAACTTAAAACCTTTGTACATCAATTGCTTAAGACTATTCTAGGTGAACACAATCTATGTATAGTTAAAGTAAAACATTTCCGGGGCCAGCCCAGTGGCATAGTGATTGAGTTCGCATGTTCCACTTCGGTAGGCCAGGGTTTGCAGGTTCAGATCCCAGGTGCGGACCAACACACTGCTTATCAAGCTATGCTGTGGCAGCATCCAACATACAAAGTGGAGGAGGATTTTTACAGATGTTGGCTCAGTGACAATCTTCCTTAAGCAAAAAGAGGAAGGTTGGCAACAGATGTTAGCTCAGGGCCAATCTTCCTCACTAAAAAAGGGGGAAAAAAAAGTAGAACATTTAGGACAGAATGAAGTCTACTGATGATCAGTCTTTCTTTTTGGTCTTTAATGTGAGGAATGCGTGATTTAAAAGCTAAAGCCTAAAAAGAATAAATAAGTTGCTTATTTCAGCTGAAAAAAAGCAAAATGATGAGTAGAAACACAATGTTTATTTTGAATAATTTGAAAAGTTTTCTAACTATGTGATGAAATGATCCAAAGCACTGAAAAGACTCTCTAGTAATTGAAAATAAAACGTTGAAAGTAACAAATTATCTATAAATTTAAAAATGCAAATTGTTTATTTGGCATTGGCTTTTGTAAAAGAAAAAAGATTTTGATATTGGCAAGAGATTGTGCTAAGCTTATTTTATCTCAGATTTGTAGCATGAATGTACATCCTGAATGTTCAGGCACAATATATGTAGTATAACCAAATAAAATATGAACTCTTTCACATTGGTTAAGAGTTATTTTTCAGATTTGATCTAGTTTTGACTTGTTTAACATATGCCTGGGGCTTATGTTGAGTAGTTTGAATTTATTTAAATAATATGTATTTTACTGTGTATACATAGACACATTGAGTACACTCAATAATGTCAAAAATATACAGTGCCATGCAAAATCCATCACTTAGTATAATTGACCTGGAAGTAGTAATTCCACATTTATCTCCCAAGCTGGTCAGCAGAAGATAGAATTAAAATGTCTATTGAAATGTTTTAGTCAGTGTGCATTCTCCACCTAAAATTTTGGTTGGATGAAGTCCAGAAGGACTTTCTTTGTCTTTCTCATATTTATCAAATGCTAAAGTAGAGTAAAGGCAACAACAATATAAAAGACTTGTCATAAATGGAAAACCTTAAAATTAACAATTTTTGTCATTCTGAGGTTTTTCTAAGACCTCACATTTGGCTACAGAAAAGCAAGGTGGTTTCCATCTTTTCAAGACACAATGCAGTACGTTGTTCATTGGGCCAGCTGGCCTGCCAAAATTCCTTGGCAAAGGGAAGCCTCTGGCCAGCTAACTGTGATATAATAAATGATCCGACCAGATTGTCAATGAATTGAGATCTGAAGTTAGAGCCGCTGTGGGGATGGAGAAATTAGTTATTTCTCTTCAACTCTTGCCCCTAAAAATATGAAAGCTCTGAAAAGCGTACCACAAATCTCCGGAGAATTAATACTGTAGCAAGTAGTGGTGTGTTTCTCATTTGTCTAATGTTATGACTCATTTACTTATTTACAAGAGAATTTTCATTATTAAACATTTATTATGTCTGATTTTAAATATAACACATGTTCATTTGGATAATATGGCAAAGTTTAAAGAAAAAAATAACAGCTATCCATAATTTTACTACCCACTCACATGCATTGTTAAAATTTTGATGCATTAATAGCTGTGTTTTTCTCTGCATTTGTAGATTATATTACATGTAGTGTGTGTTACTTTGTATTCTACTTTTAATGCTTCATGTTATAGCATAAGCAATTTATGAAGTCATAAAAGTCCTCATAAATACTACTTAAATATTTTTAAGTATTCAATCATAACAATAATTTTTGGTCATTTAATGTACCTACATACCAATATCATTATAACTTCAATATAAATTATTTTACTATCTAGATTTGCTCATACACATTGCTTCAGTTTTCCGCATTTATATTCTAAGATAACATGAACTATAATCCTGATATCTGTTTTAAATTGTTGCCTTTTTTCAATTTTTGTAGCTGCTGCCCTAGTAAATTTATTTTAAAAAGATAGAACTGTATGTCAGAAATCACTTTCAAAAAATTTTGATGGTCCCCACTGAGCATCTGCATAGAACCAGTAGGGTTCTATGTCATGTCAGCCAACATGCGAGGTTCCTAAGTTTGTTTTGTGCTCCTTTTGACATCCTGTTTGGTGTCGACTTCCTCTGCCTGAGCATGTTTGTTTCATACATTCTCTTCATTAGAATGTTTTTAAGTTCTGTTCTATCTTGGGTAAGAAAATTTATTCAGATAAGTTAAATTGTATAAATGTCTAGTAATTTATAGATGGTTTTCTGTGAAGATGTGGTGTGAGCTAACCACTCCTCCATACTTTCTTCAACCGTATGTTCTGTTTTTAACTCCAGGCCTGGTTCTCACTTTTTCAAAATTTTCAACCATCCCTTCCAGAACCCTAATCTAAGGTAAACAAAAATATATTAATTCATTCAACAAAAGCTTCATAAATACCTAAGAAGTACTTCTGAGAGTTGTAGACAATGAGAATACCTCAGGGCACATGACATCAAAACCTCTCATGGAGCTATTAACACTTGGGGAGAGGTGAGGAGAAGACATTAGATCAGAAAATAAAAAATAAGCTGAAAAAGTCAGATATTGGAAAGTATTATACTATTAATTAAAATGAGGAGAATTGATAAAGTCAACAGGATGGCTACTTAAGATTGTACGTTCAGAGAAGGCACCGACGAAGAGGTGACATTTTAGTCTGAGATCCCAGTATCATAAAGAATTCAGCCTCATGAAGACCAGAAGGACAGGTCTTTCAGACAGAGGAAACAGCTGCTGCAAATATTTTAAGGTAGGGACCAGCTTGAAGTGTTCCAGAAACATAAAGAAAGTCCATATGACTGGATCTTAGTAAATGAGAGTGCAAATATGAAAACAGAATGTAGAGGATAAAGGGGACTCAGATATGATACAGATATATAAGCTATCATGAGGATTTAGATTTCATTCGATTTGTATGGAGAGTCCTTTGGAACGTTTGAGAGACATCAGTCATATGATATGAGAGCTAGCGACACATTTGGTTTCTTCATTACAGATGGCTTCTAGGGACTCAAGAGTAGAGGCAGGAAAACTATTTATCAGTTGTAGGAGACAACAAACACAAAAAAGATGAAGGCTTGCACTTGAATATCAATAATGGGGACGGAGAGAAGAGGATAGGTATGAGATGTTTTTGAAGGTAGAAGATGAACTAATGGATTCTATCTAGAAGGAGGAGATTTTTTGGCTCAAAAATATTGGTAATTTATGTGCCTTTTGCTGGAATGGAAAAGACTGAGGAGAGAGCAGTTTTAGGGAGATAAATCAAGATTGGATATGCTAACCTCTAGATGACAATATGATATCCAGTTGGAGATATTAATGAGGCAGCTTAACATATGACTCTGGAAAGTTGAGGACAGATAAGGACAGGGAATACTGGAAATAAAGACTTACGAGTTATCTGCCTATAAATGGCATCTGAATCCATGAAGTAAGATATATTATCTACTGCAATTCCACCTAGTTTGCAGTATTCCTCTAACCCCCAACTTATGCCATCATGCTTGGTGAGTTCAGTATTCACATAGACAACTCATGAAACTTCTTATCTTCACAGATACGCGGGCTTTTCAATACCAGTGATCTTCACCTTACTCCATTTTGTCACATATCCCCACAGCTTCATCTTGGACCTTGAGCCAGGCATAACTCATCACTTCAAAACCCTCATACTCTGACCTTCCTCTATAATGAGCAAACAAGAACCCAGCCCCATTCCACATCTACTCTCTGTGCTTCTATGGAATACCGGCTAAATACTATTGCCATAAAACGACTTCAACACATTTTGAAAAGTTGTTTCCCTCTCCTATCTTTCAGAGCTTTTTCAAAAATGTAGCATTTAGGATTGATGTGACTATAAATAATTTAAAAACTTGATACACAATGGAATAAATGAAAACTTTTAAAATTTTAATTATTATGACTTTGGAGGGAGGAGTCTTTTGGATTTGGTTCAACAGCCCATTGACATGAGTCAATATTCTTGTACTTCTCTTGGACTTTGTTTCATGGCTACAGAGAGTAGCTCCACCTCCAGGCTTTGTATTAACTTTTAAGGTGAGAAAAAGTAAGGAAGGAGGCGGCATTGGCTATGCCTGTTCCTTTGAATCCAAAAAGCAGAAGCTTTCTCTCCATCTCTAATCTACTTTTTAGCATTAGAAGATTATTTTTCCTCCTATTTTTCAAAGCCAACTCTTCCACAGTAGTTCTTGATTTCGTTCTCCCCACTCTCATCTTTTTCCATCATCATTCCTCTCCTCTTTTCTCTGCCACCATCAACAAGTTTCAGATCTCTATTTCTCTACTCACTCTCCTTAGCCCAATAAAAACAGCCAGGTCTCTTATAACAAAAATGCCTTTCCCTTGATCTTTCATCCCTCAGAACTACAATCACCATCTCTTTGATTTACATTCCCTTCAGTTCTTAGCCCCCTGGGGTCTTGCCTCTCACTGTTCCAAGAAATTGTCCTTTCAGAGGTCACTTTGATGACCTCTATAATGTCAAGAGCAAATTCTTGTTTTGCCACCTTTTGACTAATTCAACCCTGTTAATTAATGTTTATCCTTATTAGAAGTGTCTACCTAAAATGTCTTGGATGCCTTATAAATATAGTCTCTCAAGTCTCTGAATGCTTCCAGAACTACCTATTGATGGTCTTCTTTGTAGGCCCATCTTTGGCGAATTAATATTCCCTCATGTTTAAACTTGGTTTACTGGCATTTATTTCCTCTGAATACTTGTCAAATGTGAGCTTAACCATCCTCATGGTTTCCACAAAATATAAAAGGTAGATGATTGAACATTGACATTGCCATTCTGATGGCTTATATAACACCTACCTGCATAACACATTATTTAAGTGTGCCACCACCAGATTCTTGTCCAAAATAATCTAAGATATTTCCATCCCTTTCCTCTACATTCCCGTGGTCACCCAAATAAAGAAACCCGGGAAGCATATTGGTTACTTTACTACAGTGCAACCCACAATGCTATCATCAAGTATTAATCTTAAATATTTCTTCTCACTTGTTGATACCTACTATATCCATTTTAAATTCAGAGTCCATTCAGCTCTTAACTGTACTATTTCAATAGTATCCTAGCAAGGAAGGCCACCTGCTTAAATCTATCCTTTACACTAAAACAAAACCATCTACCACGTCTACTCCTCCAAATCCTTCAGTTGTTCTCCATTACTCACATGATAATCCTTCAGTGTTCCCCATTATTCACAGGATAATTCACAAGAGGCATTTCATGGCAATGAGAGCACCCCTGCTATAGTCCTTATCTGAAACCTCGTCCTCATGTGACTATACAGCTTCATCTGCTGTACTCCTTTTCTCACACTTTGTGTTGGTAAAACCAAAATGCGTGGACTTTGTGGAGCACACTGCAATGTTGTACAACTCCTGTTTCTCTTCTCACTGCTCTCTCTTCTCAGATTATCCTTCCTGCCCTGCTGTCTTGATCCATTTAATTATTGCTGATGCCTGTAAATTTAGTTTGGTACCACTTCTTTCAGATATTTCATGCCTGGCCCTTATGTCTCTCCAAATTTTTGGCTTTCTCCAGTCTCTATATCACCCTCCCTCCAGAAATATCAAAGTAATTCAGTTTCCCAAAATGCTATGATCTTTTCCACTTCTAGACTTTTGCATAAACTCTTCAGTCTGATCTTTCTTCTCCTCTCCCCTCCCCTTGCCCTCTTAGTTTTCACCTGCTTTCCTCTAGGACGTTTCCATTTTCACCACGAATATTACTTCCTCCCAGAAGTCCCCTGAATGTCAAAGTCATGATTTGATCCCTTTAATGTGGTCTCATAACATGATAACAATATAGTATTTAACATGTGCCACACACTCTCCTAAATACTTTGCATGTATTGGAGTATTTAATCCTCACAATAATGCTGTAAGGTAAGCATGGTTATTACACTCACTTTAAAGAGGAGGAAACTGAGACATTGGAACTTTAATTAATTTACCTCGTGTTGAGTAGTTAGCAAATAAAAGAGACAGACTTTGCACCTAGGTAAGTTGTCTTTGTTCTTACTGTAGTATATTTCTGCAAGTACGTCTTCCATCATACATATTATTGTTTACTTGCTGCTATTATTCACCAGAGTTTAGACTCCATGAAAAAGTATTCATTATTGAATCCCCACCATCTATCCTAAAGCCTTTGAACAAATTTGGTGCTCAACAAATTAATGACAGAGACGTAACTAAGTATTTCTCCACTGTGTTCCCAGTACTCTGGGAATATCAATGCTTTTGCTGAATTCTTACCACTATTTACTTAGAGCTTTCTTGGCCTTATTGAATTGTAAGCCCCTCTAGGACAGAAAACTTTACTTATCCATCAATGTGTCCCAAGTGAAGTAAAGATGCTCAATAAATGTTTGTTGAACAAATCTGTAAATAATACCAGTGGAAGAAAGGTATGTAAGATTTTTTAGGTGGATCTCAACAATCCCCTTCTATCTGCACTTCTATGTGGTTCTAAGAAAATATTTATTATGTAATACTTATGTTAATCATCTATTTTTGAGACCTTTCTATTTTTTTTGTAAATGAAGATAATTCTGAAATAAATCTTTCTCCCCTAGAGTCCTAAAACTTTTATGAATCTTAATTCTCTTCAAATATTATACCACTATCCAAAAACATAGCAAAATACTGCTTAATAGCCCACTAAGTGCTCAATACTAAATTGCCACAAGGAGTTAAAAATGAAGCAGAAGATATATTTCTTGCCCACAAGGGCACTGTAATACAGAAGTTAGCTCCAGCACAAATAAATCTCTGCAAACGTAAATGATAGAGACGTGTATATCCTCCTATTGACAAGTCAAGATACACACAAGTGCAAAAATATCTGCAGTAAATGGACCCACGTGGATTTTGTTTGACAAGCTTTCCAAGAATTGAATCAAGTAGAAACTTGAAGGAGGTTGATGTGGTTTTATGCATTTAGAAAAGGTGCATAGCCCAGGAAGGGCATTGAAAACATATGCTTTAACACCACACAGAGAATAATTCGAAATATTTTCATTTTTTAAAGTATTTATAACAATAAGGTTGCATATAATAGCTAGACTTGCCACTCAGAGATGAACTCGTGAAAGTCCATTTTCTTTGACAAACAGTCCAGGCGTGGGCTTAATTTTTATTTTTTATCACCGCATTCTGCTTGTGTTTCCACATTTCCTAAACAGAATCCCACATATCTTTCTACCTGTGCTCCTTGAGATTTTTCCCTTTTCTTTTATCCTCTTTCTTGTTTTGACAGTATTCTTTGGCTTTTAGTCCATGGAGAACAACTTCAGAATCTCTTAGCAATCACCACCTGCGTTTCCAGTACCTTTTAGTTCATCTCACTTAACCTCTTTTCAAAGCGAGGAAGTAGGGCTTAATGCTTTGTATCATAAGAATTGTGGCATCTAATGTTAAATCAAATAAGAATGGATATTTCATAAATGTGAAATATATACGTATTCACTATATTTTCACATAATTGAACCAATTTTAAATGCTTATCATATAACGTATCACGTGTTACATGCCAGAAAGGAATAATGTGAATGAGAAAAGATGGTTATTTCAAAACATGGTGGCTATTTTTGCCAGAATTTTTTATTTGAATCTCTCCCAATGGGCCATGAAACACTTGATTTGAATAAAACAAAGTTTCTCCTAAAGAAACCCCCATTTCCTACTTTGTTGAGAAGTTTCATTAACATAATCTTCTCACAAAGCATTACCTTCCACCTGAGTGGAATGGTGAAGTGGCATTGCCCGACACTAACACTGTCAGTTTACCTGAGTTGAAACATTGAGACCACATCTCTGGTGCCTGTCTTTACATATCAGCCCCTAAGAAACACAATAAATGAAGTCTGTAGATGCAGCCTGTAGTAATAAAATGAAGAGGAAGAAAAGACACCCTGTTGTGCCTTCATCTGGCCTTTCTTTGCATACACTTGGTGTTATAACATCTAAGCTGGATTTTATTCCTTCCCTTTATCAGGAGAGGATCAGATCTGGGACTCATTCTCTGGCACACTGCTTATCAGGAAAAGAGAATTATATAAAGTAGTCTAAGCATCACTTTTCTCCTTTCTGAACTCCCTTTGTCTATGAAATTCCAGCTGCAACCCACAACTCATAAATAATTTGATTTATTTTGATTTTCTTCTTCTTAACAATCATTTTCTTGTTTTCTATGCAGAAACTTTGCAGCAAATTAGGAACATTAGTACATGTGTGTAGCTAGGATTGGCAATGTGTTTCCTTTATCTATTCCGGGGAGACATTTGACTGTTCAACCAGAATGTGAAGTGAAGAATCAGATTTATTTACAGCTATATCACTACACTGGTTAATGTGGGAGGAAGAAAGAAAGAAATGTTGACCTTTGTATAAATAATAGATAATTCTAAAAAATCTAATTTATTGAATGTGCCAGATGCTGTTTTAATTAGAGGCTTTACTTGTGTTTTCTCTTATATGTGATAGATACTCTATCAAGTAGACATCATCCTCATCTCTGCTTTGCAGATAAGGAAACCGAGCTTTGTCACTTTAAGTCACTTCCCCAGTAACCCTTAGCTATTGAGCTGGAGGGCTGGCTTTGAGCCCATGCCCATCTGGCTCCAGAATGTGTATTCCTAAACAGCATGCTACATCATTCTGTATTTAATATCCTAAACCTTAAAAGAACTTTACTGTTAAGCACTGTTTAAATTATGTATTCTATTTTCTCCATAATTACAATTAACGTAAAATTTAATAACTTTGCATCATAATTCAAGGATGAAACACAACAAATAGGAGATGCTGTATTTTAGGATGTTTCAAGTGTTAAGTGGAATTTTTAACTTGTAAAAATGTTTTACATACTTTTTACTTCTTACATCTTACCACTCTCTTTAGTATTCTCCTCCACAAGTCTTCTCGTTATTCTACTCTGGGTCTCTCCTTGGCTTATCTTTAATTATTCTCTCTCTGCTTTCTTAATCCATAGTCTTTTGTCCATTCTCTCTCCATCATCTAAAAATTTATTTAAATATTTTGGCTACTTATGGTCTTCTTTCCAGGGAAGCATTTATTTCCTTTTTCGTATTTTTGAATGGTCTTAGGAGGATGGAAGAAATACATATTTGCTCAGTCTGATATCTTGAAATAGAAGCTTTATATACTTAACTTTTTAAATGACAATTATTGAATACTGGTTATAGACATATTAGCATAGATATTAGCATAGTAGCAATTAAGTGCACGCGCTCCACTTCAGTGACCTGGGATTTGCCGGTTCAGATCCCGGGCACGGACCTACATGCCACTTATCAAGTCATGCTGTAGCAGGTGTCCCACATATACAGAAGAGGAAGGTGGACACGGATGTTAGCTCGGGGCTAATCTTCCTCAGCAAAAAGAGGAGGATTGGTGACGGGTGTTAGCTCAGGGCTAATATTTCCCAAAAAGATTGAATTTCATTAAACTAACTAAACTAGTTTGAACTATTTCTCTGAGCCTCTGTCTCAGGCGTCTTTGAAGAAGTTATGATTTGATAGAAGATGTATCACAATCAACAGGGGTGGTAACAAAAATACAAGTGAAAATATTATTAAAGTAATTATTACAAATATTATTGAAAAGAACATTTTATGACTATAGAAATTTGTAACTTTTACCAAGCTAAATGGAGACTGATTTTTATAGTAAGACTGAGAAATCCAAATGATAGCTATATAAATCCAGCATTGGGGATAATTTCATGATTAATTTAAATATTTTAATAGAGATAATTCCTAATATAATTTGCATAGTTGGGGGCCATGTAAATTTACTATCAACTGCTTTTCAATCATTTACAGCATATACCTCTACTTAGGCATTGCTATTTTCTGTTATAACTTCTGAGATTCAAAATATTCCTGTGTGTGAGGATTGCTATATAAATGTAACACATGTCGCTGTCCTATGAACAGGTACACTGTCTCCATGGTGAGTTTTTATATGAATTGAGTCATGGTCCAGGTCCGTTGACACTCCCTTCGACCTCTGCTGTTACCATCACAGCCCTCAGAGTGCTTCTTTCTCTTTTATGACTCTCAAGAGTGCAGACATAGCTTTTTCATCATTCTCCTTAAAAGAGATAAGACTATAAGTTGGGGGGGGGGGGCAGTTTGCTTTTTGCTGAGGAAGATTTGCCCTGAGCTAACATCTGTGCCAATCTTCCTCTATTTTGTGAGCTGCCACTACAACATGGCCACTGATGAGTGGTGTAGGTCCACGCCCAGAAACAAAACCCAGGCCATCTAGGCAGAGTGTATCAAATTTAACCACTAGGCCACAGGGCCAGCCCCAGGCTATACATTTTAATAAGAATTTCTGTAAAGGATTCTGGGAAGGTGGCAGGAATCAAGCAAACAGACATGTCTACAACTTGCTACTGCTTACCGTCAGAGACGTTTGCAGAGTCTTCAGACCTTACCCCATTCTTGTGAGTAGTTCGCCATCTAGATGGAGAACATTAATTAGCAAACGTTAATGAAGAATGAGACTCCCTACCTCCTCAAGGCCTTGCTCCTCCTTCTTGCTGAGAAAGTAGAAGGATGGAAATGGGACGTGTATCACTCAAGCCAGTCACTATTTTATTCCTCTCTCTCTAAATTGTAGCTGCTTTGGTGACTGATACTGACAGTTTTCATTTGTTTGTTTGCCTGTTTTCCCTGGGTGTCTGGAGTCTCTGAAGTCTGTGTGAGACCTCTGCAGGCCTCTTCGCTAGAGAATACCCCCGTCTGGGAGATCCTGCTTGACTCAACCTCATTCTCACTCCCTTAGCTCTTCCCCCAGGATACATGCTGCTGGGAATTCCTTGCCCAGCAAATGTTTCTCTTGTATGGAGCACAGGCAGGAGCACTCAAGCACAGCTACTTTTCCAGTGTCCACTTGATCCATGGTAACCCGCAGGCCTCCTTGTCCTGCTCCTGAAACTGCCTGATCTCTCCGCTCTGAAATGAAAAGGAGACAGATCAGCAAGTGCACAACTTATGTAGATGTCAACCAGGGAAGGGAACGAAACGCTAGATTTCTCTTCTTCCTATGGGCACCCTTGCCTCTCTTTACCCTGGACAACCTCCCCCCACAAACAGTAGCTGTCTGAGGAGCAAGTCTAACGAGCCATTCCCTTTCTTGGCCCTTTTGGAGAGTGTTAGTGGCTTACTGGCTGCAGGACCAACTTTTCATCCTCTAAGCCTTGGGCTAGGCCCCAATGCTTGTGGGTTACTTTACAATGTGGAGTTTCTCAGCACCTGCTATTTTCTGGTTTTAGCATAATCCTGAAACACTTAAACATCAATGGTTTAAACATGTCTGGTCATTCTCAAAATATTCACCTGGGTCTCTGATATTCTCCTCATACTACATTTACTGTCATGTTTCCATCCTGTTCATTTTCAAGCTTTAACAGATCAATTTTCTGTAGTGTAATGTCAGTGAGTTTGTACATGTCATTTCTATTCAGGGATAATTTCTTGAGATTTAGCTATGATCAAATGATGTCCTTGCTTTTTTGTAGGTACTATATTATTGCCTTTCCTTAGACATTTAGTGTTTAAGAAATAGAACATTAAGTAAAATATCTTTTTTGTGTAGCAAGCATTCCTTCAAATAGAACAATTATGTATTGACTTCCAAATAATGCCTTCATTATTTTATTTTTTCTAAAAATATTGATGATTTAGTTTGCTCAATTTCCTGTCTAAATTCTATTTCAATGTGATTTTTACAGAAGAAATATTGCCCAACTAATCATTTCCAAAGCATTTCAATTTCTAACTTTGAAAATAGATAGACTCAAAATAAGACAGAAAAGAAATTTTCACAGAGGGAGGTGGGCTGTGTAAAATCACGTGAAATTTTTGTTACCATTATATGGAGTATTATCCTTTCAGTAAAATATTCTAAATAAAATAGCTAGAATATAATATAGTAAAAAGAAAGAACACTTTGTATGAGAGACCATACTTTGTCACATGGGAAAAAATGTCATATAACGCACTTCACATATGGTCTAGTCATGGGATGTTTTATTAGAACCGCTGAAGCAACAGAGTTCTAAATTGGTTTTACTTGGTGTTTGGTCTTGGGAGGAATTTGAGTCATTCAGCTGAGCTATCAATATGTGTTCTCTTTCTCTCTGAACATTGTAAGATTTTGTTTTTGCTCACTAATCATTATGCTTTCCACTTGCTAGAAGCTGGATCAATAGAGTTGCTTCTCTACATGGATTTAAAACGTGAATCTTGATTTCAATAAATGCTTTGTAGAACCAAGGATTTTTAGGGCATGACTATGTTAAATACGGGGCAACTTTACAATTGATCCTCACTCTTGTAAAGCTCAGAAATTATTGAGAACGCCTTGAAGATAGACAACCCATAATTAAAAGATGTTATTCTTAATGAAATAATGGTTACTGAGTCTTTAAAAATAAAAAACAGAATTGAAGATTCACTAGTCCTTATAACAGTATGGGTACTAGTGGTATAAAACAGAGAAGTCATGCATAATTACATTTAATTTTAGCAACATTTTCATTCTTTTTCGCACTTGCTATAGTCAAATATGATATAGTGTGGGGATTTGAAGAAACTGAAAAATCATCGTGACTTAGGGACACTTGGCTACTGGTGTCCTACATCTGCGATTCTTTCTGTTATTCTTAGCCAAGAAAGAAACTGAGTATTGTGTATGGATTATTGAAAAAAATATGATTTATTGCATCTTTTAAATTTAGTGATAATAATAGCAATTCTAAGTTACACATGAACAACCTTGTGAACAGTATTTCACATCCATCATTTGACTGGATCTCTGTATTATTAATATTGGTAACAATAACAGCTATCATTGTCCAAGTATTTACTAAGTTCCAGACAATTTGTAGAGAAAACTTTACGGTTTCATAAAAAAGCGATGGCAACCATGAGGTGCAGATGCTGTGTTTTATATTGTTATTGCATTTTTAGAAAGTGGTGGAGCGGAGATTCTATCCCATATTTTACTGGCTGCCCAATATGTTATGTTTCCTCCCAATGTTTCTGAGAAGAAGGCGAGGTGATTAGGACTGACCATTCAATAGGTGAGGCTCCATGGTTAGGAAGATCTCACAGGCTTTGCCTAAATAATCTAACTCAGTTCCTGCTACTCCCCAATATTACCTTTCTTCAATTTTGCACATATTGCATATGAGGTTAGGTACAATTCAGACCAAAACTCCCAGATCTTTACTGTACTAAGAAAGGTAGATAAATAATAATATCAGAAGACAAATATATCTACTTGCAAATGTGAAGAATTTGAAAGGAAACTCAAGTCAGAGGGGAACGCCTTTATTCATCCACCTTATGATTTATTAACAGAGAAATTTTGATAATGAGTGACATCTGGATTAATTGCACTCTTCATTTGTTTTTTCTTAATTCATTTTTCTTTTCTCACATTTTTAAAGGATGTCACCTTAGAACCACAAAACTTGTTTCTTTAACTTTAAAAAAATTCCTTACAGTACAAACATCAACTATCTTTGCAGCTGCTTTAAAAGAACTATGGACAAGCAAAAAAAACCCCATTTACTTCCCACTTGCTCTTAATGGCTTATAATACAGTATAATGATATTGAGTCCATTGTCTTTCTTTTCCACTTCATTATACAATGACTCTATTGTTTTTACACAGTAAGAAACATAATACCATACTCTTCTTTTTTCCCTCTAGAAGGCTAGTAGAATGTAAATATTATCACCTCCCAATGAAAAGAATTATCTTAAGAAATAAAAATCTTTTAAGTCTTCTTTGACAATGGTAAAAAAAAATCAATGTAGTTACAACCATTAAAGAGAATTTTCCCTTTTATTTTGTGTTCTTGTAGCACACTTTAGAATGTATTCTGATACTTTGTGTTTAAAGAGGTTTATCTTGTTTTCCCCATTATCTTCTGTATTGTCCAATAAGAAGGTATAGTGCACTCATTCAGCCTGCTGTCGAGAGCCTGAAACCAGGAAGGCAGAGGCATGAAGCTGTTAAGATATAAAACGAGTAATCTCAATAGTGTTCTTTACTTTGAATACATTCTTGCAGGGATTTTCCAACACGCCTCCCTTTGCTCATTGAGGTTCACAGGGCCACTGTGGAGTGGAAAGAGTAATGGCGGAAAGAGTAATGGGGCCAAGAGCTTGAAATCTTAGGTCATGTTCAAGTTCAACCATTACATTCGTTCAAAACTTTTTGAGGGGAATAATTCTGCGTGGACCTTGTTTTATTGCCATTTCCTCATGTAGAACTTGGCATGGAATAAGGACTAAATAAATATTTGTTGAATGAGTAAACACATGAGCTCAGACAAATTGCTAATGTTCTTTGAGTCACACATTCCTCAGCTGAAAAATGAAAATAATAATGTCTAACTGTGACAACAGTAAGAAACTTTATGTGTTCGGTTTGTATGTATATGTACATGAAAATGTTCTGTAGTTTGTGTGAACTATAGAGTAGATGGACATATAAAGAATTATTCTTATTTTGGTTAATACTGGAATCCTTGTTGAAGACACTGAGTGAGGAAAATGAGCACTTTATGATACTCACTTATGATAAATATCAAAAGTTGTAAATCCAAGTAAAGTTTATAAATACGAAAGGGGAGAATACTACAATGCTTCTAGCTTGTGATAAATCTTCCTGACCTAAACACGACACATCTGTTCCCTGAGAGGCAAATTGAATACCATTTAACGCTGTCAAGAGGATATCCAAGAAGAAAAATTTAATGTTTTACATGTCAAACAGAGATGTTCCTTTCACAGTGTGCTGCCATTAAATGTTGATGTCAATTAGAAATTCATTAAAGAAAGCAGTGAGTTTAACGTTTGGATTACTCTCGCTCGGTCTTAGAAAACTCATGGAGATTGGCAGAGGCAAGTCAAAGATGAGGCAGTGGGAGCAGTCCATGTGTGGGGTAGGCAATTCATGAAGTACACTGTCTGTAGAGAATTTAAAAACAATAATAAAACGACTAAATTTGCTCTGCTTTTCATTAACACCATGCCTCAAGTCAGTGATAAAATTTTCCTTCCAGAAAAAATTTCTGTTGTTCTAAATTCTAAACAATCGCTACGGTTACTATTGAGTTTTAATGACATATATGTAAGCTTGACAAATTAGCACCTTTGTATTACTTATCCTTTAGCAAACATTGTATTCTATATGGAATTTAATTTAATTCTCAGTTATACAGCTGGGCTTGATACGTGGAGCTGTTTCAAGAGTGAGTTCAAAAAGATTTGGAATCATTTGAGTTCTAGCCAAACACAGTTCGTGGCTCCATTTAAACAACAGAGTAGATACAAACAACAATAGTGTGGTGATGGCAAAATGAAGGAACAAAACTTGAATTGATCACCTGGACTTTTATCTGTGTTTAAAATACTGGAGGCTGTTAGAATCCATCCTAAAGAAGCAAAGACAAAGAGCAGTACTGCACTTTCTGGAATTTATTGTAAAATGGAATTTTTAATCCTCTATGCCAAACTTTTCCTAATAGTTTAGATTTTGTAAAACTGTGTATATGAGTTGTATTATGTGAAAGAATTTTTCTAAAATTAAAATTACTGAAAAGTGTTGTCAATCAATTATGAGCAGAGGTAGAGTTCCAAATCTGGCTATATTGTCTATTAACCATAAACATTTTAGGAAGATTGATTTTGATAAAGTCATTGACAAATTTGCAGACTAAGACTCACAAACAGAAAATTTAAAGTTATTATAACTCATTACAGCTGTAGATCAATATATGTGTAAGATATTTTCCCATTCTTTAAGAGATACAGTAATGTAATTAAAAAGTACTAGACTACTAGATTATTCCCTTTTTGTACTGTAGTAGTAATTCCAAATTTGTATTCTTTAGTGTTATTTTACTGACATGATCATACGTATGAAGTTCAGTAAAATCAAAACTTTGCTGTCTGTGTTCTCTTTCTGGCCATTATTATTATGTTCTTCATTTAATGATTATTACTTGAAAATGATCTACTGAGGGTGCCACCTGTGCTAGGTATGTTACTAATGATGATTCTTGACCCACAAATTGTCAGATGAGGAGAAGAATGCTAAAACTGGGTATTTATCTTTTCAAAATGTATGGGAGGAATGAGATATTTATTTATTATTTTTTAACTTTTTGGTGAGGAAGATTGGCCCTGAGTTAACATCTGTTGCCAATTTTCCCTTTTTTTTCACTTGAAGAAGATTATCCCTGAGCTAACATCTGTTGCCAATCTTCTTCTTTTTGCTTGAGGAAGATTCTTGCTGAGCTAACATCTGTGCCAATCTTCCTCAATTTTGTGTGTGGCACACCACCACAGCACAGCTTGATGAATGGTGAGTAGGTTCACTCCCACGATCTGAACAAGTGAACCCTGCGCTGCTGAAGTGGTGCATGAGAACTTAACCTCTATGCCACCAGGCTGGCCCTCCCAGTTATTTACTGTTAGAATAAATGAATTATCTGTGCTATATTAATAGAATTGAATGTTATATAGTGATGAAAATGAATAAACTACTGCTTCATGCAACAAGATGTATCCTCACAAGCATCACTTATAGAATATAGAGAATATCTAAAGCACATAATGAAGAAGAATTTCTAAAAACCTTATATTAAGTTCAAAACTGGGGAAAACTAATACGTAGAATAGAAACTAGGACACTGCTTAATTTGGGGAGAAGTATTGGTGACTGGGAGAGATCTCAAGGAGGAATTTTGATGTGCTGGTAATATTCAGATTGTTAAAGTTTTCTATTTGCGTGTTATACTTCAATAAAAAGTATTTAATTAAAATAAGCTATAATACATTGCGCTTACTATAATTTCAATAACATAGCAAATCGAAACTAGAACTCCACTTGCATAGCAGAGCCACACAGATCCTATCTCCAATCTATAATCACACTAAACTTAAATTGACCTTACAGCAACCTTTGTTGTAATGTGTTGGTAGAGACTTTTATATTTTATCAAAAATCTTTTGAAAACGTACAAAGGCCATTAATAAGCAATTTAGATAAAATTGGATTTTGAGATTGTTTGAAGAAAAAATCTATTACATTTGTTTCTTATATGATGATTTAATATCTCATTCACAACTTAATCATTATCTCACGTAGAATGACTAGATTGCCTTGTGGAATTACCAGTTAAAGAGATGGAAAGGATATGTGTGCTACATTATTCTTAACATTTCCTTTATGAGTTTTCACAGATGTCCTGAAATGTGCATTAGGGACAATTGCTTTGCCAGACACATAATTAATGCTTTTAAATCAAGAACCTACTGAAGGTTATACCATACCTGCACTATTTTGATTTTTCTAATTAGATGTATGCCATTATTTCTTATATGCCAATTTTATCTTTTTCCAAGAAAACACGAATAAACAGGTAAATTCTACGGGTAAAAATTCCTGAATCTTCTCTAAAGACAGAGGATAAGGGAATGGTAGTAATGTAGCATAATGGCAAGAAGTACAAACATCTGTCTTTCTTTTTTTTTGACTTACTAAGGTTTTACAGTGTTCAACACCCACAGAAGTCAATTTTATCATTTTTACAAACCATACATAAAATTTCCTCAAATATGAAATTACTGTAGGCTATTGGTGATTTAAGAGTAAAGGCCTCACTCCAATGCTGTTTGAATAAATTTACCTACATTCAATCAAAATTTCAAAACACACAATAATTTAACCAAAAAAAAAAGAAATTCTGAAAGGCTTGACAGAAAAATTAATGAAGGTTAATAAACCGTGTCCTTTTACCAAACAAGAGATTTTTCAAGACAATATCTATATTGACACCGTTAGTTCTTAAATCATTTTTAAATTATAATTCTGTTATAAAAATAAATTCAGTGAATTTTTCTTGTAATGCCAGATACTGATCTTAAATTATTTACATGGAAACTATGGAGGTTTTAGTGTACTGACATCCCTCAAAATCTAAAAAAAAAAAAAACTTTAAAATAAGTATTGAAATATGGGAGTCAAAGTTAAATACAGTGTACAGTTTGTTTTTAAAAATTTGAGGAGGGGCCGGCCCTGTGGTGCAGCAGTGAAGTTCCCACGTTCCGCTTCTCGGCCACCCAGGGTTCGCCAGTTCGGATCCCAGGTGCGGACATGGCACTGCTTGGCAAAAGCCATGCTGTGGTAGGCGTCCCGTGTATAAGGTAGAGGAAGATTGGCATGGATGTTGGCTCAGGGCCAGTCTTCCTCAGCAAAAAGAGGAAGATTGGCAGTAGTTGGCTCAGGGCTAATCTTCCTCAAAAAATAAAAAAAAATTGAGGATATTAACTTTGTAATTTCTGTAGTATGAAATCAATGTCATTTGTCTACTGGTTAATTGATAAAAAAATAGAAGAAAGAATGAAGAAGACTTGTCATCTGGATGAGAGACTGTTGTCTAAAGATCCCTACCGCTGAGTGAGCCCACCTGGGGCACAGGTTCCCTGATCCTGGGACTCACACTCTTATCCTCAGGCTCTATCTCAACTTGATGGCATCACACTATGGATGCACCCAAGACCTCTCCTGTTCAACTATAAAGCTGATTTGCACACAAATTTCCTGATTTTTTAACCTCTAAAAGATAATCTTAATAGTTTGTGGTCAGCAGTCGATTTTTTGCAGAAATGCCCTGTGAGAGAAGTTTTTAAACTTTAACATCAAATTCTTTACTGTGAAGCCAGCAACCTGGGTTTCTGACTTAATGGATGGGTAAGCCATTCACTCTGATGAAGCACGTGTCGCTTTTTACTTTGCCTTCCATTATGTCTTTTAGCTTTGTAACAAAATGCTCTGTAGGGTTGTAATTACTATTATTTCTCTTTGGAACTGCAGAAACATCATGTAGAAGTCATCAGTTCACCTCGAGAACACACTTCAGAACACCACTCCAATCATTGTGGTTGCTGTTATAAATGAGAAAAGGCCTTGAAAGTGAGTTTATTTGGAGGTTCTATTTTTGTCTTAATACTTTTAATACCAATATGTAAAAGCCAAGTGAAATTATTCTTGATTTTAGAAAAAGATGGATTTTCACGGAAAAATATTTTGTCAAAAAAAAAAAAAGAGAGAAAAAATAGTAGTTTAAAATGTTTAATACCAAATCAAAGTATCAAATGCTTGCTCCTCTCACTCCATCACACATGGGGTCATGGAAAGACCATATTTAAAAATTTTTTCCTTCTACCACATAGAGAAGTATGACTGGGTAAAAAGTTAATTTTTTTCCATATTATGCAATATTGTTATTAAAGATAATTTAGTCCCATTTCCATCAACTACACCCTTAGAAAGAAATATTTATATATACTACTGGTTCAATTGTACGTTTCTATTACGGAAGAATACCCTGCAACATAAAAAGCAATTAAAAAAGGTCTTGAATCTGCTATAGTTTTCAATATCATTCTCTCTATGAATGAGATTTTCATCTCTTAAAAATGTATACTATATACCAATCTATCAGTTATATGTTCTGATGAAATAATATTTATAATTGTTGTTTTTAGAGATTATTTTTAATATCAGTATAAAAATTAATATATTTAAAAACTTGCTTTTTAAAAACAATTTTAAAATGTAAAATATTTTAGAATTCTAACCCATTCAAGTATGCCTCATAAAATTCTAAAATTTCAAATTATGCTTGAGACAGAAAAAAGTTGACATGAACTGGATTAACCAAGTTAACCAGGTGTTAACTTATTCCTGGCGAAAACTGGTGCATCATTAGTAAAAGATTCCCGTTAGAAGGTCAGTGAATACTTTCTTTTTGTTTGTTTCTTGATTTTTCTTTTTCTTTTTTCCTTCCTAAACACAGACTCACAATCAGGTGCCTCTTGCTTGCAAATTGTTTGCTATTGGCCAATGAAGGTAGTTTTTTTAATCCTGAACATAAAAGACGACAATGTTGCGGGTGAAATGGATAGCTCTGATACCATGATATGCCTTAAGAAAAAGCGTGAAAAGGAAGGGTGACTGCTTGAGGCAGCATTAAATGGAACAAACATGTTGATTTTGTTTATTTATTTATGTTTTTGAGGATATTTATTTGTTTGACTTTTAAGTTCAAGACAATGAACTCAAAGAATTGAATTTTTAAAAAATTTCATCTGGATATACAGATAGAAATGAACTTTTAAAAACATAACTACAATATATTATCAGATTTGAGAATTAGCATTTCCTCAATGTCACCAAATATCCAGATTAAAAAATAATTTGATCTAATTTGGATCTAAATGAGATCAATGTGTTTCTGAGGCTCTTTTAATTATTCATTTTGAATAAGTAATATTTAATTAATTATATGTTTCCATAATACCTCTTTTTCTCCCGTTGTGATTTATTTGTGGAAAAAAAATGAGTCATTTGTTTTGTAGCATTTCTCAAAGTCTAGATTACCCTATTGCAGCCTGACATTTTATTGAACATGTTTCTTCATATGTTATATTTCCTGAAATTGACAGGTAGATCTTGTGGCTTGATCTGATTTGGGGTGAGAGATTTCATACATGGTGAGGTGTAATATATTTTAATGCAACATAAGCCAGAGTTTGGAAAATTTCTTGTTTACAGTTATGATTATATTGTTCTATTCCTGAGTGCTGACTGCTACTCTGAGTGCCAGTGGTTTCTTCCTCACGAGAAGCACGGTAAAATAGCCTGCGGCAGAGAATTTGGGGAAGAACAAGTCCTCCTCTCTCTGGGGCTGGTGTTGGGGTTAGGTTTATAAGGTGATGAGATCCCTCATTTCACTGGGGAGACTCGGGCAGTGTCCTGACCATTGGGACCTGCTGAGCTGTGCATCCTAATTAGCAGGGCCATTTATATTTTCTTCTCTCCTTAATCCTGGAGTAAAGTTTGCTCTATCCTCTCCTGGAATAAGCTTTTAGGAATCAAGGACAAACCTTTGTCAACTCAGTGCAAAGTAGTACTGGATATTCGTTCTTTCATTCCCCAAATATTAGTTGAGTAGCCATAGTGAGCTAGGCACTGTGTTGGAAACTGAGGGTATAAAAGTTAGTGAAAACAGTCATGGTTTCTGTTTTCATGGCTTTATGATTAAATGAGGAAGACAGATAAAAAATAATTCTTCTAATTAATATATAACTACTAATTGAGAGAGTGCTATGAAGAGAAAGAACGATATTTAATAACATCATAAAGCAAAGGAAACAAAACTCAAGATGAAGCAAGAAATAATGAAGACAGTCCAGGGCAGGTCACATTTTGGAGCTAAGTACCCACCAGGACATATTTATGGAACATACGAATATTTCTCAGCCGATCCCAGATACCAGATGAGGAAGGAAACTATTCCTGAAAAACTTTTGAAGGTCTTTCAGATATAGTCCTTGCACTCTTTTTATTAGACGTTGAATAAAAGGATTATCCCCCAAAGTAAGAGAGGTCTGAGTTTTTGGTTTCTATCTCAAAACTGATTGTAAAACACAGGCCTTCTCATCCCTCTCGCCTGCCCCAATGGTTCACGTGGGAAATAGTGAGTGAACAGAGAACTATATGTAGTCACATAATGTTTTGACTTCTGGAGAGGTCCAAACATAACTTTAACTGCTGTTTTCAATACAAACCAAATGGTTTAGTGATTTTATTAACTATACCAGTATCAGGCTGACTAACTCGCTTTGTTTAGAAATACAGAGAGATTTCTTATAGGCCACATGTAAAGTAACCATAAATAACTTTGTACAAAACTACAAACAAAAGATGAACAGATTTTGAAATACAATTTTCCCCACACCATGAAGTATTTCTCTGCTTCAGCAATTCTTTGTGTGAGAGAGAAAGCCACCAAAGACACTTTAATATAAAGGAACCATAGTTTTTTTTTCTTCTTCGTAATAAATGGGAAACAAAACAAATAGGAAGACAGAATGTAGGAAATAATTTATGGAGAAAAAGAGAAAACAGAGAACAATTTTTTACTTAGAAAATTTTGCAGTCTGATACCTGCCTTGCTCACATGGACCATTATTCAGAGAAGGTAAGTGGTGACAGATGTGGCTTCGTTATGGAAAGAACTTAATGTCAAGCAGCTGAGCAGCTACACTTCTTAAAGAAAATTAATCCTGAGCTCTCCTAATTGGACTCCTCTCCTCTCCTCTTTCCTCCTTAAATTTCCATCTGGAGTTTTCAGTAAATGATAGCAAGCTTGATGGGATCTAATGGTCGGAATGATTTTACATTCCCAAGTGTGCCTGCTAGCAGTGTTCGTGAATACCTTTTCTAAGGGCCAGTGTCCAACGTGGGGTGATTCATCTGAAAACATGACCGTTTATTTCATTAAAAGCTGATTAGAAATAATATATTATTATGCAAATATATATCTTCTCCTTTCTATTTCTATTTTCATTTCTATTATTCTCCTTTCTGTATCTTTTCTTTCCTGTCATGCTTTTTTCTAGGAGTAATGGGTTAGATAAAGATACTAGTAGGCCTAATTTATAAGAAATGAAAAATACTATTTTCATGCCATTTTTGTGTTTTATATATTTAACCATGAAATCTGAAATTCCTGTGGTATGAAGGTACTGTTTTTTGAGGTGGGGAGGACAGTGTTGCATTGCTCCTGGTTAAAGCATTTATACAAAAAACCTTTTTAAAAATCCATAATAAACACTCAGGTAAACAATGAAAATATACCAAATTAAAAACCCTCTGGATAAGACATAGAGAAGGCGAAAATCAGCTATACACACACACACACACACACACACACACATATATATATACACACACACATATGTAAATGCATATATAATAAATAAATAAATATATATACACACACATCAATAGGCAAAGGATAGGTATTTAATCTTAACTATCCTACGAATATTCTCCAAGTGATATTGGAGACATCACTGGGTGATGAAGTGGAGGGGGAAGACGGTGATTTTTACTTTGGCGCCACTGCAGGCTAGTGAGCTGCTGTGGGAAAGACTGTGATTTGAATGATGCCTCCGTCCCCTGGAATGACCCAGCTGCACATTCCAGTGAAATGCTTCCTCATCTCTGTTTGGGCTCATCTGGTTCTGCTCGTGCAGTCTTTCACTCGTGTGGCTTCCTCTTTTCCTATCCATCATCTTCTCACAAGAAGGTTTAAAGTCCTCGTGGCATTCTAGATCAGTGTTTTCCAAGAGGAATGTTACTCATGCCACATTAGTAAACTTAAATTTTCTAGTAACCAGATTAACAAAAATAAAAACAGTAAAATTAATTTTAATAATGTATTTGATTTAACCTAACATCTAAAATATTATTTCAACACATGATCCACATAAAAACCATTAATGAGTATCTTACATTCTTTTTCGCATACTAAAGCTCCCAATTCAGGTATGTAATTTATACTTACAGCACATCTCAGTTTGATCTAGCCTCGCTTCAGGTGGGCAATAGCCACATGTGCCAGTTGGCTACCATATGGGAGAGCACAGCTCTAGATTCTAGCAGCAGGTCTGATTATTCCTCTCCTTCATGTGGCCATAGGCCTAGATTAAGCAATTAGGTACTTATCAAGGATGCTCTCCATTTGTACACACTGAGAAAGTTAGAAATGGGATGACCATGTCCTTATCTTAGGAAGTTAAATATCACCCTTACATTTAAAGCTCATTCTGTCTTGGATCAAATTTACATGAGTCTGACTCCATTTATAAATGGGGCATCTGAAACTTCCTTCTCAGTGTTGTTACATCCCACACCTACATATTAGGCTTGTGTATTCCTTCCTCTTGGAACTCTTAAATATCTAATTGTTGACAAAATCCTTAAGATGCCCTTATTATACACTAGGCAGAAATAAGCAAATCAGAAGCAAACAAAAGAGAATTCCAAACTCAAGGTTGTAAATCATATAATCCATATACCACGTCCATAGGCAATTAGTATGTTCATCATAAAAGCCAAACACATGGTTATTTTTATTCACACAGAGCTAGATGCAAATCCTGCCTCTATTATCTGTTTCTGTGCCTAACATCATCACAATAAGAACCCCTTTCACTCTAAGATAGGAACAATGATATTAATAGCACTTGATATTAAGAATTATAGGGGTTGGCCTAGTGGTGTAGTGCTTAAGTTCATGTGCTCTGCTTTGGCAGCCTGGGGATCATGGGTTCAGGTCCCAGGCACAGACCTACATATCACTCATTAAGCCAAGTTGTGGTGGTGTCCCACATGCAAACTAGAGGAAGATTGGCACAGATGTTGGCTCAGCAACAATCTTCCTCAAGCAAAAAGAAGAAAATTGGCAACAGACTTTAGCTCAGGGCCAATCTTCTTCACCAAAACAAACAAACAAACAAAAATTACAGGGGCCAGCCCAGTAGTGCAGTGGTTAAGTTGGCACATTGTACTTCGGTGGCCCGGGGTTCGCCAGTTCGGATCCCGGGTGTGAACATAAGCACTGCTTGTGGAGCCATGCTGTGGCAGGCATCCCACATATTAAAAAAAAGTAGAGGAAGATGGGCACGGATGTTAGCTCAGGGCCAGTCTTCCTCAGCAAAAAGAGGAGGATTGGTGGCAGATGTTAGCTCAGGGCTAATCTTCCTTGAAAATAAAAAAGAATTACAATTGCAACCATATATTGAATACTTGCTTTGGATCAGATTCTTTGCTGAGGATTTCACATCCATTAATTATTTATTAACTCAAGCAAATAAATCTCATGAAATGAGGTAATATATGTAATACTGCTATCTTATATTAACTTATCAATATAGTCACTATAATAAAACAATAATATTAATGACGATAATCATTGCTTTCCTTATTATTTTCTGCTGTCTTTGATTTTCTTAATTAATGATGACGTCTCAATTTTTGTCATAGAAAACCTCTAACAACAAAAAAAAGTGTATTATTTTTTTATAGGAATCCCCAAGATATCATTTGTTTATTGCTTGTAAACCGTTGATGCTCAGGTGCTCAAAGATAGCTAATGAATGCATAAGTGAATGTATTAATTAATGAGCAGAAAAAAGGTGGCATATCTAAATTCAACAGTCACAGTGTGGCAAAGTAAGGTTATATCAATTATACTTTCTATTCCATTTAGACAACTGTATCTACCAGACTTCAAAATTTGTCAGAGCAAACCAAAGGAGATACACATTTATATAGCCAGTGAAACAACCTAAATGTTTATTTAAATGGAGGAAACAATTTCATTGACAATGAGAGTGATCTTATTCCTCATCTTCCTCTTCTCCTGCTCCTTTCCGCTGAGGAGTAGGCCAGGGACGTGCCACCTGGTTTGTTAACGGGCTGGAACAGCCTGACATACACAGTGGTGAATCCTGTGGCTGCAGAACAGATCCATATAAAAGGGGTTCTGCTCTTTGCCAGCTTTCAGATTTGGGGAATAATTGAGTCTGCTTCCTTTTTTTTAATAAAGTTTCTGGGTGTGCCATGTACATGTAAGTTAAAAACAAAACATACCAAACCATTTCTGAGCAAATGTTGAGCTAATGCCCTTTTGTGTACAACTTTTAATTTAAATTCTAATTTTAAAGTACTAATTTTATGAGTCATCAAAATTTATTGACAAAGATAGCATTTCTTGGAAAACTGGATATTTACATATAAAAGAATGAACTAAACTCTGATCTTACACACTCAAACATTAATTTGATTTGGATTAGAGACTTAAATGTAAAACCAGAAACCATAAAACTCCTAGAAGAAAACATAGGAAAAAAGCTCCTTGACATGGGTCTTGATAACGATGTTTTGGGTATGACACCTAAAGCCCAAGCAACAAGAGCAAAAATAAATAAGAGGGACTATAACAACTAAAAAGCTTCTGCAGACCAGAAGAAATGATCAATAGAATGAAAAGAAAACCCACATAATGGGGAAAACTATTTGCATCCATATATCTGGTAAGGCGTTAGTATCCAAAATATACAAAGAATTCATACAACTCAATAGCATAAAAACCAAATAATCCAATTAGCAAGTGGGCAAAGGACCTGAATAGAAATTTTTCCAAAGAAGACATATGAATGGCCAACAAGTATATGAAGACACGCTCAACATCACTCATCATCAGGGAAATGTGAATCCAAAACTACAATGAGATATCACCTCACACCTGTTAGAACGACTACCATAAAAAAGACCAGGGATAACAAATGCTAGCAAAGATGTAGAGAAAAGGGAACCCATGTGCACTGTGGGTAGGACTGTAAACTAGTAAAGCCAGTATGGAAAAAGTATGGAAGTTCCTCAAAAAATTAAAAATAGAACTACCATATGATCTAGCAATTCCACTTTTTGGACTATATATGAAGAAAACAAAAACACTGTGTCGAAGAGATATCTGCACCCCAATGCCCATAGCAACATTATTGACCATAGCCAAGACATGGAGACAAACTAAGTGTCCATTGTTGGATGAGTGAATAAAGAAGTTATGATTGATATATATACACAATGGACTATTATTTAGCCATAAAAAAGAAAATCTGCCATTTGCAATCACATGGATGGACCTTGATAGCATCGTATTAAATGAAATAAGTCACACAGAGAAAGACAAATACTGTATGATCTCGCTTATATGTGGAATCTAAAGACAAAATGAAACAGACACCAAACTCACAGAAAAAGATCAGATTTGTGGTTACCAGATGTGGCAGGTCGGGGGAGGAGAAATTGGAGGATGGTGTTCAAAAGGTACAAACTTCCAGTTATAAGATAGATAAGTATTAGGGATATAATATACAACATGACGATTATAGCTAACATTGTTGTATGGTTTATGTGCAAGTTGTTAAGAGAATAGATCCTGAGAGCTCTCATCACAAGGAAAAAAACATATTTTTTACTTTTTCTTTTGTTTCTATGTGATGGATGTTAACCAAACATATTGTGGCAATCATTTCACAATATACATAAGTCAAATGACTATGTTGTACACTTTAAATTTACATAGTGTTGTATGTCAATTATGTCTCAATAAAACTGGAAAAATCTGATTAAGAGAAAAAAGATAATTGGCATTTTGTATTTTGTATGACAATCATTGCCTTTAACTTCTCCTGTTCTTTCAAACTTTATTTCAATGGAAATATTTTTCATGTAGCTATATTTCCTATTTATATGAACAGAAAAAGAATTGCTAATTTGATGTGAATATTTATCAGAGTTGCATGTCATTATTTTACATCTGGGCTCTTTATTTAAAGAACTTCCACCTTAAAAGAACAAAAACCACTAAAGGGTAAAATTTTCATTTTAATGGCTCAAGAATTCCTGGTCTAAAATTTTCAGGATGTCTCTCAAGTCAGTATTAGAGCTTCTGATGACAGATTTATGCCAAATAAAAGAGATTATAATTCTTTACACATGATCATCTGGGAGACATTTTAGATGAAACTTTTACGTAAAGAAATCAATAAGCTTCAGGGTTTTCCCTCAAAGGGAGTTGGATGTAGAAATGTGCCTCCTCCTCTCTCTCTCTCTTTCTCTCTTTCTTTCTCTTTCTTAGCAGAGAATAAAGCTTCAAAGATCAATGTCATGTGAGTACAAGAAATGAGATCCATACTTTGGAGCACTAAAGGATGAAAGATTATTGCCTGAGGGAAAAATGAGCTTGTCTCAGAAGGTCCTGTAAGGTCTTTGTCAGAGTAAAAGGTATGCACGGTTCTGCTAAAGAGCTTCCTGGGAAGCCCCTCCTCTGTCTCATCATCCTGCTGTTGGCAAGATACCTCTCATGCAGGGACGGGGGCACATGATTCACAGACAGCACTGCCCTGCCTTTCCATGCATGAAGATTCAGCAGACGTGATTTGGGTTATGCACAACACTTCATGGAAATAGCCCAGAAAGAGGCCTGGCCCTTCAGGAAATGGATAGGAAACTTGGCTTGAACATGAACTGAGAGACAAAGGCGCTATAAAAAAATGAAAGAAATCATCAAACTCATGAGTAGTATCAAGCCATACTAGTTTCAGGACCCATATATTTCAAAATTGAGCAAGAGGACTCCAGCCAGGCAGGTTTATAGATTTTTAATTCTGTCTTCAAGATATTTAATTATTTACTCCAACTATTTCCTACATGACAATTACAGAGAATTAAAAAATAAACCCAAACAAAAAGCAAAAACTGTGCTTTTTTAAGCTTCATGCATTCCTAAAGAGTTACCTATAAAGTGGAAGAATCTGGCTGAATAAATGGAGGTTAAGTCATCAACAGCAAGATCATTACTTTCTCATTTCAAAAGATCTATAAAAGGGCATAGTGCGGCCCTTCCTATGTTAATTTGCAGGCATGAATATTTGAAGGTAAAAGCTTGAAACCTGTATCTGGTCCAAACCTAACACAGTAAATTAAAGCTAACTTCTGTTTCATTAAGTCTGTCTTTTCCTAGAGTGTAAAGCAGATCAAATTATGATTTGTACTGAAAGGAATCTCATATTTAATATTTGTGACACCTAGCCTCTCCATCTAAATAAATAGGGAACATGTTACTAGTAATTGATCTCATTGGCTTTACTCCATGTTCATTATAAACTGAGTTTGGCATATGTATATATTAACTGAGAGCCCTTACATAATTAGCACTAAAAATACCTACTAAATACATTCCACTGAATCTAGAGGTAAGAGATTTGTGTACAACTTTTGATGAGAAATTTTAATTTTCTGGGTCTTAGTGTCCTTATTTATAAAATGATTATTTGAAAAAAATAAGGGGCTAGAACTAGATGTCTAAGAAGTTATAACTTTTTTTTTAGGCATTAAGCAATATATGGCCAAGCCAGGTATTTATGTTACTCTATTCTTTCTAATATAAAAAGCTAATTAATTGATTTCTTTATTTTCTTGATATTTGAAGAGATGTACTGTTAAGTAAAATAAAGTCTATGTTTTTCTCTAGCTTTTGCTTTGAGGAGCTACTTTGTTTTATAAGAAGGTATCAGGTATTTCTGTGAAGCCATATTAAGAATAAGAATAAATCAAAACTATAAAACAGTTTTATGCCAAGGTTCCACAATAAATAAATGCCTTTGGCTCTTTCTTTTACCTTTTGAACTATACACAATCTTCTAACTGACTGATCTAGTTACCTTGAATTCCGGTTTGTCCCATTAGATTCTATGCAATTATCTGTTTAGATGAAGAAAAGAAATAAATCATCTCCATTTTATATGAGGTGTTGACATTTATTGATTTAATGTTCTTTTAAAATCTTTCGGGGAAATGGTTTTTAAATTACAATAATAAATGGACAGAAATTAATGGACCTACCCAAACTAGAGAAACATCTTGGCATGTGATTCATTGTCAAATTTTGCGAGTGAATTTTATTTTCACTCCTTTTTTAGTAAGGGAAAGTATTGCTAAGAGGCTGTATGTAATATCCTTTCGTAACTGGCCCTGCTCCTTTTCTGTGAGTTAGTGTTTGAGGACACAGCTATTTCCTTTCAGACACTGACCATGTACTATGCTTTCTAGCTTCACTAGACTAAAAGTCCTTCAAAAGAAAACCTTTGGAAAAAAGATTTTACCCCAAATAATTTAGGAAGAAGAAATAGTTAAACTGCGATGGATATAATAAATGATTAACATTCAGACACTTCTGCATTAATATTTAATAAGAAAATGTGTTGTAATGTAACATGCAATATAAACTTTACTAAATATATGGAAACATGAAGCATAAATCACTCAAATTACCTTTCTAATCAGTCTCCACGGCAGTCGTAAGTACGCATAAATGGTGCCTCTCTACAAATACGTAATTAGTCCTTTTACTTTTACCTCATAATTCCTTTCATGTTCTTTACCTTTTGCTCAGTCAGCTTTCCTCAGTCATTTATCTGTTATCTGTCCTTATTTTTGTTTGTTTTTATCTTTAGAACAACATTAGAAATATGCTTTCTCAATACAAAAATAAATTATATTTAAAAGTTGTCACAGTTTGTTCAGGTCTCATTGCATGTACACATGCACGCTAGAGATAAAATCTGAAGATGCCGCTTCCTCTATGTCAGTTTATTTAAGCATCCTTAAATAAATCTGGATTTTTCTAAAATCAATAACAAAAATTTCGTTGTCAACTAAGATTAGGTTAAAGGGGCAATTGATGGATCCTAGCAAGTTCACTCAAAAGAAGTAAAGTGAGTTGAATTTAGCCTTGGTAGAAAACACAGAAAAAGTAGAAAGGGTCCAAATGGCAAATTTTATCTTTATCTGAATTCTTAGCTTATTTGAAATCATAGTGCAGGATTGTGTCTTTTTAGGAGTGAGCCTGTGTCTAACTGTACTGTTTCTTGATATGAAACTATTTTTCTTTTGTTACAAGGGTCTGTGTCACATTGTTAAATGTGAAGTCTGAGGTCAAAGACTCTAGCACCACCTCATGTTAGATAGACCAGGAGTGCATTCTCGAGTACTTCTGTCCCTAGCATGCTGAAAGTGCTCTTATGAGTTTCCATAGCTTAGCTCTCCAAAAAACTAAGACATGGAAGGCAGAAGTGAGTCTAAGACATGGGTGAAAACAACTTTTAGGTTCTCAGGACTGCAGGAAATAAACTTTGGCATTATTTATCTGTTGGCTTATTGTATTTTATTGTACAAGCTTAGTGTACCTGAAATGCAAGCAGCTGAAAAAATTTATTTTATATTAAAGACATACACTAGTTTTCACACAGGGAGAAATAAAAAACCTTAATGGAAGTGTGGAAATCGTTCCAAAGAAAGTACAAACCTGACTTAACTTGGCAAGTTTGGACTTACTGAGCGAAACAGACTCTTCAGCTGGATAGTGAAGTTCAGGAAACACAATCATTGTTGGACTTATGTTGGTGCCTCTTGGGGTTTGGCCTTTGAAGTTGTTTTGATAGAAACCTTCTACAAAACATCCATGTAAAAATCTTTCCTTACCTTTCCGGCGTACGTCCTGACACCAAGCCATTTCCTCCTGAATGTCCGTCAAACGCTATCCTTTTGCTTCTTTTAAGAATTTAAAGTCTCATATATCCAACAGCACACTCATTCAAAACCCCAACAGCTCTCAGCACGATTGTTCACATTCCTGATTATTCCCTGAAGCCTAGAGGAGAAGTCACCTGACTAACCACATGAGGAAACGGAAAATCTATAGCAAGACGGAAGCCCAATAATTACACTGAGGAAAGCACTCACTCCTTCAGTCTCATTTTTTCTACCACATGTACTAATACTCACTAAAAACCAAGTGCTATTTTTCTGTTATTTGATTTGGTAGAAAGGCTTTATGCCTTCAGCTTATAAGCCCCTAGATACCCAAGTTAACAAGTTTCTTAAGTCAACAAACAGTAAGAATACGAGTGATTCTATACAAGCTGTATTTGGGAGCATATTTGTTAAGTATTCAAATGAAATTGGCCTTTGAAATTTTATTTTATTTTATCTTATAATTTGCACTTATAGGCAATATTAATATGATTAAATTATTGTTAGCATATGAGTGAGGTATGTTTGATACTTTCTAACAGAGAATTTGCGGTGACTGCGGGTTTTCCGTGCAATGATAGGCAGTGCTGGAGAGGCAATTGTTTGATGTCGAAGGCAGACATAAAACCTCATGATAACATCTACATCAGTGCCTTTAGAGTCTGCTCAAATGAATACACAATAAGATGACAAAGAACCATTCAATCATTGGAGACATATTCCTCTCTCTGAGTTAAGTACTGTGGGTAATACAAAGCTGAAAGAGACTGGAACCTCTTTTCAAAGTTCTAAGATAGCAAACTGCAGTGCATTATATTTTTCATGTCATTTCAAGGGATTTGCAGAGTACCTGTAGTTCAGATTAAACATCACTAGCTTATATGAAGAGTATATCAGTAAATTTCCAAAGAAAGCTCTAATAACTTCCACAGCCTGGTCAGAGCCAGTCATCGGGTCCACGTTCTTGATCAGCAGATATTCCGGAATACGTTTTCTCATTCTTTAGTGCTGTTGACATAAATGCTATCTGGGTATTCTATATATTCATTTATACTGGAGGTAGATTTCAGAAGCCTGAAATGATGCGAAGCCATTTTATTGCACATCTGGGTCTTGTTAAAGTATGTCCTCAATACTCTCAGAACTTTCAAGGGCATACATATCTCTGTTATTTATTTTTATGTTATTTGCTTTAAAATAAAATGAATGCTCTCAGCATATAAAACCCAGGTAGCATCTGACTGGCAATAAACTCTTTACTATACAATAGAAGTGTTTTTTAAACTACAAAGCTTATGCTTTGAGGAACTGATCCATTTCATCTAAGTTATCACACCTATCAGTGTAGTATTCCTTTATTATTCTTTTGATATCTGCAGAGTCTTCAGTGACATCTCTAGTTTCACTCTTGTTGCTGGTAATTTATGTCTTCTCTCTTTTTGTGTCAGCCTTGCCAGAGATTTGCCAATTTTATCGATATTTTCAAAGAACCAGCTCTTTGTCTCATTGATTTCTTCTATCGTTTTTCTGTTTTCAATTTCATTGTTTTTTGCTCTTATTATTGTATCCTTCTTTATGCTTTCTTTGGGTTATTTTGCTCTTTTTTTTTTCTGGGTTTTGAGGTGGGAGCTTAGAATATTGATTTGAGAATTTTCTTCTTTGCTAATGTATGCATGCATTTCATGCTATAAATTTCTCTCAGCACTACTTTAGTTGTGTCCCACAAACTTTGATATACTATGTTTACTTTCATTCATTTTAATGTATTTATAAACTTCCTTTGAAACTTCTTCTTTGACCCAAAGATCACCCAAAGGGTGATTTAATCCTTTGTTCTTTAGTTCTCAAGTGTTTACAGAGTTTCCAGTTATCTTTCTATTATTGATTTCTAGTTTGATTCTATTGTGGTTGGAGAAGACACTGTGTGTAATTTCAGTTCTTTTAGATTTTCTGATATTTGTTTTACAGGCTAGGATATGTTCCATATCAGTATATATTCCTTTAGTGCTTAAAAAGATTGTTTATTCGGCTGCTGTTGAATGGTGTGTTCTAAGAATGTTGATTAGTTTCAGTTGGTTGACTTTTTTTTAAGTTCTTCTATATTTTTGCTGGTTTTCTGTCTAGTGGTTCTATCAGTTATTTAGAAAGGGTGTTAAGTCTCCAATTATAACTGTGAATTTGTCTATTCTCCTTTCAGTTGTGTTAGTTTGTATTTCACACATTTTGTACCTGTTGTTTTTGGTTCACACACAATTAGTATTGCTACGCTTCTTGGTGTATTGACCCTTTTATCATTGTATCACATTCCTCCCTGACTGGTAATTTTCTATGCTCAGAAGCCAACTATATCTGATACTAATGTAGCCATGCCTGCTTTCTTTTGATTAATGTTTGCATGATATAAATTTTGATATTCGTATTTTCAACCCGCCTATATTGAGCTTCAAAAAACAGCATATATTTTGATCATGTTTTTTATTTGATTGTCCTAATATCTCTCATTTAATTGGTATACTGAAGCCATTTACAATTATTATGATTATCAATATGCTAGGGCTTAAGTACACAATTTTATTTTTTGTTTTAAAAGATTTTACTTATGTTTCCTCTTTCTGACTTTTCTCTGTTTTCTTTTTCTGGCCTTCTGTGTGTTATGTGAACATTTTTTTAGACTCTATTTCGATTTATCTACAGTGTTTTTGAGTACAACTCTTTGAATAACTTTATTAGTCATTTAAGCGCTTCGTTATATATACAAGCTTATCACATTCTACTGATGTTAACATTTTATCAGTTCAAGTGAAGTATGGAAAACTTACCTTCCTTATTCTATTTTCGAGTTTACTGATTCCTTTCTCTGTGCTCTTCGTTCTGCTCTCTCATTTTGTTTTTATTTTGATTATTGCATTTTAAATTCTAAAGTTTCCATTTGGTTCTTCTTTGTATGTTCTATTTCTTTACCGAGACTTTTACTAAAATTTGTTTCAAGGTTCTGTGTAATTGCTGGTTGAAGCTTTTTTTATGATGACTCCTTTAAAGTCTTTGTCAGATAATTCTAAACATCTCTTTCATCTCAGTGTTGGCACCTATTGATTGTCTTTTTCACTCACTTTCAGTTCTTCCTGAGTCTTGATACGATAAGTGATTTTCAAATGAAACCTGGGTAGTGACATAGTAAGACTTTAATTTGCATTTGCTGATGACTAGTAAGACTGAACAAATTTTAATGTATTTACTGGAATTTGGATATCCACTTTTTGGAAGTGTTTATTCAAGTTTTCTGCTAAGGATTTTTAATATGAATGGATGTAGAGAATCTTCAAAGACTTCAGCACCTATTGAAATCATCTCACCCTTGCTTTTCTCTTTTATCCCTTAATGAAGTGATTTATATTGATTGATTTTCAACATTAAATCATCATTGCATTCCTTCAATAAATACGGGCTTGTAATTTATTTTTCTTCCATAGATTTCTGGACTTGATTTGCTAACATTTTCAATAGAATTACTGCCATTTTCTTTCATTGTAATTTTTAAAAAATTATCTCAATGCTGTCAGCTTAGGGTATCAAGAATATTTTAGGAAAGTCTGTCTTTTTTCTTCATGAAAATGTTTGTTTAAGTTTGGAGCTATTATTTTGTATATGTTTTGGAAAATTCAGCTAGATTTGAACTTTTCTATGTGGTAAGATTTTTATTTATGGTTTCTTTAATTGATATAGAGATATTTTGATTTTCTACTTTTGTATGTGTCATTTCTCCCTAATGTTTTCGATAAAACTTTTCAGGCATAAAGGAAAGTTGCGAACCTGGTACAGCGAGCACTTATATAACCACCACCAGACTGCACACTGCACAGCAAGTATTTTGCTCTGTTTGCTTCCTCACATGGTATTCCATGTATTCATCCTGCTACGAATCCATCAAACTATCTTATTTCTTTTTTTAAGATTTTATTTTTCCTTTTTCTCCCAAAGCCCCATGTACATAGTTGTGTATTTTTAGTTGTAGGTCCCTCTAGTTGTGGCATGTGGGACACCGCCTCAGCATGGCTTGAGAGCAGTGCCACGTCTGCGCCCAGGATTCGAACTGGTGAAACCCTGGGCCACCAAAGCAGAGTGTGTGAACTTAATCAGTTGGCCACAGCGCTGGCCCCAAACTATATTTTTTGGTGCATTTCAAAGTAAGTTACACACTTCTATGTGCTTCAGCCATACAAATTTCAACACTCACATCATTAACCACTTTGATGTTTGTGTATAATTTTTAAGTAGTCACATAGGTTGAAATGCGCATCTTAAGCGTATATGCAATGACTTTTGATGCACAGCTGTAACAAACCCCTTTCAAGATATTTAACATTATGATCATCCTAGAAAGTTCTCTCATGCCGGTCAATAGCTACGCTCCAGAGGCACTCAGTGTCCTGATTTTTCTCTCTGTTAGTTTTGCCTGTTCTAGAACTTCATGTAAATTCAGTCGTACAGGTTATGCTCATTTTTGTGGGGCTTTTTCTTTTCAATAATCATGTTGTTTTTGAGATTAATCCGCAGTTTTGCATATAACAATAGTGTCCTTTTTATCACTGAATGGTGTCCCATTCTATGACTATGCCACAGTTTGTTATACATTGTCCTATTGATTAAAAAAATAAACTAGGTTTTTTTTCCACTTTGGGGTTATTATAAATAAAACTGGTTTGAATAATTTTGTCTTGAAGGCTACTACTATCTGATATTATTAAATCTCCTCAGACATCTTATGCTTAAAGTTTGTTAAAAGTATAGAGACCCTTCCAGATTCTGCCTACTTTTGGTTGCTCTCTGATATATTCATGTAGTTGACTTATATATTTTATCCAAAGTTTACAGGTGTTAGTTGCAGGAGAATTGGTCCAACAGGAGCTTCTTGGTCATTACTGGAAGCAACAGAATCATATGCAGAAGAGATGCTAAATAGCATATTTCATCTAGAGTTTCAAATTTATTGGGACAAAGTTGTTTATAATGTCCTCTTAATATGTTTTTAAGTGTGTAGAATCTGTGGTAATAAGTCCTTTTAAATCCTGATACTGAGTATGTCTTTCCACCTTTTCGGAAAGCCATTTGCCTTGTCATCATTTAATTGATTTGGTTAGTCTTTTCAAATAGTCAAGTTTTTGCTTTTTCTTGCCGCATTATCGTATATTCGTTATCTGTTTCATTAGTTTCTGCTCTCTCCTTTCTTATATTCATCCTTTCCTTTCTTTCTTATCTTTTAGTGTTTCCAAATATATGAGTCATTGATTAGCAACCATTGTTCTTTTATAATATATGTGTTTATAGATGTAAATTTCCTTCCAATTACTGTAAATATTCCACGTGCATCAAAAACATTTGTCAGTTTAAGTGTTCTATTATATCAGTTTAGTTTGCTTATTTTTTTATCTTAACTTTTCTTTCTTACAAGTTTTAGCAGTTATTATAGAAACCGCTAAGATAGAAGAGCTTCATATTATGATTGTGTGTATCTCTTTTCCTTTCTATAGTGCCAATTTTTGCTTTGTTTTGATTAGTGTTAGCATAGTATATCACTTTCTATAGTTTTATTTTCAGCTTTTCTGACTGCTTATATGCAGTGTGTCCCTTTTAAGGAGCATATGATTACCATATAACTACCATTTTTCTTTCAAGCTGAAATACTTTAATTGTAATATTTAGTCTGTTTATATTTAGTAGAATTATTGATATGTTTGGGTCTTGATTTATCATTTTATTATTTTCCTTTTTATCCCCAAAGTTTCACATTCCTTTTTCTCATTGTGTGCCTTCTCTGGGTTAATTTAATGCTTTCAAAATTTATTTTACCTTTTAAGATTAATTAATTATTCATTATTTTCCTATTCTAGAAAATCTAGGATTAATTATTTTCTAGAATAAGGCTGGGATTTTTAAAATATATTTTGTGTTTTAGGAGTTATACGAGTACAGAAAAATTGAGAATATAATACAGAGAATGTCCATATACTTTTCATCCAGTCTCCCTATTATTAACATCTGAAATTAATATGTTATATTATTAGCAATTAATGGAACAATATCAATACATTGTTATTAACTTAAATCTCTACAATTATTGATTTTTTTCTTTCTTTCTTTCCTTTTTGGTGAGGAAGATTGGCCCTGAGCTAACATCTGTGCCAATCTTCCTCTGTTTTTTGTATGTAGGATGCCACCATGGCATGGCTTGATGAGCAGTGTGTAGGTCTGCACCTGGGATCTGAAGCTGTGAACCCCAGGCTGCTGAAGTGGAGCTCACAAACTTAACTACACCACTGGGCCAGCCCTGGATTTTCTTAATTTTTACCTAATATATTTTTCTGTTCTAGAATCTCATCCAGGGTCCTCTGTGTCTCTTTAGCCTCCTGTTTGTTGTGACAATTTCTTGGACCTTCCTTGGTTTTTATTTTATTTTATTTTTTGTCTGTCCTCTTTTTGTACATGAGCTGCTGCCACAGCATGGCCACCGACAGACAAGGGGTGTAAGTCCATGCCCAGGAACTGAACCCAGGCCACCAAAGTGGAGTGTGCTGAACTTAACCACTAGGCCACAGGGGCTGGCCCAGACTTTCCTTGTTTTTGATGGGCTTGGCAGGTTTGAGGTTTACTGGTCAAGTATTTTTTAGCATGCCTCTCTATTGGAATTTTCCTGATTTTTTCTCATGATTAGACTGGGATTATGGGTTTTGAGTTGAGGGAGGAACACCACAGGTAAAGTATGATTTTTATCACATCTTATTAAGGACACATGCTATCAACATGGTTTATCACTTCTGATGTTGACTTTAATCACCTGGCTGGCTGAGGCCATGTTTGTTGGGTTTCTCCACTGTAAAGTTACTCTTTCTTTCCTCCTTTTCCATACTGTCCTCTTTGGAAGGAAGTCACTATGTGCAGCCCACACTTAAGGAATGGGGAGTTAGATTCCCCTTCCTGAAGGCCAAGTATCTACATAAATTATTTGGTCATCTTCTGTACAGGAGATTTTTCTCTCCTCCTAAATTTATTTACTTATGCAATCATTTACTTATCTAAGTATAGATCCACGGATATTCATTTTATACTTTGGCTTATACTGCAATACTACTTTATTTTCTTGCTCCAATTATTCCCGTTTTATCCACTGGGAAGTCTTTTAGTTCCCCCATCATTATCATCCCCCTTCAATGTGTGTATGCACATATGTGTGTGTTTTCAGTCACCTTCTTATTCTTTGGCAAAATAAAATGTTCTAGCCTCATCATGCATATTTTCTGCCCCAGTCCTAAAGTCAGCCATTTCTCCAGGGAGCCCTGGTTCATTTGATTGGAGAATGGTATAGGCACCAAGATCTGAGAGCTGGGATCAGATTTTTGACTAACTATTTTTGATAGGAAAGTCCTTGGGGAAAGCTCTTGGCTGAATTGTGTTAGTCTATTGAAAAGTTCTGCAGAACAGCCACTAATGTCATTAATTGTCCTTGGGAAAAATCCTGCCAGAGTTTCAAATATTTAGTTATAGTCACATCATAACATTTGTCTATGTAAGAAGGTGGGCAACAAATCAGAGCTTCACTGAATTACTGAGAAACACATACAAATGCTAATCAACAATAGAAGAATAATAGCCAAGGGTCTTGGCACTACGCTCCACCTTATTCTTAAGTGCCCTGGGCCATTAAACATATTCCAATCAAGAGGCTATGCCAAGGCAAAAGAGAGAGCAAATGCTTAGGCTGCTTTTGAAGCAAAGAATAGATGTGTTTATCACAAGTAGGAATTACTCAACTGTCCGGGCCCTGGGATTCTCAGCAGGCAGACATCAAGAGGTCCTGTTGTGCTCCCTCCAGGGAATGACCTGGGCTGAGTGTGATCTGAGTGGTAGCACCAGAAATGGTAGAAGAAAACTAGCCTGAGCACTGTTAAGGATAGCCTTTATTCAAAAATGCTGCAACAGGTTCAGCTTTGAAAAAGTGTTTTTATCTTTAGGAAGAAGGACATGGTTTTTGCAGGAGTAAGACGAAGTTAGGTAGTTTTGAGAACTGTATGTTATAAGCATTTCTGGGAAGAGGGAGAGATTGTTCTTGCTGTTTAGCAGCTAATGGCTAGGCAATTTTGATTTAGCAAAAGTGATAGAATGAGAATTATGTCCTAATGTCACACGAGGGCCACCACGAGGGTTAGAAGGAACAGTTTTAGGGGCTGAGAACAGGAGAGAGTCACAATGGGAAATTTTCAGTCATTTAGAGTTTCTCACACACGATTATATCAGTGCTCTTCAACTTAGAGAAAATACAAGTCTTGTACCCTCCCACACTTACTATTTTGATCAATTTTAATGTTTTAAGTAAATTCAATATAGTAAGAAAATTGTATGAGAGGATTATGTACTTTTATACTGTACATTTATCAGAATGCCTCCTTGTCCATATTAGGTCCTGAATAAAAATGTTGAGAGGAACTAAGGATTTAAAATAAGAATGCTTATGATTATTGAGGAACCATATGCTCATTATAAAAATTTCATAAATATAGAACTAGGCAAAAAAACTTCATCCTTCTCTTTCTATCCCTATTCCCACCCTCACATATTTGCCAGAGTCCATTATTAGCATATTCTGTGCATATAAAATATACATTAATGTGATAATAATACTACTAGCTAACATTTATTGAGTAGGCCCAGGAAATGGGATAAGTATTTTCCGTATTTATTCACACTTAGTTTTTTTACCGAACCTCTTTAAGGTAGTGTTATTACTATTTCCACTGTAACATATAGGGAAATAATATAAGTCACAAAAGAATAGGGAACTTGCTCGATGTACCACATCAAATGACAGAGCTTGGTTTCAAACCAGGTATTCTGACTTCAGAGCCCATATTCTTAACAAAACGCTATTATCCTTTCCAATCTTTAATTTTTTCCACAACTTGCTTCTATTGCTAAGCAATAAATTTTGTATTTTTTTTCATGTTGGGTTACATAGATCCTCCTCATACTTTTGAACAGTTGCATAAAACCCAGTTTTATGGGCATAGTGTGATTTACCAAACCAAAATTTTATTGAAGCACATAAGTGTTAATTTTTCAGTGAAAATCTTGGTAAGTATATTCCTATGCCTTTTCGCTGTAATGACTTTAGGATAAATTTGTAGAATTAGAACTATTCAAAGTGTTTTGATATTTACAAGATTACATAAATTTATACACACAGTTGTTCTGGGAGTTTGACAGGTTCCTTTCCAAACTGTTGCCAACTTGATTAATTATCAAACTTTGTTGTCAATCCGATAACTGAAAATTCTTGTTATTTAATAGTGATTTTGATTATACTTTCATTTGTTTATTGGCCATTCATATTCTTTGTCTATTACCTGTTTCTTCATGCTCATTGTCCATCTTTTTATTAGATATTAATCTTTTTCTCACTGTTAAGCTTTTTTGTGTATTAAGGGTATTAGCATTTATTTGTCAAAAGTATAACTTTATTGGGGCCAGCCTGGTGGTGTAGTGGTTAAGTTCACATATTCCGCTTTGGTGGCCTGGGGTTTGCCAGTTCACATCCCGGGTGTGGACCTACACACTGCTTGTCAAGCCATGCTGTGGCAGGCCTCCTACATATAAAGTGGAGGGGAGATGGGCATGGATGTTAGCTCAGGGCCAATCTTCCTCAGCAAAAAGAGGAAGGTTGGTGGTAGATGTTCGCTCAGGGCTAATCTTTCTAAAAAAAGAAAAAAAGAAAAAAAAGTATAATTTTATTGTTGTCATTTACATTTGACTTCCTCATTGGGTGTTTACTTATTTCTATAGAATTGTCTTAATTTTTCATATAATCAAGTTTATCAAACTTTTTCATTTTTGCTTCTTTTTTATAAGATTTTATTTTTTTATATGCTTACACTTTAACCACTCTATGAGCATAGGCAACAGCCACACATTTTGGTCTAAATGTTATTTCTGTTTGTTTTTTATTTTCCTTTTTAACTATTTTATTCATTTGTAATTTTTTCTGTAGCAATATCTTTTTCTAGCCAGTTGGCCCCAACAATTTATTGAGTAGTCTCTCTTGGCTTCACTGATTTTAAATAATCCTTCATAATATATTAAATGTTCATGATGAAACTAAAAGTTAAAAATAGAAATAAGCATGGTAGAAGTGTTATTGTGTCTATAGAGTTGCATGCATCTACATTTTAAAAATCCAAGGAATATTTTACTTTCAGAAAAGTGGAGCTCCATATGAAACCTTCACTGGAGGGCCAAGAATTTAAAACTTTGCAAATAGTGAAAACCATGCCATTTTAAAAAGATTAGAAACACATGAGGAACGAATATATGCATAATTCTCAACTTTAAACTTAAGTTACAGGTTCTACACTCTTCCATGTATACAGGGACATATCCTTTTCCTTTCCTATATTCTTTTGGACCTCTGGATATAAAACGATCTTGAAAGAGTTTCTTGGTGTGTTGCAGTCTTCTCAGGGCTCATTCTTTCATATTTATCAAGCAAAGGTACTTAGGAGTACAACAGATCCACGACCCATGTTGCTATTAGACATTGATAGCAAAATCAAAATATCAGATTCTTGCTGTAAAATACTGATGCTGAGCACAACTAAATATTACTGGATAATGACATCTTTAGGTATAGTGGCTAATTGCTACCTGGTTGCTAATTCTGTGTGATTTCTATTCCATTTTTAGTCTTATCAAGAGTCTTTCTCTTGGAGCTTAGAAGAGCAGGACAATATACTCTTCATTCAAATGTGAGAAGGTGGAAAAAACAGAGGAAAATTTTTCAGTCTCTCTTTCTTTCCACAGAGAAATTTGAAGGATTAGGTCAAAAAGTATGTCTCATTCAGGCTGCATGATCCTTATCTCAACGAGCTGAACACTAGACATGGAGTTGTTGCTCTTCTAAATGGATGATGAACTCCAGCCTCCAAAGTGTATATGATTTTCTTATGCCTCTGCAGGAGCTAAGCCATAATTCCTGACTTCATATCATGCATACAACCATCAGTCTCTGTGCTTACAGGCACACATGGCGAGCTTATTTGTTTATTTTTAGATGTAGTGCCCCTTTGAGTATAAATGTGTATAAACATGAATCAGAAAAAAAGACTATGACAGAATTCTAGAGGGCAATATTTAACTTTGCTTTAAAAATGAGCTCTCACCTATTTCTCATGTGTTGAAAATGAAGCTTGTAATTTCCCAAAGGTGTGCAGTGGGAAATAGCTAATATCAGGAAATTCATCAGTGGGCTTTTCTCTGATAATGAAAAATATGGACATGAAAAGAAAGATTGTTGCTGCTAGTCACGGCAACATTTAGGAAAGTACAGAAAGAGGTCTTAATAGTAAACTGAACATAAACAAACACACCATTAAAAATTCAACAAGTTCATTTCTCTCTCAGCTTCCAGTGTGACGGAAACCCAGAAACACATATGTAAGAGTGAATCAAAGGGACAGTGGCTGTGTTTTCCTCCTCACCTCCCAGCATTATGGGCTCACTTTTTTTCCTTAAGTAAAGAAAAGGGCATCAGAAGGCAAGAATTAAAAAACAAAAGCAAACAACAGTGACTTTTGGAAGAACTCTGATCAGATAGGTTCTCCTCTGTGAGTGTCTTATTTATTTAGTGGGAGACTTCTGTCTGGATACCACGGCATTTATTATTTACCACTATTTTGCACTGTGCCTTACAACTTCAGTTGGGAGTTGCATCTAAAAAATAAGAAAATAAATTAGACAAACTGATTGATAACAGCAAGCAAGTATAGATAATCTCCCTTGAAAATTTAACAAAAAGCTCAATTTCTGCATTATTTTGGCTATCCTGCAGCCACTTCCCAATATCTTTTTTCTTTGTCCTGAACATCTTTATCAAGAGTAATTAACTTCATTTCCTTGTTTTTTTAGTATCTTTCTGTGTAGAGAATCTGGAATTCTTTCTCTTTAGAAATGTGAAATTTCTCTGTAAGGATAATATATAATAATTAAACATGCTTAAAATAGAGAATTTATACCTTAAAATGCCATTGCATATATGTTTCACTTTACTGTTCTTGCAATGAATTATGTGTTGCTGTTTAAAAGTAATGAAAAAGTTACATAACATCAAAACTAGAAGCGACTCCTTCGGATATTCTATGTGAAATTCAGCTTTCTTTTCCTCCCGCAAATAAATCTGTCACATGGCTAAATTGCAGCTCAAATGTTAGATGAGTCATTCCACATATTAAGGGTAGACAGATTCACTGAACTGGGACTTCAGAGCAGGGAGAGGCAAAGCACACACTGGAAGTTTGATGAATCAGACCACAGTAGGTAAAGACATGGTGAAAGACGATTCAAATAAACACCTGCTCTGCACATTACTGGGACTACAGAGTTCTAGTAAAATTAGATCAAACACCTGTAAAGCTATAGACCACTGTTTTTAAATAACTCTTGGAAGACTGAAACATGGCTAAAGGTCAGAAAGAAAACTCGAGGCTTAGTTGACCAATTTGGGCATTTGGAAGGAAAACACCACTGGGTAATTTTACAAGTTCTCTTAGGAGTGAAAGGCTACCCTAACTTTATGGTGCATAAGACCTACTTTTAGCACTTTCATTCAGTATAGGGAAATTTCTTAAAGTCAAGAATAAGACTAGACTTTCCTCTTGATCTCAGTATATCTTTGGATTCTCCCCTTTATGGCATAATGACTTTAGAATATATAGAATAGACCACATTGTTGTCCAGAGTACACACAGTAGCTTGGTAATAATATAAGAATCACAATGTTAGTGAATTAAATGTATTTTCCTTCTGGAATTAAAAAAATTCCTCCATTTAACTTATTGCCTCTGAATCCTTGACAGTTATATGTGGGAATGGCGTTCAATTAAAAATGAGTTCCTAAAAGGAATGTAAATTCTGCTTACCTTGTATCTAAGTCTTTTTGAGTAACTCCATAATTGGCTTAAATTTGGGAAGAGAAACAGAGCTTGAACTACTCTTGCAACAGCTGCTGCTGGTAATGCTGCCTGTGCTGTTACGCACTGCTGCTCATCAGGCAAAGACCAAGGGTCCAGGGCTGTTGTCTCCAGGGCTCAGCTAGTTGGGGAGATCATATGCACGACCCAGTGAGAGATTATCATGGGCTATTTTCCCTTCTAGTGGTCCACACTGGAACCCTTTATTCACCAAAACATTAGTATGAATTTGTGCACAGACTTGCTGACTCTAATTCTCTAACACTAGTCAACAATGTTGTATAAGAGAATATTGGCGATGTCTGATGGATTCAGTGGTGGAACCATAAAAATCTAACGAAGAGCTATCAAAGTTCAACCCGATGTAAAGGAACTCAACGCATCCGTGTAAGGAACAGGGATGGACATGAAATAACTTTCTGCTTTTATTAAGGAATTTATAATTTGGATAAAGTTTTTCAAAAACTTTGGTAACTTTTTTTTATTGAGTTAATCTTCTTTAATTACATTATGTTTGAAATTTACACAAAGTTAAATATGAAAGTCAGGACCTGTTCAGAATTTTGTCAGTAGAGAGGAAAATATTTTTTTAATAAGGTTATGAAAGTTAACATCCTTGTGAAATTACAGTTGTACATCATTATTAGTCATGTTGTAGGTACACCACTTCACCCCTAGTGCCCTACCCCCACTCCCCTTTGCCCTGGCAACCACCGATCAGTTCTCTTTGTCCATATGTTAACTATCACCTATGAGTGGAGTCATACAGAGTTCGTCTTTCTCTGTCTGGCTTATTTCACTCAGCATAATACCCTCAAGGTCTATCCATGTTGTTGTGAATGGGATGACTTTGTCCTTTTTTATGGCTGAGTAGTATTCCATTGTATATATATATCACATCTTCTTTATCCAATCATCAGTTGCTGGGCACTTAAGTTGGTTCCATGACTTGGCTATTGTGAATAATGCTGTGATGAACATAGGGGTGCATGGAACTTTTGGAATTGCTGATTTCAGGTTCTTAGGATAGATACCCAGTAGTGGGATGGCTGGGTCCTAAGGTATTTCTATTCTTAACTTTTTGAGGAATCTCCATACTGTTTTCCATAGTGGCTGCACCAGTTTGCATTCCCACCAACAGTGTATGAGGGTTCCCTTTTCTCCACAGCCTCTCCAACATTTATCACTCTTGGTTTTGGATATCTTTGCCATTCTAACAGGTGTAAGGTGATATCTTAGTGTAGTTTTGATTTGCATTTCCCTGATGATTAGTGATGATGAGCATCTTTTCATGTGTCTATTGGCCATCCGTATATCTTCTTTGGAGAAACGTCTGTTCATGTCCCCTGCCCATTTTGTAATTGGGTTGTTTGATTTTTTATTGTTGAGTTGTGTGAGTTCTTTGTATATTATGGAGATTAACCCTTTGTCGGATAAATAACTTGGGAATATTTTTTTCCCAATTAGTGGGCTGTTTTTTTGTTTCAATCCTGTTTTCCCTTGCCTTGAAGAAGCTCTTTAGTCTGATGAAGTCCCATTTGTTTATTCTTTCTATTGTTTCCCTCATGTGAGGGGTTATGGTGTCCGAAAAGATTCTTTTGAAGCTGATTTCAAAGAGTGTACTGGCGATATTCTCTTCTAGAAGACTTATTGTTTCAGGCCTAATCTTTAGGTCTTTGATCCATTTTGAGTTTATTTTAGTAAATGGTGAAAAAGAATGGTTGATTTTCATTCTTTTACATGTGGCTATCCAGTTTTCCCAGCACCATTTGTTGAAGAGACTTTCTTTCCTCCATTGTAGGCCCTCAGATCCTTTGTCAAAGATTTGCTGTCCATAGATGTGTGGTTTTATTTCAATTGGCCCTGAGCTAACATCTGTTGTCAATCTTCCTCTTTTTTTCTTTCTTCTCTCCAAAGCCCCCCAGTACATAGCTGTATATTCTAGTTGTACGTCCTTCTAACTGAGCTATGTGGGATGCCGCCTCAGCATGGCTTGATGAGCGGTGCTAGGTCCACGCCCGGGATCTAAACCGATGAACCCCTGGGCCACCAAAGCAGAGTGCACAAACTTAACCACTCGGTCACTGGGCTGGCCCTGGTAACTTTGAAAAAATAAATAGCTGTCTTGGAAAAAAAGTTTTTACTGTTGCAACTAAAGAGAGAATACATATGCAATAGTTCAAAGATTTTTTTCCAAAGTTATTGTTTTCTGTGGGAAATTTTGAAATAACAAAAGAATATCTGGATTCCATCAATGATAGTAAATTGATGAAAGGTGATCTCAGTGAACAATGAGCCTCTACTTAAATCCAAAATGGACTTTAAGACCATTCAACTTGAGCATTTCTGACGTGCTCAGGTTCCTTTCCATTCCTGGCAAAGATAGGGCTAGAGCTCATTTTGCCATTTTTGACAGAATACTCTGTGTGATAAAATTTCAGACCACTTGAGCACAGCAACAGAAGGCCAGAAACCACTTAATTGTGAATTAAGGCTTATTTGCTGCTATTTTATAAAAATATCTTATCTCTCTATACTAGAACCAGAGTATTATAATGACAATGCAGTTTTTATGTACTTTGCATATTTTTATAAAGTAAAACATACTCATGTTAAAAATTAAAAGAGTACAAAAGGAAATACAGTGAAATATGAGTCTCATGGAAATTCTACTTCCCATAGATACACACACTCTCTCTATATATGCATATGTGTGTGTATGTATCTTTTCACACAATTATATGAATAGGCAATTAACTTATAGAAAAAGAAACACAAATAGTTTTAAACACATGAAAACATGTTTTTCACCATTAATCAAATATAAAATAAGAAATAATCAGGTACATTTTTGCCTGTCAAATTAGAGAATGCGTATTAAATTTGATAATAGTAGGACTTAGCAGGAGTGTAGGGAAACAGAAACTGTTACAACTGGCTATAAGTGTCAATAATTTTTGGCACTGCCAATCAATGTTTTAAGTACATCCAATTTGATCAAGTTTTGTTTTTTTCTTATTGACTTTGCAAGTGACCCTCATATGAAATAAATTAATCATATTTGTAGGTTTCTAGGTTCCAGTTTTTTTGAGGTCATATTGGCTTATAGCATTGTGTAATTTCAGGTGTACATTCTTATATATCAGTTTCTGTATAGACTGCATTGTCTATACAGCATCAATAGTCTAGCTTTTAATCCGTCACCATACAGATATGTGCCCCTTCACCACTTTCGCCCTCCCCTCACCCCCTTCCCTTCTGGTAACCACTAATCTGTTCTCCTTACCCCTGTGTTTGTTATCTTCCACATTTGAGTTAAATCATATGGTGTTTGTCTTTGGCTTATTTTGCTAGCATAATACCCTCAAGATACATCCACATTGTTGCAAATGGCAGGATTTTGTCCTTTTTTACAGCTGAGTAGTATTCCATGGTGTGTGTGTGTGTATATATATATATGTATAGATAGATAGACATAGATATAGATGTGTTTATCTACATCTATATATCATATCTGCTTTTTCCATTCATCAGTTGATGGGACTTTAATTGCTTCCACATCTTGGCTATTGCGAATAATGCTGTGATGAACATAGGGGTGCATAAATCTCTTTGAATTGTTGATTTCATGTTCTTTGGCTAAATACTCAATAATGGGGTAGCCAGATTGTATGGTTTTTCAATTTTTAATTTTTTGAGAAATCTCCATACTATTTTCCATAGTGGCTACACCAGTTTGCATTCCCACCAGTAGTGTATGAGGGGTTTTTTTCCTCCACATTCTCTCCAAAATTTTTTATTTTTTGTCTTGTTAATTATAGCCATTCCGACTGGTGTAAGGTACTATCTCATTGTAGTTTTGATCTGCATTTCCCTAATAATTAGTGATGTTGAGCACCTTTTCATGTGCCTGTTGGTCATCTGTATATCTTCTTTGGAAAAATGTCTGTTCATATCCTCTGCCCATTTTTTGATCCAGTTGTTTGTTTTTTGTTGTTGAGTTATATGAGCTTTTTATATATTATAGAAATTGACCTCTTGTCGAATATATGATTTGCAAATATTTTCTTCCAGCTGGTGGGGTGTCTTTTTGTTTTGTTCATAGTTTCCTTTGCTTTGCAGAAGCTTTTTAGTTTGAGGTAGTCCCATTTGTTTAATTTTTATTTTGTTTTCCTTGCCTGGTCAAACATTATTTGAAAGGATACTGCTAAGACTGATGTGAAAGAGTGTACTGCTTATATTTTCTTCCATGAGTTCGATGGCTTCAGGTCTTACATTCAAGTCTTTAATCCATTTTGAGTTAATTTTTGTGTATGGTGTAAGATGATGTTCTACTTTCATTTTTCTGCATGTGGTTGTCCAGTTTCCCAACACCATTTATTAAAGAGACTTTCCTGTCTCCACTGTATGCTCTTGGCTCCTTCATCAAAGATTACCTGTGCATAGATGTGTGGTTTTATTTTTGGGCTTTCAATTCTGTTCCATTGATCTGTGTGTCTGTTTTTGTACTAGTACCATGCTGTTTTGATTACTATAGCTTTGTAGTATATTTTGAACTTACCATTTTTGATGCCTCAAGTTTCGTTCTTTTTTCTCAGGATCATGTTGGCTATTTGAGGCTTTTTGTTGTTTCATGTAAATTTTAGGATTCTTTGTTTTTTTTCCATGAAGAATGTCATTGGGATTCTACTGGGATTGCATTGAATCTGCAGATGGCTTTAGGTAATATGGGCAATTTAACTATGTTTATTTTTCCACTCAATGAGCATGGAATATCTTTCCATTTCTTTATGACTTCTTTGATTTCTTTCAACAATGTCTTATTGTTTTCAGTATATAGGTCTTTTACTTCCTTGGTTAAAGTTATTCCTAGGTGTATTATTCTTTTTGTTGTGATTGTAATTGGGACTGTCTTCCTGACGTCTCTTTCTGCTAGTTTGTTATTATAATTTAGAAATGCAACTGATTTTGTATGATGATTTTGTACACTGCAACTTTGCTGTAGTTTTCAATTATTTCCAATTTTTTGGGGAGGATTCTTTAGGGTTTTCTATATATAGAATCATGTCACCCACAAACAGTGAGACTTTCATTTCTTCCTTTACAATTTGGATACCTTTTATTTCTTTTTCTTGCCTAATTGCTCTTGTCAAAACCTTCAGTACTTTGTTGAATAGGAGTGGTGCCAGTGGGCACCCTTGTCTTGTTCCTGTTCTCAGAGGGATGGCTTTAAGTTTTTCACAGTGTAGTATGATGTTGGCTTTGGGTTTGTCATATATGGACTTCATTATGTTGAGATACTTTCCTTCCACAACAATTTACTTGAGAGTTTTTATCATAAATGGATATTGTATCTTGTCAAGTGCTTTCTCTGCAACTACTGAGATGATGATGTGATTTTTATTCTTCATTTTATTAATGTGGTATACTACATTGATTGGTTTGTGGATGTTCAACCATCACTGCATCCGTGGAATAAATCCCACTTGATAATGCTATATGATTCTTTTAATGTAATGCTGTGTTTGATTTGCTAATATTTTTTGAGGATTTTTGCATCTATGTTCATCAGCGATATGGGCCTGTAATTTTCCTTTTTATGTTCTCCTTGTCTGGTTTTGGTTCAGGGTAATGTTTCCCTCATAGAATTAATTGGAAGTGTCTCATCTTCTGAAATTTTTTGCAATAGTTTGAGAAGGATAGGTATTAAATTTTCTTTGAATGTTTTGTAGAATTCTCCAGAGAAGTCATCTGGTCCTGGACTTCTGTTTTTTGGGACATTTTTGATTACTGTTTCAATCTCTTTACTTGTGATTGGTCTATTCAGATTCCCTATTTCTTCTTGATTCAGTTTTTGGAGATTGTATGACTCTAAGAATTTATCCATTTCTTCTAAGTTATTTAATTTGTTGGCATATAGTTTTTCATAGTATTCTCCTATAATCCTTTTTATTTCTATGATATCTGTTGTAATTTCTCCTCTTCCATTTTTAATTTTATTTTCTTTGAGCCTTCTTTTTTTTCTTTTACTAAGTCTAGCTAACAGTTTGTCAATTTTGTTTATCTTCCATGACCAACTGTTAGTTTCATTGATCTTTTCTATAGTTTTTTTAGTGTCTATTTCATTTATGTCTGCTCTAATTTTTATTATTTCCCTCCTTCTATTGATTTTAGGCTTTGTTTATTCTTCTTTTTCTAGTTCTTTTAGGTGTAATTTAAGATTCATTATTCGAGATTTTTCTTGTTTGTTGAGGTAGGCCTATATTGCTATAAATTTCCTTGTTAGTACCCCTTTTGCTGTGTCTCATAAGTGGTGGTAAGTTACATTTTCATTTTCATTTGTCCCCAGGTATTTTTTTATTTCTTCAGTGATCCAGTGGTTGTTCAGTATCATGCTGTTTAGTCTCCATATATTTGTGTCTTTCCCAGCTATTTTCTTGTAGTTGATTTCTAGTTTCATAGCATTGTGTAAGGAAAAATGTTTGGTATGATTTCAATCTTCTTAGATTTATTGCAGCTTGCCTTGTTTCCTAGAATATGGTCTATCTTTGAGAATGTTCCATGTGCACTTGAGAAGAATGTGTATTCTGCTGTTTTTGGATGGAATGTTCTCTATATATCCATTAAGTCCATCTGGTCCAGTGTTTCATTTAAGTCCATTTCCTTGACTTTCTGTCTGGATGATCTATCCATTGATATAAGTGGGGTGTTGAGGTCCTCTGCTGTTATTGTGCTGCTGTCAGTTTCTCCCTTTAGGTATGTTACTAGTTGCTTTGCATACTTTGGTGCTCCTTTGTTAGGTGCATATATGTTCATAAGTATTTTGGCCTCTTGGTGGAATGTCCCTCTTATCATTATATACTACCCCTCTTTGTCTCTCATTTCTTTTTTTATCTTGAAGTCTACTTTGTCTGATATAAGTATGGTTATACATGCTTTCTTTCACTTGCCATTTCCTTGGAGTATTGTCTTCCATCCCTTCACTCTGAGCCTGTGTTTGTTGTTACAGCTGAGTTGTGTTTCTTGGAGACAGCATATTGTTGGGTCTTTTTTTTAATCCATCCAACCACTCTGTGTCTTTTGATTGTTGGATGCAATCCATTTACTTTCAGAGTGATTACTGATATATGAGGGCTTAATACTGCCATTTTATGTCTTGTTTTCCAGTTGTTCTATATTGCCATTTTTTTTCTTGTATATCTGACTGCCCTTTCAGTTTGGGGCTTTCTGTGATGATTTTCTCAGTTTTCTCTTTATTTATGAATTGTGACTCTGCTCTTATTTTTGTTTAGTGGTTACCATGAGGTTTGTATAAAATATCTCATAGATAAGATAGTCCATTTTTTGATAGCCTTTTATTTCTTTTAGCCTAACCATGTTCCATCCCTTCCCTCTTCCCCTTCTGTGTTATTGTTGTCACAAATTATTCTTTTTTTATGTTGTGAGTGTGTGACTAAATTGTTTATAGTGATTTTTTGTGCTTTCTTTCCCTTTATCTTGTATGTTAAAATTGTTTGCTAACCTATTCTGACAGAGAGCTGCAATTTTCTGACTTAGTCTGTCTATTTATCTCCTTGTTCAAAGCTTGTAGATTTTTACCTTTTTGTTTCAGGTAGGAGGGCCCCCTTTATCTTTTCTTATAAGGCAGGTCAAGTGGCAATGAACTCCCTCAGCTTTTGTTTATCAGAGAAAGCTTATTTTCTCCATCATATCTGAAGGAAAATTTTGCTAGATAGAGTATTCTTGGTTGATCTATTTTATCTTTCAGTATTTTGAATATATCATTCCATTCTCTCCTAGCCTGTAAGATTCCTGCTGAGAAATCCACTGAAAGCCTGATAGGGGTCTCTTTGTAGCTGGATTTTTTTCTGCCTTGGTGCCCTTAATAGTTTTTCTTTGTCATTCACTTTTGACAGTTTTAATATTATATGCCTTGTGGAAGGTCTTTTTCCATTGATGTAATTAGGAGTTCTATTGGCTTCATGTACTTGTATGTCCAGTTTCTTCCCTGTTGGGAAGTTCTCAGCCATTATTTTTTGAACAAGCGCTCTGCTCCTTTCTCATTCACTTCTCCCTCTGGGATACCTATAATCCTTATGTTACTTTTCCTAATCGAGTCAGATATTTCTCACTTAATTTCTTCCTTTTTTTCTTAAATCTTAGTAATCTTTTCTATGCCACCTGAAACATTTCTAGATTTTTATTTTCTACATGACTTATTCTCTGCTTCAAAGGGTCTGCCCTATTTTTATGGTTTCTACATTATTTTTATCTAATTAATTGTGTTTTTTATATCCAGAATTGCTGTATAGTTTTTTTAAGGGGTTCAATCTCTTTGCTGAAGTATTCTTTTTGTTCGTTAATTTTGAGTTCCTGAGCTCATTGAACTATCTTTTAGTGTTTGTTTGTAACTCACTGAGTTTCTTAATGATAAGTAGTTTGGATTCTCTGTCATTTAGATTATAGTCTTCTGTGACTTCAGGTTTGGTTTCTGGAGACTTGTCATTTTCTTTCTGTTCTCCAGTGTTACTGTAGTTCTTCATGGTGTTTGATGAATTGGCTTTCTGCTGACACATTTGTGGTACTATCTGGCCACAGATTCTACCTGCCACTGCTAGGGGGAGCCACAGGGACTGTGTTTTCTGTTTCTTCCCTGTCGGCTCTTAGCTGTGCTAGTTGGGCTGCTCTTCATTCATCCACACTGGCCGTAGTTGCTTGGTGGGTAGGTTGCACTCAGACAGGGCCACTGCACTCAGTGATGGTGGGTTTTACTCCAGTGGGTGGGGCCACAGCTGCTTGGTGAGTTGCGCTTGTGCAGTCGGGGCACCTTCATGGATGCTGAACCACTGCCTCTTGGTGGGGAACGTTTGCACAGGCAGAGCCACTGCAGCATGGTGGGTGCTCCTGTAGGCCAGGCTATCACTCTGAAAGCATTCATGTGCTGGCCAGGCTGCCCCATCTCCACTCACAGTCATGCTGGCTGCTATGTGAGGATCCACATCCTCTATTGCTGCCACCAGGGAGGTGTGGATAGGAGTCCACTCCCTTAGTTCTATTGCTTCCTGGGAGTCCAATACACTCACCTTCCGATGTACAGCTGCAGGAATCTCTCAGTTGTCCAGTTGTGTTGTGTAGGGAATCCTCTGTTAGCTAATGGATGTCCGATTAGTTGTAACATATAGGGAAAGACAAAGGGGACAACTCACTCCACCATAATGCTGATGTCACCAGCCAGTGTTTTTCCAGTTTTTGATTTGTCTTTTGACTTTGCCTTCACTATTGATTTTGTAGGTAAAGTTTGAATTTGTATCACGTTATGCTACCAAAGTAATTAGTTCTTCTCCTTTGTCTTCTTAGTTTTTGTCTTGCTTTAAAAATGTTTCTCTGCACAGAGATCATAAAAAGAAAAGTTTACTCTTATTTTCTTTGCTGTTTTATGTGTATTGGTTTGTTTCAAATTTTTATTATCAAATGTGAATTATAAAGAAAGTAGAAAGACTATATAGTAGTTCTAAATATAATTTTATGAATATTAATGTTTTGCTGTATTGGCTTTATCTATTTTTTCTTTGATCAAATCATTTAAGTAAGTGAAAAATATCATGACATTTCACCTATCTATTTTGGTTAAACACTCCAGTATACCTAGAAAAAATAAGCACAGTTATTGATTATAAGAATTTCAACCTTTTAGGTACATATTATTTCTTAAATGAAATATTGAAACTGATTTTGGAAGGTTTCTATATGAAAAATTAATTGACAAAAATACTTTTAACAAATTATGCTAAAGAAGAGGTTTTTGAAACCAAAGCCATCAGTCAGTCCATCACATAATTTTATTTTCTGGCCTTATTTAACAATGAAGCTTATACTAAGTATTTGGAGTGATTAATAATTTTGAGAAGTTAATCACTTTAAGAGATTAGTCATTTTGCTATATTCAGATCAACTTGGTTAATCAATGCTTTTGTATAATGAAAGAAAAACTTCTGAAGACATCCTGGCTACACCTGTCTCTTTTCCATTAAGCATATATTAATGGCAGAGACTTTTAAAAGTTATTGACATGTATCATCAGAAGGATTGTCATAAACAGCCAAACTCATAATAATCAATGGAAGTAATTGATGGAGACTCTTAAAATTATTGCATTCAACAAAGTAGCATCAGTCAACTATGGAATTGAAAGGGAACACTATCCAATTTGCAATGCAGTATTGATAAAGTTTTTTTTTTTGATTTCTGGAAAATCTATTATAGTTCTTAATGATCTTAACATGGTCTTAAAAGAGTTGAAATACAATTCATATATATCAACTTTTAGAGTACTTACTGATTCCCTTTTCTTTTTCTTCTTGACTTCAGATCCACATATACGAATATTTCTTCAGAACTCATTTCAGGCACAATATCCATTTATTTTAAACCATATTTATGATACAGTAAAATGGTGGGATAATGCATATTGGAAAATATAGCAAGTTGGACTCATAGCTTTTTACCTAAATGCTTTCTCTTCTTGTTTCTCTTTGTCTCAATAATCTCTCCAACCAATCTTTGTTCAGAATTCAGAACTCTGGGGATATTTAAAAATTATATTGCCATGGAACTTCTAAAGCTGTCATTTTTCTATTATAAAAACACAACTTTCAATGTGTAACTATCTTTTAATCTTTGATCATTTCATTATATTCACTCTTTTGTATCCACAAATGTATTTTCACCAAAGAAAGAGGTGAAAAGATAAAATTGTAAAGTGGAACAAAAATATATATAAAACACATAAAACAAAAAGTAAATTCTTCACATATTACAGGCTAAAAAAGAGACAAATCATTTTAGGCCTAAAGCAAAATGATGATGTCTCTTCATGACAAGGATTTTAGATCTCATTCAAAAGAAATGGGAAGTCCACTGACTGATAATAGTGAGCATCATAAAAAGAGACATTTTGATGTCACTTTACCCTTCATTCATTGAAAAAGATAGATAATGGTTTGTTTGTCATGTCAGAGAAAGACAAGGAGATAGAAAAATGAAAAGAATAATAACTCAACAATGTCTTATTCTTAAAGGCTACCAATTATGCCATTTACATGCTGCCTAAATATTGTGGCTTGAGTTTTTTTATTTCAAACTATATTTTAAATTGTGTTTACTTCAAACCAAAAATACTGAGCTAATATTAAATTATTGTCATTGTGATTTCAGCAAACACACACATCTACTCTCTCTCTCTAACTTGTAAGCATTTGAATCTAACTTGGACTTGAGAAAATATCTCCTAGGATCTGTCAATCTGATATCAAAAATAATTTACCTTAGATAGATTCAATTAGTTTTCACAAAGAGTTTATATTCAAACTAGAATGTAATATCTAGTTATAATGTTTCAAATATTAGTACAAAGTTCCCAAACATATATACATCGTTTCTTCCAGAATTAGGATCAGGAAATAGTTGAATTGAAATTGATTATTCATTTAAAGAATATCTTACTACGTAATAGTTCTTCTCAAAATATATTTTATAGAGCAACAGTTCTGTGACTTCAGAACCTATTACTTATACTATTATACAGGGAAATATTATGGTCAAAACATAGTTGGGGGACAATTTAACCTGGTATCTTCACTGTAGAACTTCTCAGAACCTTTAATATTATAATACTCATTTTAAATTTGCCAAAGGGCAATATGGTATACCACATTCCAAACATACAGACCACAGAATTGCTTTGCTTCAAGAAGAATCTTGCAGAAACAATATTTTACGGCACAAATTTGGGCAGACAGTGAGACATTTTGTCAGAAAATTTTTTAAAATATCAGGTAATACTTTATAATAAAAATAATTGTATCCCATTATATTTGAAATTGACAAACGTGACATAATATGGATAGGGAGCTAGAAGAGTGCCTAGTGCATAGTGAGTGCTCAACAGGAGGAAGATCTGCTTTGCCTAATTTTTATTTTATTATTATGTAGGTAGGTTTTTAGTGAATAAGTTTAAGCCACTTTTCAAATCCTCACACACTTGGAAATGAGTGATATGACACAAAAGACGTGTGAGAATCTCAGATAAACACCGCCTCGCTCTAGTGTTACAGACGAACTTCTCAGGAAGCAGAGGCGAACTTTTTCATGGCCACAATTTTCTCGTGTCAATATATGTTGAAATTGTCTCACTGACCCGTGGCAACAAATCATGTATTTAGTTTTTGTAATGCAGGTATTTGGTGGCGATTTTTAATTGTTTCCACTCAATGGCACTTTTGCAAAATAATTAGCTGGTAATAAATAAACCATTCAGGAAAATGAATGAGAGATGGGAAGTAAAAACCAAACCCATGCCTTTGGTTTAATGCCCATCTGGCAGGTCAGTACTTCTCAGACTTGAATGCACATAATAATCCCCTGGGGTCTTTTTAACAACACAGCTTCCTAGGCCTCATCTCCCCCAGAGATTCTGATTCAGTAGGCCTGAGACTCGTCCATGAAACTAATTTTTTCCAAATGCCCTAGGTCGTTCTAAACCTTTTGATCCATGGACTAGATATTAGTTTAGGAAGAGCTCACAGACTTGCCTGCTCACTTTCTTCTTCCACCGAGATGACTATCCTCTCTTAGTTTACTTATTTTTGGGGGGTGTTTATATTATTACTATGTCACAAGGCAGATTTATCAAAGAGAAAAGAGCAGCAGTTATGCTTTGTATAGAAATAGAAAACAGTTTAATTCTATTTACATCATATTAGAGATTAAAAAGAAAGAAAATTTATCATAAACGTGCCGTATTATTTACTGATGACCCACACACAAGACACTAAAGGCAAAAGAAATAGATGTTATTTTTCCCCCTCAATTAATGATTCTCAAGACAATAGAACTTTGAATGATTTGAGTTGCATTCCTGAAAACTCAAATTACAGTCTATTTTCTTATTTATTCATTCACACACTTTTATATAACAGACTTTAGATGTCAGGCACTGTGCTTCACGCTGGCTACAAAGATACAGATAAGACCTCTCCATTTCAAGGTACTTCTGGTTAATTGACTCCAGATTCCAGCTCTGCCCCTGTATTCAGGTGCTCTGAGATCGAGTAAGCTAATTGGTATGGTGACTAATGACATTTCTATATAACTAATAGATGTTTAATAAATGAATCTATATTTGCCTATATACCAGTTTTGATTTCTCAGTCTTAATAAACTATTTTTTAGGTTTCAATTCTTACAGAAATATCCATAATGGTTTAAGATTGTTCTTTATCTTATAGCTCTTCCACGTCAGTGACCATTTTAGTTCTCAGCGGTGTTGGGGGAAACTGCCTTAAAGTCATTAAAGTGCCCTTTTTGCCAACTCAGCAATAAAGGCAGAACTTGATTTCACCAGGCAATTGTGTTATGTTACCTGCCTTTCACTAAGGCAAGTAGGCCTGATCTTTGTGTTTTGCATTAGAAATTGGTATTTAAAAGAGAGCTATTAACTTCCAAGGAATAGGAAATTCCATGGACAATAGACTGCTGAAACCATTATAATCTCACGTTTGTCAGCTGTGCAAATTAAATTCACATATCTTGACATTTTATATATTCATTGTTATTTATAGGAAGACAGATATAAAGAGACAGAAAGACACAATATAATAGAAGCTATTTTAACATTACCAGCATACATTTTGCACAATGGTTCAGAAACAAGCTTGAGTTATTCATGGAGATTTTTCTCTCATCTTTCTAGGTATACTTCATAGCAAAGTTTTCTGCAACTATTAATTACAACTTTGAATTGTAATTAATTAAAGGTTTTTAAAACATGCATACATGTATGTGTATGTCTACACTTAAACACACACATATATTGTGTGTATATGTATCTACACACACGTGTATACACGTACATATGTATATGTGTGCATGTACATGTATTCGTTAACTCTTAGAATTTATCCATATAAGATTGCTTTCGTCATTCATTAACCACTCATCACAGTCTCCTTATTTACTCTGGATAAGGAAATGTACAGGAAGAACGGTGGCAATAAGAAATATCACTTACTTGATTAGAGTCATTCAATTCTTTTTCAGGAATGCATTTCAAATACCTAAACCAACCAAGCAAGATTTCTAATCTGTGTGTTTCAAAAAGGCTTTATGAGTTTTCTAATTTACTATCCAATAACATATAGAGTTTCTATAGCAACTGTGTAAGAAAACAGAGCACTTGTGTTATAGCGCTTGGAAAAAGAGAAATGCTCCATAGGCACTCAAACACATTTTTAAAATTAGATAATAACCTGTCTTCCAGTGAGTAGCATGCCATGTTATACACACAAAGAGAACTTCATATTGTTCTTCCTGCAGAATGATTATATCTATGTCTGTCTCTGTACTTATATCTGTACCAAGTCCATTTTCAAAGAAGTTAGATACAGAATTTTGTACCTGATGGTAAATTGTAATCATTACTAAATAAGTGACTTCTACTCTTCACGAAGTCTCTCCTACTGTTGTTTATTGTTATATAGAAGGCAAGATTATTTTATTCCTTTGTTTATTTTTAAAGACTATTTCTTTAGAGGAGCTTTAGGTTTAAAATAAAATTGGGAGGAAGGTACTGAGAGTTCCCATATACCCCCAGATCCAACACATGCACAGCCTCCCCACTATTAACATCACTCGCTAGAACGGCCCCTTTTTTTTTTTTTTTTTTTACCATGGATGAACCTATATTGTTGCATTGTAACCACCCAGGGTCCATAATCTATGTTACCATTCAGTCTTGATGTTGTACATTTTATTTGGACAAATGTCTAACGGCATATACCATACAGAGTATTTTCAAGGTCCTAAAAGTCCTCTGTGCTCCATTTAGCCCCCTCCACCTTCACCACCAAGTCCTGGCAACCACTGATCTTTCTACCGTCTCCTTAGTTCTGTCTTTTCTGGAATGTCAAATAGTGGAATAATACAATATATAGACTTTTTACATTGGCTTCTTTATCACCATGCATTTAAATTTCCTCCTTGTCTTTTCATGGCTTGACAGCTTCTTTCTTTCTTTTTTAACTTTTTTAAGAGACATTTATTTATTTATTTATTTTATAGTTTGGCAGCTGAGCTAACATCTTTTGTCAATCTTTTTCTTTCCTTCTTCTTCTGCTTCTTCTCCCCAAAGCCCCCCAGTACATAACTGTATATTCTAGTTGCAGGTCCTTCTGGTTCTGCTATGTGAGACACCACCTCAGTGTGGCCTGACGAGCGGTGCCATGTCCGTGCCCAGCATCTGAACTGGCGAGAAACCCTGGGCCGCCACAGCAAAGCCTGAGAACTCAACCACTCGGCCACTGGGCTGGCCCCAGCTCACTTCTTTTTAATAATGAATAATATTCCGTTGTCTGAATGTACCACAGTTTATTTATCCACTCACCTAGTGAAGGACATCTTGGTTGCTTCCAAGTTTTGGCAATTAGGAATAAAGTTGATATACACATGTTTGTTTAGGTTTTCGTGTGGACATAAGTTTTCAGTTCTTTTGTGTAAATGCTAAGGAGCATGATTGCTGGATCCTATGGTAAGATTATGTTTCGCTTTATAAGAAACTGCCAAGCTGGTTTCCAGAATGGCTGCGGCACTGTGCATTCCTACCAGCAGTGAATGAGACTTCCTGTTGCTCTGCATTCTCATCAGCTTTAGGAGTTGTCAGTGTTCTGGATTTGGCCATACTAATAGATATGTAGTAGTGTCTCATTCTTCTAATTTGCATTTCCCTGGTGACATGATGTGGAGTATCTTTTTATGTACTTATTTGACATCTGTATACCTTCCTTGGTGATGTGTATTTGACAGTCTTTGTCCTATTTATTAATCAGGTTACTTACTGTTTTATTTATTTTGGATAACAGTCCTCTATGAGATATGTCTTTTGAAAATATTTTCTCTTGGTCTGTGGCTTACCTTCTAATTCTATTGACATTATCTTTTGCAGAACAGAAGTTTTTAACATTAATGAAGTCCAGCTTATCGATTGTTTCTTTCATGGACTGTGCTTTTGGTGTTGCATCTAAAAAGTATTCTCCATATCAAAGGTCATCTGGGTTTTCTCCTATGTTATCTTCTGGATATTTTACCTTCAGGTGCTTTTTAATTTTAGGTCTGTGATCCATTTTCAGTTAATTTTTGGTGTAATTCTTTTTTTGTTGCACTTTACAAAAGCATTGTTCTGCAACAGATTGAAAATTTATGAAAACAACAGTAAAAAATTCATCTTTTCATGCTAGATAGTTTGAAAGCACTGCTATAGACTGCCACATGACATTCATCCTTTTTTTCCTCCTTTCTATTGAAGGTTCTGTTATCTCAGTCATCTGGGAGATTTCATATGTTTATCTGTTCATTGTCATCACTGTCACTCTTGTCTCATGCCCAGTTTGTGTCTTTAGATGCTTTTACTTCATCAGTGTCACTACCCCATCACCATACGTGCTAACAACTGCTGGTTAGAAATGGAGATCTGTTTGTCTTGATCATCTTAAAAGAAAATAGTATTGTGCTCCCAAATATTTCTCACAGATGTTTAGTTGTCAACCATTCTTACAATGTCTTCTGCAGCCCCCCTCTCCTGCTTTGAAAACTGAAAGATATATTTTTCAGAAATTTATGCCTATATTGTTATTGAAAAAAATTATATTCTTACAATGTCTTCTGTAGCCCCCTCTCCTGGACTCAGATCAGTATGTATGAAGGCAGATAAGCTATTGACTCACACCCTTTCCTCGTGGTGCACACGCTATTTTTGCTTCCAAACGCCTCTCTCTTCCCGAGTTTATCTTCACTGTCTTCCACTCTCCCTAATCAACTCAATTGTTAGAAAGACATCAGTGAATGCCGTTGCTAAAAAGTGAATTTCAACCATTCTATACTTTCTGTTTCTAGTTGAAGAGTAATGTCATTGTGTATTGAATATAGCTTTGAAAACTGAAAGATATATTTTTCAGAAATTTATGCCTATATTGTTATTGAAAAAAATTATAAAGCTTCGCAAAGCTTCAATCTATACTAATTTAATATAATGTAAGTGTAAAGGCAACTTAACTAAAACTTCCATCTTAATTTATTTTATTTGAATTATTTTGGCATTGTCATAAACCAAAACTAAGAAAACTATAGTATAATCATGTCTTAAAGATCACACACACCTACTGATTTTTCACGGTTTTACAGGTCCAACTCAAAACACTAAGGTACTGGATGTTTCTAAATACTCACGAATGAGGTATCGGAGAAAAAGAAGCCTACCAGTTTGTCAGCATCTCAGGAATGTGAGACACAGAGATCCATATGACTAAGTATTATGTCAGATCTTGATTACAAAATACCCCTCACATGTTAATTTGCAACTTGCAGTAACTATTTCGTAGAAAGTTAAAACTTGCGACCAAAATATAGATCTTAAAGTCCATGACAAGGGTCACTTTTTAAACAGAGGAATTGGGCCACTCAGGACTTTAAGATAAAAAATTGGAAACCATCAGGCCATTAGAATTGTTACTGCTGCCAGCTATCATTTTAATATATAACAATGCCTTAATGACTATTTATCACTCTTGAACTTCTAAGCCACATTCACACACAGAGATCATATATTTTTCCATGATATCACCTTAAAAATAAACAGTGTTAAGCTATTGATAGTATTATTAGCAGTTGCTTTGTGAGCCAACAAAAATTACTATTCAAATTTCAATGAGTTTTCCTGATGGGTATTTAAGGAGTCTCTATTTCGGAAGTAGTTTCTCTTCCTTTACTGAAGAGTTGCTATCTAAGTGTTGTTGAGTAGTACTATTCGATTTCTGCACCTGGACATCTCTCTTTTTGATCAAACTACTTATCTTTAGGGACAGGAAAATGTTCAGCATGCCAATAGCAAAACCATTTCTAAACATTTGCTCCTGTGTTACCATGAGAAAAATTCTTGCTTTCTGATTTTAACACATGCAAAAAATTCATTCTTTTTATAAACTAATAAAATGAATTGAAATCAAGCCACCTAAATCAACTGTGCATTAATACAAATTGTCAATTTTTGATCATGAGGAACTCACAGTGGGAGGAAGGTCAAGGTTGTTGTTAGACAATAATCTTGAACCCCCGTAAGCAACTCATAAATTCTCATCCAGCACCAAGTTCGGACTGTACTGAGAACACTGAAAATATTTGCATCTGGGCTGGTAAATTCCCTCTTATACTATTTCCATTTACTCAATAGGTAATTTTAGATTCTTTTTTAAACTTTGAGAAACTTTTTTTTTTCCCGGACAGTAGTCGAAAGTCTTCCTTTTCCTTGGGTCTTTTTTTTTCCTATTCTTTCTTTCATGACTTCAACATTCTCCTTAAGGAACTGAGCTGTTAAAGCTATGGAGATTTTCACAAAACACTTCGAATGTGGAGACCATCCTAGATAATAGTGATCAAGTTTTATTTTCACTCCTGATCTTTTATTTTTCCTATTGAGGTTTCTTTGTTGTAATTCATCTCTCAAATAACATATCTATATATCTACATAGTTTTCAACGAATTTACTCAACATTTTAGTTATAGAAGTTTTTGCAAAGAAGTATAAATACATTTAATCACTAGAACTAGAACTGTGTGGCAGTATGACCTTGTCAGTCTTTACTCTTTTCTGCATCTCTCTCTCATTTTTTTCTCACTGCTAAGAACTTTTCAATAGTCTTCCCACCTACTTAATTCTAACAAAATCTTTATTTCTCAAATTATTCCACGAATCAAAATTCACATGATCCTATAAACTTAATTTCAATATTAGACATTAAGATATGTATGGTAGCTTGGCAGGTAAATTCTTAACCTGAATGTGACAATACTTAAACTCAGGACAGAGATATGGCAAGTCCCCAACACAAAAACCTCCAATAAAAAGAAATAAAGTTGAACTTTTAATCACTTTCATAAAGGTGAAGACATTTTGATCAGAAAGATTTGTAAATGATCAAATCTGATCTACATGCCCCTGTATTGATCCATTTAACCATAACAAATACTATGAGTAACACACGTTGAACAAATGCAAACACAAGGTAATGAATACCTTCATTCTAAATGAGTATTTTTGGTAATACTTTGGGGTGAAAGTGAATTCTTAATTATTTTTCCATCAGATGGCTTTGATTGGAATTGTCTAACTGTGTAAGAATCTTTAAGTTAAAGTATTTTTTGAGTTAGAAAAGTTTGCAGTTTTGAAAAAACAACAAGGAAAGTTCATCTGCAAAAATAAACTTTCAGGTCAATGAGAGAGCTTCATTACAAAAGTGATGATGGTACAAGTGGGTGGATGGATAACCCCATCCATCACCGTGACACATAGGTAAGAGCAGAGGTCATGCAATCCTTCTGAAAGGTTATATTTACATATGTGTAATGAGGTTCTCTCTTTCCAGCTTTGTATCAAGCAATGAGTTTCAAGTAGAATAAAGGGAAAACATTTATTTTTTAAAACGAAATTTTCTTTATGCACGGTAGAACACACATATCACTTTTCGGATAATGTTGGCAGTTCCATTTTTATTTCTAAATTAAATTATTGAGAAAAGATTTTCTTTCAAAAAAATAGTATACAAATATCAATCTTTATTTTATTTATTTATTTATTTATGTTGAGAACAATTAGTCCTGAGCTAACTACTGCCAATCCTCCTCTTTTTGCTGAGGAAGGCTGACCTTGAGCTAACATCTGTGCCCATCTTCCTCTACTTTATATGCGGGACGCCTACCACGGCATGGCTTGCCAAGCGGTGCCACGTCTGCACCTGGGAACTGAACCAGGGAACCCCGGCCACCGAGAAGTGGAACATGTGAACTTACCCGCTGCACCACTGGGCAGGCCCCTAAATGTCAATCTTTAAACTAGAAACTTTTCTAGATATTTTATATATAACTTGTTTTTCATTTGAAATAATATTTTCTAATGGTATTTTATTGTTTCATGAAATTGATCTTTTCCTGTCAGTTGATTATTTTGGCTTTTAACCACTCCTGCCTTTATCTGTTCTGTTTGCTCTAGAATCAATGAAAAATTGACATTATAAACCCCATTCAAAGAAATAAACTGAAAACACTTTTTATTCTTACCACAGCAACTACGTAGCCAAACAGGTATAAAAGTTTTTCTCCAAATATGCCATGTGCTCTCCATCTAAGCTCATAATATTTCTCCTGTCTGAAGCACATTATTTGAAATAGCAATCTAGACTCTGGTGTAAATAGCTAGGTGTATATTTAAATGAGATGTTTCACACTAGTAGCAATGGTAGATTTAAAACTGTGGAATGCTTTTTTTGTTCCTGCCCAGTATTTTTTGTAAAGCTATCATTTGTTGTTAATATTTTAGAATCTGGATATTTTAATACGAAATTCAGATTTTCTAATTCTCATAAAAATTGGGATATCTGCTATCTTTGAGTCAACTTTTCCAGAAGAATCCACTCAAGCTGAGTGGCTGTTTCCCTGATAGGCTATTTGCACTGTACTTCACACACTCAAAGATGGTGCTTCCTGTTAAGTCCTAAATCGACTCCCTTGGGCATTTGAGTTTATAACCTTTGATCCAAAAGCTATCCTTCCTCCATTGGGTCCCAGTCGAACTTCCAGTTGCTCTTTGACAACTTCCTGACATCTTGAGCTTGGCAATCATTTCTGTTTCTGTCCTGCTAGCTCTTTTTTTATTTAAAAGGTTGCTTTAGAACCTAGTATAAACATGATATGGTTTAGCTAAATCACCAATCTCCCAAGTGGATTATAAATCCATTAAGCAGCAGAACTATATTTCGCATCAATCTATATGCCTTGCTCTTTAGTATAATACCTTGAACACATAATGATTTTTATAAGAGAGTATTTCATTCTACCAATGGCTTAGTGTCTACGGAAGTGCTTCTATTTTTATATCTAGAAAGTCATTTAAAATGAATGTGTGTTACACATATCTGGGCACTCCAGGTTTATGTCTTTCTCCCCAACATGGTATGGCACTGTCTCAGAAAGCTGACAAGAAAACACTTGGTTTAATTCGGACAATCACGTTCAAGTAATTAATTTTGGTTCCAATCACCTGAGTTAAATATTTGCAAGTAATTTGCAGGATCAGGATCCAGGAAAAAAAGTAGAAAATTGCACAGGTATCATTTTTGGTAACAAGAATTTGCTTCTGCCTCAGTCATGATTCATATATACCACGGAAATACAACTCAAAATTCAGAGGGCACATAATACTCCATGAAAATTGTACTTTCATTATGTAGTAAATGGAATATGTAAGAGATATAAAAATCAGGAATGAAAAAATTAAACCACGTAGAACGTAGAAGTTCAAAGCCCTTAATTAGAGTTTAAATTGTGACTTCAGATTCTTCAAGTGAAGTTTAGGTACTTTCTAAACCATAAAAAATAGATTATATGTATGCAAATTAGAGTTTATTTTATTAACAGAATAAAACACACTTTAGGACAACATTTTAGTTATCACAAAACTCTTTCTTCAGAATTATTATAGAATTCTTAGTTAGCAATTTTGCTTTTACACTCCCACACAAATATAGAGCTTTATATTTGTCTACCATTCTTTCCGTTATATACATAGGAGTTCAAAAATTCTCACAGAACCAACGAAAATAACTTTCAAGATTCTCCTGTGTTAGGGCAACAGAGCTGAATTTATTAGGCTGTTTATCTCTAATTAATCATGCTAGTATAACATTTCAACTCCAATTTGTGTTGTGTATTTATGACACTAATTTAGTTCTGGAAATAATGTAAAGTTTTAATAAATATTTGCTGAATTAAATATATTGTTCACTTATCAACTATGCAAATTATTTGTAAATATTTCAGTTGGTAAAATGCTTGATTGGTAACATCAAAAATTTTTTCATAGGGCCGGCCCCATGGCCACGTGGTTAAGTTCCCGCGCTCCACTTTGGCGGCCCAGGGTTTTGCCTGTTCAGATCCTGGGCATGGATCTAACAGCACTTATCAAGTCATGCTGAGGCAGGGTCCCACATAGCACAACTAGAAGGACCTGAAACTAGACTATACAACTATGTACTGGGGGGCTTTGGGGAGAAGAAGAAGAAGAAGAAGAAGAAGAAAAAAAAAAGATTGGCAACAGATGTTAGCTCAGGTGCCAATCTTAAAAATACAAAAATTAAAAAAAAATTTGTTCCATGATTTTTTCTATCATTCCTCTGGCAATATGGTATTATATTCCATTTTACTTTAATTTTGATTTATTTTGCTGCAGATGATTGTCTTTTTTTAATATCTTAGAAAAATTGAACTTAAAGACAGAATATGATAAATTTTCAAATACACAACAGGCAATTTTTAAACAAAGAAAAACCAATCATGAGCCAGAAAGGAAGAGAGAAATCCAAGCAAGAGAAACACATTTGAGCTGATTCTGTAACAGCAACTTACTGGGAATAACTCTCCCAAAATTTGACCCAGCAGGTAAATGCTTCTTGTTTTGGGAAGAGGAACGTGGCCTATGTTGTGGAAAGCAGAATTTGTGGAACACCAAGTGATGATTGACAAAGATTCTTCTTGACCAAACTCTAGTCAGGCCCCTCTGAGCCTTCTTCTTCTTTTTTTTTTTTTTGAGGAAGATTAGCCCTGAGCTAACATCTGCTGCCAATCCTCTTCTTTTTGCTGAGGAAGACTGACCTTGTGCTAACATCCTTGCCCATCTTCTTCTACTTTATATGTGCAAGACCTATGACAGCGTGGCTTGACAAGCAGTGTGTAGGGCCACACCCGGGATCTGAACCAGCGAACCCCAGGCCACTGAAATGGAAATTGCAAACTTAACCGCTGCACCACCGGGTTGGCCCCTGAGCCTTCCTCTTGACTACAACACAACCTTGACCTATTATAAACTATTGCAGAAAATCAGCACAAATTATTTCATCCACTCCACAGTCATCCCTACACACACACACATACACACACTAAGAGACTTGACAAACACTAGCATAGGTTCTAACAGCTCAAGGCCAGATCCCTAGGATGACCCCAGATCCCCTTAAAAGTCCAGCTGGAGAAAGCTCAAAGCTGCCAAAAGAATTTAGTGTTTGTTCCAGCCCACACTTGAACATAGGGCTCCTGTCTCCCAGCCTCTGTGGGAGAGTAGTGGCCTGAGTTCCGTAAGTACCAGTTAGACATGCAGGTGACCTAGACCAACTCCCCTTCCTCCTTCTTGTAAATTTCTACTTCCCTCACTTTGTTCAAGCCCTTAAAGCTCCCCCTCCTTACTCCCTCACTCTGCCTTTAAAACACGTCACCTCTGTACAAATCAAAGTTGAATTCAGTTCATGGGAGACCTCTCATCAATTGCAATAATTTATTACTGACTACTCTACTCTAATTATAATTATAATGCTACTCTAATTAGCATTCAGCTTTGTTTGTCTTTGACATGGTCCATATAAGAAATGGAGACTGGAAGAACACTGCTCACCACCAAGAAAAAGTTGAAGAGAGGCCTTCGCCTTGTCTGAGTGCTTGAGGGGAAAGAAGTAAACTATAAGAAATTAGCAACTAAACTGGGGCCAGCCCTGTGGCATGGTGGGTAAGTTCGTGCAGTCTGCTTCAGTAGCCCAGGGTTCGTGGGTCCAGATCCTGGTCAGACGTAGACACCACTCACCAAGCCATGATGTGGTGGCGTCCCATACCAAATAGAGGAAGACTGGCACAGATGTTAGCTCGGGCACAATCTTCCTCAAGCAAAAAGAAGAAGATTGGCAATAGATGTTAGTTCAGGGCTGATCGTCCTAACCAAAAAATTTCATAAATCATCTGTCTTTTTTATTACCTAGAATTTATTGAACTAAAGAAAAATGAACCTTGCACAAGATGAGTACACGATTAGAAACTGTAAAAAACAGAGAAAAAATATGAATAAGAATGAAAAGAATTAAGGACCCTTTGAATGAAAAATATTAAAATAATTAGAAAGAAACTATAAAATCAGTATATTTGAAAATAAAAGAGAAAAAGATTAAAATGAAAGATAAAGAAATATAGGACTACATATAAAAGAAGAGATAATTGGAAACAGGATCAAAGAGTGTGTCTAAAATTGAAAACAGTAACTGTATCATGACAATGTTTGTTTTCCTGTCAGTACTATTTCCCTGTTTTTCTTTCAAATAGAAAGTCTAGTTTACTTTTTCAAAATATTCGCTATTCTTCTACCTAGTTAAATGCCTCAGAGGATGCCAATTCCAGCCAAACCTCCAAGAACAGGTCTGATCGAATCAAGGAAAATCCCACTACATGGCTAATGATTTAGTTTTAGAATGGGCGTGTAAGTACTACAGTTTGGCTCAAGGAGATATTGTGGAAAAAATCCCATGTGGTAAATGGATGCTCTGCCTATATATTATATGTAACATTATAATATATTTATATCATATATCATTATATTCTATATTAATATACACTATATATTATTATATACTAAGCTATCAAGGGAACTATAAAGATGCATAGGAAACGGTAAAACAAAGAAATGGGGAGAAATGTATTACTGAAGGCATGAACTGAACTGCATAATCAACGTGTCCTGGAGGCTATACCACCTCTGGACTTTCTATCATGCCAGGTGTTTTATTTTGGTTTTCTGTTACCCACAAGCTGCATGATCTTAACTGACAAGCACTGAAATATAAAACTCAGTGGATTGATTAATAAAAGTAAGTTAGGTAAACCTAAAGAAAATATGAAGATGATGAGAAAAAATATAAAGAGATTATCATCACAAGGTAAAATACAGGGACTAGGGATTTAAAAATATAACTGAAAGTTTTTAACAAGAGACCAAACACTATATACACACACACACACACATATATATATATGGACATGCACACATGCTATATAAATAGTATTCTACTATCAATATTATATTTAATACTATTCCTTTCCTATATTTATATTTACATAATCTCTCTTTATATATAAATTTATCATGAATATCTACATACATATGAATACATACCTATACACGAATGTATATATACATGGATAAATACACGTACGTCCACACTTATACCATATATTAGAAATGTCAAACACATTCACAGAAAAATAAAGCGACTGAATGATTGAGAAGGACACAAAATGAAGCAGCAGATTTTCACTGGTAGACATGTTATCAATTTGTACGCCTTTGCAAACTGTTTTCAAAATTCAAAGCAAGAATTATACCTTGCTTTTCTCAATTAATTTATGCTTCTCTAATCAATGCCCCACAAGTCAAGAATAGTACATGCCACTTATTTTATCATTTAAAATAAAATAAATTTTGTTTGAGAGTGGAATATATTTCAACTGATGGAACATCTACTTCATTTTTTTAAAAACTGCTATATAGTATTCTATTGTATAAATTTATCCATTCCTATTATTGATGAATTAAATCTCTATTCTCTAATGTAGATAGATATAGAAAAACTTAATGTTAAATGCAGAGAGTTGCATAAGGTTAGTATAAAATATTTATATAAATAATCTTTATATAATATTTTAGCTACAGGTATATATCTAATATTAAAACATTGATAGTGATGTTACACATTGAATTCATAAATATGATTATTCTAGGGGGTGATGAGGAGAATGGAACTCAGGAGGAAAGCACAAAAGTATCCGTAATTCTTATTTTATGTATAAATATATGTATAAAGCAAAGAATGAAAATTTTAACATTTAAATATTCTATATGGGGATATACAAGGATTCATAATATCATTTTCTATTCTTCATCATGAAAATTGTCAAAAAATATGAAATACCTAAAAGTTACAGTTCTGTTACATTGTAAAAGTAAACTCAGAGGCCTCGGTGGCACCCTTGTGCACTAGATGGCAGGGTCACATGGCTGATAGTGTACAAATAACTAGATGTGAAGGGAAGTGAGGTAGATGACCTTGGTCAAGCAATTTAACATTTCCGAATTTCTCATTCCTTATTAATAAAAGCAAAACAATAACAGTGCTTGATTGTCTAGTTGTTTTGAATGTTCAATGAAACAACATACATAAAGTTCCTGAAATGTAGAAGAGAATAAACAAATGTTAGTTCCTTTCCCATCAATAAACTTTGAGTTTCTTTTATAACTCACTCCAGAGGATGGGAACAGCTTCAGTTGTCTTCATCCTTAATCACCTGCTCAATCAATTATCCTAGATATTCCATGATATTCTGGGCAAGCACTACAACACTTTAGAATTTTAAAAAAGACAAGGTAACCAGAATTCAAGTGTATAATATTTAAAATATTTGTTGTATTGTATATGAATAGCTTTCAGCTTTTAGGTATATTAATTTTCTTCATTTTTTCTGGTGTTTGAATACCCCAACTCTTTATCTGCTCATACTCATTCTAGAAATTTTACCTGTATTTAAATTATATTAAAGTTGTTCATATTTCTGTTTCTACTGGAAGTCGCACACCTCACCTTAAAACTAACAAAAAAAAAATAAACAAGGCTTTTGAAAATGGCAGGTTTGTTATGGCAACTTTTTTTGTCTGTGAAATGTTGGAGTTAGGGCATTACTGAATGACAATAATATTCAATAAGGCAAACTAACTTTGAAAATAACTTTACCTTTGAGAATTTGTCCTTTTTCAGTCTGATATACTTTGACTGATATTTAAGAATATGTTGCCTTGGTAGGAGATAAGAGGTAGAAAGTATGTAAGAAGTGGGATCCAATATTGCATATTAAGGTACTTTCATTCTTACAGACCAATTTCTATTTATGGTTTGATATATAACTGTCACATCATATATCTTTCAAAAGAAGTAATATTTTGACAAGGCAGGAAATTGCACACCAAAATATATTTTACCTACATACACACATAAATACACACTCTGTCTCTCTTCTGAATTTGGAAATTGATCACTTAGAGATAGAGAAGAATACTAATTTTCAAATATCTCTATTAGGTGCCACCTAATGAATGGAAATTTAAATACAAAATATACACTGTAATTGGGAAATTTAGGATTACAAATCTACTTCCTAATGTTGTAACACTCACGGTAGTCTGTACCCCATGGCTTTTTAATAATTGTAATCTGCTTTGCTGCCTGTGTTAGAGATATAATTATGTTAACAGCTTTCCTACACAGGCACCATACATTGCCATTATGAAGCTAAGTTCATTTAATTAGCATCATGTAGTAAATTAGCAGTTATAAGGACTGCTGGGTACAAGGGGATCTCCATTTTCTCACCATTTACTTAATCCTCAGTCAATGTTAAGCTTACTGCTCACTGAATTTCCATAGCAAAATCACCCGCACCCTCCTCAGATGTTGTGATTCAGCATTTGTATGGATTTGGAACAAACAGTTTGCTCCGGATGCCCAGAAGTTAGGATTATTGAAGCCCCGGCCTGCTCCTTGTTGGAAAGACACAGGAATGTAGAGAGACAATGCCCATGTGAATGCATTCTTTTTTCTTTCAAAGCAACTATTTTTTTTTTTTTAAAAACTTGATAAAAAGAATAGTATTAACTAGGGAGTAAATGGAAAAGTAGAATGATTCGTTTTAAAAGGAAGTTCCCGGATTTTATTAGCATTTTAGTGAGAAGACTTTTTTTATTTCCAGTGCTTGGTGAAAACACATAAAATTAAATTACATTATTACTTATCCCATTATTGGGCTTATCGTGTGCTGTGAAGATGACTAATAACTTCAGTGTTTGTGTGTGAGTGTGTTCTTGGTGATTCATTGTGTTTCAACTTCGTTAAGAATTATTTTCAGAGTAGCACAAACTACTAGTTTTAAGGAGAAATTCTCAAAATCATAGAGCATCAGAAAAAAACTTATTTATTTGCCTAATATAGAAGAGACACGATACAGATTTAAAATGTCATCTCACCTTGGTATTTCAATGTAAGTTACTTCTATAGCTATAAAATAAAAACTCCATAATTAACTTCCAATTTGAGGTTTTATGATCAGAATCTGTAACTAATAGTTCAGGCTCCAGAAATAAATATTGAAGAAAATCTTCCCAAAGCATTGTAACAAGTAGTCTAGAAAAATTCTGTTGTCTGCTTTCTTTCTGGTTCTATACATGTCCTGCTAAATAATCAATAAACGCTAAATATCACATGGGTGTAAATCATTTCATATATGTTGAAAGTGAATACTACACTTGAAGTTTTTACTGCTCATCAAACAAATGGAAAGGATATACCTCAGATGACTTGTTTGGGTGTTCCCTCAATTAACAAGAACTTGAACTATTTGGATGTAGATTAAGTGTGGCTTGGATCCCTCAGTCATGAATTTCTACTGGATGCTGGGCTGATCCTTGAGAATGATCACCCAGCATTGGAAGCATTTGTGTAAGCCAAAAGGAGATTTCTGTCTTCATTAGAAGCATACTCCAGGAGTGCAGTATTGACCTCTCAGAGGGGCCTGTTTTTTGTGACTCTCAGCCTACTGGGCTAGCCTGGCCCTCTGTAGTGGTTGCTCTCAGACCTCATATATTTCAGAGGCACAACCCAATGGTAACCTGCCTCAAGCCTTGTTCAAGGCCCTTTGCTCTCCTTCCCTGGAGAGAGTCTCTGCTGCCGTGGGCCCAGGAGAGGACAAGAGGCCTTCTGTGAGCTCACACAAGAGCAGTAGCTTGCCGGACCCAGCTGGAAAGACTGCCAGTTCATACCTACTTGCTGGCTTGCCCTGCACCCTGTGGATTGTCCTTGGATGCTGTCATCATTGTTTTGAAACCTATTGTCTCTGGTAACTGCTCTGAGAGGACAACTGACATGCGTAAGGGAATTGACCCCTGTGAGGCAAATGTTGATCAGTGGAACATGGAAGCCAATGACTAAATTCTCTCATTATTTTCCCAGAGAACTTCTTTTGAACCATATTTTTCCCTAGAGTCTCTATGAAAATATACCTTCCTAGTCTCACTTTCTCTTTCCTCTCAATCTGGCTTTCTTTGGAATTTGAACCCCATAAAGTGTCAGCATGTAAGGCATTAGGCTCAATTTTCCAGGGCAAATAAATCAGCTCTCTAGCCATCTGAAGAGAATGTAGATCTCTGACTGGCTAGCTAAAAATCAGAGTCAATACATTAAGCTCATGCCTTTTACTTTTTGGGCAACTCCCCACGCCTTTAGTCAGATCCTAGCTACTCTTACATTACATACAACTTCGATATGCTTCATTATCTTCTTTTGAAGCACTTGATATTGGGAAATAGCAAACTTGAAAAGATGATGAGAAATTGTTATCTTTATGAGAAAAAGGTGACAATCAGAAAAAGAAGTGCTAAAAACAGAATAAACATCACTAATATCATGCCAAGAGCTCTGGACAACTTAATAGCAATTACTGCTATAAAGCATAATACAAAGTTGATTTTATAATAATAACCTGGATTATAAGGGAAAACTCAAAATGTCTTTACTGTATTCTGTGTAAAGAAGGCAGACAAGTTCCTTGGAAAATTCTCAACTAACAATTAAAATAAAAGTGTTTTCTTGCTTAGATTGCAGCTAGACAAAGATGGCCATATAGAATATTTTATTCTCTAAGGTTCCAGATCATATTTAAATCTGTCTTTTTCAAAGAGCTAAATATTTCCATATGGCAATATGAAAATATGCAGTTGCATACCACAATGGTTTTTTCAGCTCTGTCTGTTTGAATCAGATTAATATTCCTAAATACAAACCACACAAAGAAAGTAAAACTCTGAATAGACCCATAACTAGTGAGAAGAATAAATCAGTAATCAAAAATCTGACAGAGAAAAGCCCTGGACCTCATGGTTTCACTGGTGAATTCTACCAAACATTTAAAGAAGAGCTAACACCAATTCTTCTCAAACTTTTCCAAAAAATTGAAGAGATGAGAACACTTCCTGATGCATTCTATGAGGCCAGCATTATTCTCATACCAAAGCCAGACAAATACACTACAAAAAAGGAAAACTACAGACCAATATCCTTTATGAACATTATTGAAAAGTTCACAACAAAATACTAACAAACTGAATTCAATAGCATATAAAAGAATTAAACATCACAGTCATGTGGGATTTTTTTCCTGGAATGCAAGGATTCTTCAACATATGAAAATACGTCAATGTAATATACCATATTAACAGAATAAAGTACAAAAACTACACGTTTATCTCAATTGATGCAGAAAAAGCATTTAATAAAATTCAACACCCTTTCATGATAAAAAACACTCAACAAACTAAGAATAAAAGGAAACTACTACAACATAATAAATGACATATATGAAACACCCACAGCACAAGCCATACTCAATGGTGAAAGACTGAAAGCTTTTCCATTAACATGAGGAACAAGACAAGGATGCCCACTTTTATCACTTCTATTCAACATGGAACTGGAAGCCCTAGCCAGAGCAATTAGACAAGAAAAATAAATACAAGGCATCCAAATCAGAAAGAAGAAGTGAAATTATCGCTATTTACAGATGCATGATTTTAGGTAGAAAACTCTAAAGATTCCACAAAAAATCTACTAGAACTAATAAATTCAGCAAAGTAGAAGGAAATAAAGCAAGATACAAAAATCAGTTATATTTCTATACCCTAAAAATGAACAATCTGAGGAAGAAATTAAGAAAACAATTCCACTTATAATAGCATCAAAAAGAATAAATATTTATGGGGCTGGCCCTGTGGCCGAGCAGTTAAGCTCGCGTGCTCCGCTGCAGGTGGCCCAGTGTTTCGTTGGTTCGAATCCTGGGCGCGGACATGACACTGCTCATCAAACCACGCTGAGGCAGCGTCCCACATGCCACAACTAGAAGGACCCACAATGAAGAATATACAACTATGTACCAGGGGGCTTTGGGGAGAAAAAGGAAAAAATAAAAACTTAAAAGAAAAAAAAGAATAAATATTTAGGAACAAACTTACCTAAGAAGGTATAAAACTTCTACAACAAAAACTACAAAACATCTATAAAAGAAATTAAAGAAGACATAAATAAGGGAAAGATATCCTATGTTCATGGCTTGGAAGACTTAATATTGTTAAGATGCCAAAGCAATACTATTCAAAGAGATGTACAGAATTAATGCAATCCCTATAAAAATCCCAATGATGTTTTCTCAGAAATAGAAAAATCCACTCTAAAATTCACATGGAATATCAAGGGACCTTGAATAGCCAAACAATTCTGAAAAAGAACAAAGCTGGAGGACTCACACTTTTGGATTTCAAAGCTTAATACAAAGCTACAGTAATCAAAACAGTGTGGTACTGGCAAAAACAGAGACATATTGACTAATAGAATGGAATAGAGAGTCCAGAAATAAACCCTTGCAAATATGATTTTTAACAAGGGTGCCAAGACCATTTAATGGGAAAAAAATTTTTTTTAAAAATGGTGCTAGAAAAGTGGGTAAGCATATGCAAAAGAATGACGTTGTGTCCTTACCTATACCATACACAAAAATTAACTGAAAATATGTCAAAGACCTAAATGTAAAACCTAAAACTATAAAACTCTTAGAAGAAGACATAGGGAAAACCTTCTCAGTATTGGATTTCACACTGATTTCTTGGATATGACGCCAAAAGCACAGGAAAAACAAAAATGCAGACAAATTAGACTTCTTGAAAATTTTTGCATCAGATTGTGCTATCAACAGAGAAAAAGGCAACACACAAAATGGGAGAAAATATTTACATGACATATATCTGATAAGGGATTAACGTCTATAATACATAGAGAACTTCTAAAACTTAACACTAAAAAGCAAACAACCTGATTCAACGATGGACTTGAATAGACATTCAAAGAACTTGAATAGACACTTCTCCAAAGAAGATATACAAAATGGTCAATGAGCACATGAAAAGATGCTCAACATCACTAGCCATTAGGGAAATGCAAATCAAAACTATAATGAGATATCCCGTTACATCCATTAGGATGGTTACTATAAAAAAGTAAAAGACAGAAAATAAATTATGGTGAGGATGTGGAGAAATTTTAACCCTTGTGCACTAATTAATGTAAAATTATACAGCTGCTATGGAAAACAGTTTGGTGGTTCCTCAAAAATTAAACACAGAATTACCATATGATCCAACAATTCCACTTCCGGGCATACGCTCAAAAAATTCAAAGCAGGGTCTCAAAGAGATGGTTCTATGCTCACTTTCATAGTTGCAATATTCACAATAGCTAAAATGTAGAAGCAACCCAAGTGGCCATCAACAGATGAATGTATAAGCAAACTGCACTATATACACACAGTGCAATATTATTCATCCTTCAAGAAGATAAATAAGAATATGAATGTACTTAATACCTGTAAACTGTACACTTAAAAATGGATAGGGCTTATGTTATGTGTATTTCACCACAACTAAATAATGGAAAAGGTATGTGAGGCATGAATGAGGCAGATATTGTTATAAGTATCTCACAATTAATTTTACTAAAAAACATTTAAGGTAGGTTTTAGAATTATTAACTGATGGGGAAACTGACACAATTTGCCCAAATTTACACAGCTGGTAAGTGAGGAAGTTTGACTTGCACCCAAGCAGCAACAGTCTGCACTCTTAACCATCACATTAGCATCTATTCTTGACAGTGTAGGTAAAGACAGAAATGCCCTTATGTGGAAGTTTTACTTCTAATTTTTGGTAAGGAAGAATGGAACTATTTAGATCTATTACCAAGATGTTTTCTTATGCTCCAGAAGAAATTTAAGATTTCGTTCTCAAAGATGCTAAAAAGGATCAGGAAAGTGGATATTTAAGAGGATGAAGAGAATGGCAAGAAATGGATGAGCAGTGCTGAGTAGTCAAAATTATGGCTGCAGAAGGAGCTGGTCCTGTGCTTTCAGATGGAGTAGGGGCACATTGTGGATCTGGGATTCACATCTGAATCCCCGTCTGAAGCCAGGGCTACTTTGTGCCAGCCTTGCTGCTCAGTGCTTTCACACACGCACCTTAACTTCATCTGTCACAGTGATTCTGCATTAGGGAAATAATTGTCTGTTTATTCCCATAATTTTGTTTTATATTCTCAAGAATATTCCAAATTCAACATTTCTCAAAACCATTTTGAGATTTTTATATTTCTAGGTAATGATAAAGCATTATCAATTTTCTGGAACTTAGGTTTTCTGCTTTAATTTGGTCAAATTTGGGTAAAATGCTACTGTTTTGAAATTTTCTTTAGCTCAATTGAATAGAGTATATTTTTTAACTTAATTAATTTCCCTTATCATCATATATCACTCTAATTTCCATCTCCACACAGGAAATCCTCTTAATAAATTTACACAGTATTCTTTAATTCAAATTTGTTCTTGTAAAACATGCACTACTTTTTTCTGTGCATGCATTTTTCTGTCTGGAAACTATCTACTGTCCGTTTGGTTATGGGAAACAGAAATATTCTCTTGATACCAGTAAGAGACTGGCAGGGTTTATGGCAAGTTAATTATGTCTTGGTGTTGCAGTCTACCATTTTCTTTCTATAGCATATAACGTGTGCCATTTATCCATCGATGGGCCACCTGGTACTTATTACTTTGGTCAGTCTGACATCTTCACCTTAGTCTGCCATTCTTCCCCAGGACCTGTCAGTGTATGTCAGGTATTTGTGAAGCTTAGTTTTCTTCTGCAAATAACAGTAATGTGCTTGTTCTTCTTCAACAAGTCAAAATAACTAAAACAATAATTATTGATACATTTAAATTTGAATTTTCCATCAATCTGCGTAAATGTTTCCCTACCATTTGTCATGATCAGTGTGCATAGGAGCTCAAGGGAAAATAGTTCAATCACCACAATTAATATAGTACTATTAATCCACTGCCATATTTGCGCCTGTAGGATGCTGACTCTAAGAAAAATAATTATCTGTAAAATCTATACCAGAAAAACGAATAGCACATTACTACTGGCTGCGGGCTGACCTTCTACCTGAGAGTAAAATAGGCTTATGATTTATTTCTGTATCAATTAGCTAGAACTTATGGGAAACTGCTAGTCAATTAGGATAAAATAGAAAAGTGACCTTAAAAGCTATTCTTATGCTTCAGATATAATTCAAAATATTGTTGATAATCTATAAAACTGTTTGATGATGTAGTTAAATTAGGTTTCAAGGTGAAGTATGGAATGGAAATAACAAGCTGGACCATTCAAACAAACTGCCTTGCTTTTAAACTACCTTTGAAAACTGATTTTTTTCTGATTAAATAGGGCCTTATCCTAAACATGTATTATTATATTTTGTATTTATCAATTTTAAAGATTCAGCAGTATTTCATAAGGTAAATTACTTGCAAATGGCACAATTTTGTTATGCTGCATTGATAAAAGTATATTAATATCACTACCAGTCATGTTTTAATTTCATTTTAGATTTAACTTTTAAGTTCAAAGAATTACACAAACTTTTTATTAAATAAGTAAAAATACCACTACAAAATTCAATATATAATACCTATTTCTTATCAGAAATAAATTCAGAAGTAGTAAAAATTATAGTGAAATTTTTTCTCTCTAGATTTCTAATTCAATCTAACAAATGTGGTTGATAATATAGTTTTGAGATTATCTGCATCAGTACGGGCTTATCTAAATCACACAAGCAAAGTGTCAAAAAGTAGATTCTGTCATCAGAAAAATGACAAAATCCCTAAAATGAAGAGTTTCAGAAGCTTCACTTAACATAAGGAAACTTTAATTTAGTTAATATCACCTCCTTTTCATTTATATTAAGGGCCAGTGGGACAGAATTTAAAAAATTTTACGTAAAGCGTTAATCTTGGAAATATAATTGCTATATTCATTTTCTTTTGGTTGAGAACTGAGCATTTTGAAAAGAATATGTGATAACCAGTCTATTGATTTATGGATTGGTTATTTATACCAATAATCTGACACCACCACAACCTCATCAATATCCTGTTAGTAGCAGTAGGATGTTTACTGCCCAAGACCTACTATTTGGTCACTTCCTATATTTCTCTTCCCTTCCCTGCCCTTCCCTATACGCTCCTTCCCTCCTTACCTCTGTCCTCCTCTCTGCAGCCCTCCCCTCCCCTTCTCTTTCTCTCTCTCTTCAGTTGAGACTCTCTACCTGCTGTTTCTTCTAATTCAACTCTTGAGAACCTAATGTCTAGTACATGTATTGAACTTCTCATGGCTCAAATGTTGCCTTCTCTATAAAGACTTAAATAAGTACAGAATCATTTTCCCCTCTCTTTCAATAGATTTTCCCTAACTCTGGCATAATAAGTGTTTCAATTTGGTCAATTATTTCTATATGTGCCCATTACTATCCCCTGACCAAGAGACCCCCTGGAAGGCATGGCTAATGTCCCGGTTATCATTGCATCCTTAGCCTTAGTATAATTTGTGAAACACAGAAGATTTGTAATGAGTCCTTTTTTTGGAGATGAATACTTGTATTTTAGGCCAATTTTCCCAACTGTTCAAATAAGTTAGTCTTGTTCTCTGTGGAGACCTTCAAGGGGGAAAAAATAGGGTGATATAGTCTAGAAAATGCATTTTCCCCTTGACAGGTGCCTAGTCCAGGTGGGATGACAATATACCTAGGAGATGCTTCCCAACACATAATCTCACTCATCTGAAGCAAGAATCTCAGAATTCCAACATTTGTCTTCCCAACCAGAGAAGCTGAGAATCTCTTATGTGCCACAATTGAGTCAGGGAAGTACCTGAAATTAGGTTTACCTTGTTCTACATATCTTCAGACGTGGGTGAAATAAACACTGAAGCATTTTGATCTAGAGTCAGGATATAAAATATTAGACCATATAGTGATAATAATAACTACAGCAACTATGATTGCAACAAAAGCAACAAAACAAGATTTATTTTTTATTTTCATTTGTTTTTCTGAGAAGATTCACCCTGAGCTAAAGTCTGTTCCCAATCTTCCTCTTTCTGCTTGAGGAAGTTTCACCTTGAGCTAACATCTGTGCCAATATTCCTCTATTTTTGTAGGTGGTTGCTGCCACAGCATGGCCACTGATGAGTGGTGTAGGTCTGTGCCCAGGAACCAAACCTAAGCTGCCAAAGCAGAGCGTGCTGAACTTAACCACTAAGCCACAGGGCCAGCCTCCAATAACAAGATTTATTGACGGCCTTTCATGACTGAAATTGCTGACAGACATTAGATATTTCTTGGGATTATGATTTATTTTTCTTTATGGGTCTGTAAATCCCACATTCAAACAAAACTCTTGACAGTTTTGCATGAGTTCCAACCTTTACATGGTTAATTTATAAGAAACACTACAGGGCATCTAAATGGCCTTATTTGAGAATCTTGGGCATTAAATACATTGCTAAAGTTCACATTCCAAAGGTAAAATAGTTTTGACTGTCATTATCAATGAAAAATATTAGGAAGTAAAAGCAGGTTCTAAATGGAGCAGAAGGAGAAAGAGCAACGAGATGCTATTTAGCAATTATTTGCTACCTGCCAGAAAATGTACTAAGTATTAAACTTTTAAACATTTCTCATTTATATCACTTTATACTCAATGAAGAAATAACATTATTATGCCCATTTTATATTTGAGGAAATAGGTTAGAAAGGCTAAGTAACTTTTACATTGTGATTCAGCAAGTAAATGTCTGGATTAAATTAAAACCCAGTTCTGTCTGTCTCATTTAAAAGGCTGTACTATTAATTACTAACTCCACTTTTTATAGTAAGATGCCTTCTTCACTATTATGCCAGAAGTACTTGCTCTGCACTTCCCCCTCGCTGGGAATTTGGCCATTCTTCTAGATTTATTAGTTCGTTGCCTAAAGAGGAAGACAGGGAAAAGATTTGAAAGGTAATTGCAATTTTGTGAGAAGACAGGAATATCTCTGTTGGAAAGAAGACAAGAATATCTGAAGATCTCCTTTTCCTTTCCTATTTATCTTGGATCACATTCTTTAACTGAATAGGAAAAAAATCTAGAAATAACAGCTACCATATATTGAGCACTCAGTGTGTGCCAATCATTGTGTTAAGTACTTTACATATATTACCTCTAATTGTTAAAACACTGCCTCAAAGTAAATGTTCATTTCTTGTTTTACAAATGAGGGAAATGAGGCTCAGAGAGATTAAATGATCTGCCCAAGGATTGTAGAGCTAGGACTAGTAGTTGTCATGTCTTGCATATAAACACCTAAGAAGAATAACACGCCCATGCACTTTTTACTCTAGTAAGGTAGAGGGAGAAAGGCTGAAAATATTGAGGGATGAAAGAATCTTATGTAGAGATAAGAAGAGGCAGCATTCCTAGCACAAGATAAAGCTGTAGAAATGAAGATGTTTTTCCCCTTGGATGATTAATTCAGAGTTTCTGTAGATAAAGCAGTGACCCATTTTAAAGGGTGATACTAATATGCCGATTGATAGTTATAAATATCATTTACTGAACACTTAGATTGTATTCTTTACAACATAATCTCCATTCTTATAAGAACATTGTGAGGCAGGTGAGGTATGCATTTCTAACTCCTGGTTATAGAGGAAGTAACAGAGGTTTAGAAAGCTTCCAGATCTTGCCAAAAGTAATACAACTAATTGGTGAATAGAGTCAGGATTCAGACGCATCACTGGTCAATACCTTGCCCTATGTTCTTACATAAAGAAAACATCCTGTTAATAACCTTCTGTTATTGATATCCTATTAATAATATTCTATGAGAAGAAGTAAGTTATACCCAAAGTAACATGTCTGGCCAGAAAAATGGAGGTTTATGAACTGGATGGGGAGTGTCCAGCCCCAGCTAAGCAGACTTTAGTCCTATTCAAGGGCTGTCATGGACACTAAGATGCTGTAACCAACACAAAAATCTTATCAGTTGGAAATCACTGATACGTTGAGAAGGAATAGCTGAATGATCTTGTAACTACCAAGAATGGCTGTTTATCCCTGCAGTGTGTGCCTCAGGGAGATCGCCAGTTCTAGACCATCCTTAGTTCTGAATCCCAGTATGCTGTGATGTCAGAATCTCATTCACCTTGGAGCTGAACTTGTAAACTGAAGGCTATTATTAGTTTCAACTCTTTGGGGCTGAGATAGACAGAAACTTAACTATATATTTCTGAATGGGTTGTTGTTATCTCAGGGGGACATAAAACTCAAGAATTCAGTACATATTTGATAGTGTGTTAGGATTTTTCAGTGTAATGGGACAATGCAGACTAAGTCATAGGATATTTAAGGGAGATTCATGTTTTGACACACAAATATAATTCCAAAATGTTGATTAATGGACCAATGCCAACAAGAGAGATCTCAAGAGACGAACTTACAGGAATTTGCAATATTTTTTTATCAATGACACGGATCATGACATACAAGTCACCGTTTTCATATTTGCGAATGACAGATTTAGGAGGATTATCTAATACATTTCATGACAGTGGAAGAGTTCAAAAATCTTGATAGAATTGAATGATGGACTGAAACCAATAAAGACGAATTTGACAGAAATAAATATAAGATTCTCCATTTAGATTAAAAACAGGTTACATAAATGTAGATTCAGAGTCCTATCTCTAAAGGAACTCAGTGAAAAACACTGGATGTTTAAGTCGGTGATAGGAGCCAACAATGGGACATAAATTAAAACAAATAAAATTCTAGGCTGCTTTAATAGCCCTGGTAAATGTATGTAATACCTATATGGCAGCGTTTTTCAAAGTGGGAGTCAAGATCCAATACTGAGTCTTGAATCAATTAGTGGGTCTTATAGAGTAACTTATTTTATATTTTATAACTAAAAAGAAAAAAATAGGATAGAATGAGATGGATGGAATAAAAAAGACAAAATTTCATTGTTCATACCAAGAAATAGTTAAGAGAGAGAGAGAGAGACTGTGTTTGTGTGTATGTGGCTAGATTATTAGCTCCATGGGGGCAAGAATTTTTGACCACTGTGCTTCTGAATCTCCAGGATGTAGACAGTGAGGGGTGTATGGCACATGAAATATACTCAATAAATGCTGAACTCAATTATGATGAAAATACATTTTTTACTATAGGTGATGGTAAAAAAAGTTTAAGACCTGCAGTTTTCTATCAGTCTGCATGATCAAGATGCTGGGGCATCTGAAAACTTTGTAAGGTATGTTAGCAAATTACGGAGGCTCTGGATGAAGTTTATCAGGATAGAGCTGTCTGATTTAGAAACCATACCATCTTAGAAACTATGGAAGTAGTAATGTTTAGCCCAAAAATATTCTGAGACCATGATAGACATAGTGGTCCCAAAATATTTACATAAATGAAGAACTTTCAAGCGAAAGAAGAAACATTTCAACAGATCTAGGAGGCACACTTTCCAAAAATGTTTGTATTCTTAATATTGTGGAAACACCAAAAAAGAAATTTTTACAAAAAAATATTTCAAGTAGAGAAATTACTTTTAACACTTACAATAGTTGATGATGTCCTGATACTGATATTTTTAAGGCAGATAAATGCCTTCATTTGCAAGGATGGTAGACACTGTAGTTCCCTGAGTCTACTTAATCTTTAGCTCAATTTTTACTGGTGTAAAGATTATTTCCATATTTTAAAAAATAACCAATGAAAATAATTAGTAGGTTGGTTGGTTGTGCTGGGAATAGTGTAACTGATATGCAAGAGAATCTAGAAAACTGATACTGCATTATGGTAATAACATATTAATGATATTATTGTAATCAATTTTGTTGTGTCTCCTAGAGAGATAGAAAAATGGTCCAAAGACCTTGTTTGTAATGACCTTCTTTAAAATAGAATATCAGCTATTTTCTTCTAAACAGAATCAATTATTCTTCATGTCGTAGCTTAGATTAAATTGAATTAGATGTTCTTTTAAAACAGCCTAGAGGCTGGTGGGCGGAGCAAAATGGTGGGGTGAGTTGACCTGGGATTCTCTCCCCTCCAAAATACAACAAAAGATTGGAAGAACTGAATTTCAGAGAATAAACATAATGCCAGCTCGTTAGAGACCTACTATACCAAGAAGGAGGAGATCATAACCTTGCTTACACCCTTCGGAGGCGCTGGAACGGTAGGAGAAAACATCGCTCCCTCCCCTAGAGTCTGTGATGCTGCAGTGCGGGTAGGGAAGGAGCGGGGGAGGGGCCGCGCGACTGGGGGATCATCCAGGACTCCTGCCGCTGATTCAGTGGAGACCCGCTGACGGGGAGAAAGCTTCCGTCCACGGGGACCCTATAAATCAAGGGCTTTGGGAGACCAGAGAACAGAACCGATCTGAACCCAGACCGGGGCGTGTGAGTAACAGCCCCTCCCCCCCAGCAAAGCCAGTGGGCGCAGCCATCTTGCCCCAAGGCGGAGAGCTAACACGCTGCTCTCGACCCCCATCTAGTGGCGACAGGCTGTAACTGCAACTGAATTCTACCACCATGAGAAAAAACCGCTCCTCTACCATCCAGCAATTTATAAACGCCCCAGACCAGAAGGAAAACAATAAAAACACAGAATTAAGTCCTGAGGACTTGGAATTAGGTAAACTAAGTGATAATGAATTCCGAGCAGCTATAATCAAAAAACTCAATGAGGTAGAGAGAAAGATAGAGAAACAAGCCGAGTTCTGGAGTTACTTCACAAAAGAGATTAAAATCATAAAGAAGAATCAAACAGAATTACTTGAGATGAAAAACACAATGGACCAGATAAAACAGAATATGGATTCCCTGAATGCCCGTGTAGACACCATAGAGGAGAAAATTAGCATAATGGAAGATAGACAGGCTGAATGGTGCCAGACAGAGGAAGAAAGAGAACTAAGAATTTAAAAAAATGAGGAAAATCTCCGAGAGATAATGGATTCAATGAGGAGTAAGAACATAAGGATCATAGGAATTCCCGAGAATGTGGAAAAGGAAAATGGAGCAGAAAGTGTGCTTAACGAAATTATTGAAGAGAACTTCCCAAATCTAGGGATCAATGGAGAAATGTGTGTAGAGGAGGGTTTTAGATCTCCTAGATTTGTCAATGTAAAAAGACCTACCGCAAGGCACATAGTAGTAAAGTTGGCAAGTAGGAATGATAAGGAGAGAATACTCAGGGAAGTAAGGAAAAAAAAGAGAATAACCTATAAAGGAGCCCCTATCAGACTGTCAGCGGATTTCTGTACAGAAACCCTACAAGCTAGGAGAGAATGGAGTGCTATATTCAAAGCTTTAAAGGATAAAAACCTTCAGCCAAGAATACTCTATCCAGCAAGAATTTCCTTCAGACATGAGGGAGAAATTAAATCTTTTCCAGACAAACAAAAGTTAAGGGAATTTGTAACTAAAAGCCCTCCATTACAAGAAATCCTCAAGAAGGCTCTCATACTTGAAAAAAGAAAAAAGGGAGAAAGGGGACACAATCCACAGACTAGGGAGACCAATGGATAGAACCAGAACAGGATAGCAAATATTCAATTATAGCATTAGGGTAAAAGTAAGGAAACTACCAAAACAAGGACGATCTTAGTACTCTAACTACAAATTAATAAGACGAGTTGGAATAAAAAATGAAAATAATTATTTAGGAGGGGAAGAGCAAAGGGTCTAAATCAGTATTGGTCAAGTAGGTAAGAGACCACCAGAGAATAGACTATATTATACACGAGATTCTAAATACAAACTTCAAGGTAGACACTAAAATAAAGTACAGAACAGAGTCACAAATCATAGATAAGGAAAAATCTAAGAAACCCAGCATAAGAAATTGCAGTATCAGATGGGTAGTCCAAAGCACACAGGAAAAGAAACACAGGAAAACAAGATAATGAGCGACAGATTGACAGCATTAAGTCCACATGCATCAATAATCACTCTCAATGTGAACGGATTGAACTCTCCAATAAAAAGACACAGAGTGGCAAAATGGATTAAAGAACACGATCCAACAATTTGTTGCCTCCAGGAAACACACCTCAGCCCCAAGGACAAACACAGACTCAGGGTGAAGGGGTGGAGGACAATACTTCAAGCAAATAGCAAGGAAAAAAAGGCAGGTGTTGCAATTCTCATATCAGACCAAGTGGATTTCAAAATAAGACAGGTAAAGAGAGACACAGAGGGACAATATATAATGATCAAAGGGACACTTCTTCGAGAAGAAATAACACTTATAAATATCTATGCAGCCAACACAGGAGCACCAAGATTCATAAAGCAACTATTAACAGACCTAAAGGAAGATGTTAAAAACAACACAATAATAGTAGGGGGCCTCAACACCCCACTCACATCAATGGACAGATCATCCAGACAGAAAATCAACAAGGAAATGGTGGAGCTGAATGAAAAACTACAACAATTGGACTTAATAGACATATATAGATCACTCCACCCTGAAAGAGCTGAATACACATTCTTCTCAAGTGCACATGGAACATTCTCTAGGATAGACCATATGTTGGGAAACAAAGCAAGCCTCTACAAATTTAAAAAAAATTGAAATAATAACAAGCATCTTCTCAGATCATAGTGCTATAAGGCTAGAAATTAATTACAATAAAAAAGCTGAGAAAGGCACAAAGATGTGGAGACTAAACAACACACTACTGAACAAGCAATGGATCATTGAAGAAATTAAAGAAGAAATAAAAAAAAATACCTGGAAACAAATGAAAATGATAGTGTGCCATACCAACTCATATGGGATACAGCAAAAGCTGTATTAAGAGGAAAATTCATCGCAATACAGGCACATCTTAACAAACAAGAAAAATCCCAAATAAGCAACCTTAAAGCACACCTAACTTAACTAGAGAAAAAAGAACAAATGAAGCCCAAAGTCAGCAGAAGGACAGAAATAATAAAAATCAGAGCAGAAATAAATACTATTGAAACGAAAAAGGCAGTAGAAAGGATCACTGAGACAAAGAGCTGGTTTTTTGAGAAGATAAATAAAATTGACAAACCACTAGCCAGACTTACAAAGAAAAAAAGGGAGAAGGCTCAAATAAACAAAATCAGAAATGAGCGAGGAGAAATAACAACAGACTCTGCAGAAATACAACAGATTATAAGAGAATACTATAAAAAACTATATGCCAACAGAATGGATAACCTAGAGGAAATGGATAAATTCTTGGAGTCCTACAATCTCCCGAAGCTCACTCAAGAAGAGGCAGACAATTTGAACAGACCAATCACAAGGAAAGAGATTGAAACAGCAATCAAAAACATCCCAAAGAATAAAACCCCAGGACCAGATGGCCTTCCTGGGGAATTCTACCAAACTTTCAGAGAGGATTTAATACCTATCCTTTTCAAGCTATTCCAAAAAATTAGGGAAGATGGAACACTTCCTAACACATTCTATGAGGCCAACATCACGCTGATACCAAAACCTGACAAGGACACCACGAAAAAAGAGAACTACAGGCCAAGATCACTGATGAACATAGATGCAAAAATTCTAAACAAAATTTTGGCAACCAGAATTCAGCAATTCATCAAAAGAATCATACATCAGGATCAGGTGGGATTCATACCAGGGACACAGGGATGGTTCAACATCCGCAAATCAATCAACGTGATACACCACATCAACAAACTGAGGAATAAAAACCACATGATCATCTCAATAGATGCAGAGAAGGCATTTGACAAGATCCAACAGCCATTTATGATAAAAACTCTGAACAAAATGGGCATAGAAGGAAACTACCTCAACATAATAAAGGCCATATATGACAAACCCATAGCCAACATCATACTCAATGGGCAAAAACTGAACCCCATCCCCCTGAAAACAGGAACGAGACAAGCATGCCCTCTATCACCACTCTTATTTAACATAGTACTGGAGGTCCTGGCCAGAGCAATCAGGCAAGAAAAAGGAATAAAAGGAATCCAAATAGGGAGGGAAGAAGTGAAACTCTTTCTGTTTGCAGATGACATGATCTTATATATAGAAAACCCAAAAAGAATCCATTGGAAAACTGTTAGAAGTAATCAACAACTACAGCAAAGTTGCAGGGTATAAAATCAATTTGCATAAATCAGTAGCATTTCTGTACTCCAGTAATGAACCAACAGAAAAAGAACTCAAGAATACAATACCATTAACAATCACAACAAAAAGAATAAAATACCTTGGGGTAAATTTAACTAAGGAAGTGAAGGACCTATATAATGAAAATTACAAGGCCTTTCTGAGAGAATTGGGTGACGACATAAGGAGATGGAAAGACATTCCATGTACATGGATTGGAAGAATAAACATAGTTAAAATGTCCATTCTACCTAAAGCAATCTACAGATTCAACACCATCCCAATCAGAATCCCAATGACATTCTTTACAGAATTAGAACAAAGAATCCTAAAATTCATATGGGGCAACAAAAGACCCCGAATTGCTAAAGCAATCCTGAGAAAAAAGAACAAAACTGGAGGCATCACAATCCCTGAGTTCAAAACATACTACAAAGCTACAGTAATCAAAGCAGCATGGTACTGGTACAAAAACAGGTGCACAGATCAATGGAACAGAATTGAAAGCCCAGAAATAAAACCACACATCTATGGACAGCTTATCTTTGACAAAGGAGCTGAGGGCATACAATGGAGAAAAGAAAGTCTTTTCAACAAATGGTGCTGGGAAAACTAGAAAGCCACATGTAAAAGAATGAAAATTGACCATTATTTTTCACCATTCACCAAAATAAACTCAAAATGGATTAAAGACCTAAAGGTGAGACCTGAAACCATAAGGCTTCTGGAAGAAAATGTAGGCAGTACACTCTTTGACATCAGTATTAAAAGGATCTTTTCGGACACCATGCCTTCTCAGAGGAGGGAAACAATAGAAAGAATAAACAAATGGGACTTCATCAGATTAAAGAGCTTCTTCAAGGCAAATGAAAACAGGATTGAAACAAAAAAACAACCCACTAACTGGGAAAAAATATTTGCAAGTCATATATCTGACAAAGGCTTAATATCCATAATATATAAAGAACTCTCGCAACTCAACCACAAAACATCTAACAACCCAATCAAAAAATGGGCTGGAGACATGAATAGACATTTCTCCAAAGAAGATATACTGATGGCCAATAGGCACATGAAAAGATGCTCATCATCGCTGATCATCAGGGAAATGCAAATCAAAACTACACTAAGATATCACCTTACACCCGTTAGAATGACAAAAATATCTAAAACTAATAGCAACAAATGTTGGAGAGGTTGCGGAGAAAAAGGAACCCTCATACACTGCTGGTGGGAATGCAAACTGGTGCAGCCACTATGGAAAACAGTATGGAGATTCCTCAAAAAACTAAAAATAGAACTACCATACGATCCAGCCATCTCACTACTGGGTATTTATCCAAAGAGCTTTAAGTCAGCAATCCCAAAAGTCCTGTGCACCCCAATGTTCATTGCAGCACTGTTCACAATAGCCAAGACGTGGAAGCAACCTAAGTGTCCAGCAACAGACGAATGGATAAAGAAGATGTGGTACATATATACAATGGAATACTACTCAGCTGCAAAACAGAACAAAATCATTCCATTTGCAATAACATGGATGGACCTTGAGAGAATTATGTTAAGTGAAATAAGCCAGCGAGAGAAAGATAATCTGTGTATGACTCCACTCACATGAGGAATTTAAAATTTTGGACCAAGAACAGTTTAGTGGATACCAGGGGAAAGGTGGGGTGGGGGTGGGCACAAAGGGTGAAGTGGTGCACCTACAACATGACTGACAAACATTAATGTACAATTGAAATTTCACAAGATTGTAACCTATCAATAACTCAATAAAAAAAAAACCCAAAAAACAAAAAAAAAACCTCAGCCTAAACTCTAATTAGATGGTCAGTGAAATAGCGAATTCTGGTCACTAGAACATAAGAAACACACTAAATTGAATGGCATCATTGGGATGACTAATACATCCAGAATTCAATAATTTTAATACCAATGGCAAAACATTTACAAATAAATATGAAGATTTTATTTTTTCTTGGAGTCTGATTTATATTTTATCATCATTTATTATACAGTTTATATTAACAATTTTTTCAAAAACCAAACTAACAGTTGTTAAAATTTTGAGAATTTAAGGGTTTTTTTTTTTTACTGATTATATAAAGGAAATATGCAGTTTTCACAGATAATTTAAAAATAGAAAAAGTAAAAAAAAAAATCACTTACAGTATCACTTCTCAAACCCACTGCTAAATTTTCAGTGTATATTCTTTGGTCATTTTTCTTGCATGGATTTTTTAAATTTGGGATTATGTTAAAATTAATTTATAAGCTATGTATTCTGTTCCATTGACCTAGATGATTCTCTTACACTGTATTTTAAAAGTACTATTTTTGTAACATTATAAAATATGTACTATTATGTTTTGCTAGGGAAAGTTCCACATTATTACTTTTTTTCTAGATAGTCTTAGCTAATCTATTTCTTTCATCAGATGAGATCTAGAATAATTTTGACAAGTTACAAAAGCAACCTTATTGGTATTTTATTGCAATCTCATATCTGTAATCTGTAGGGAAAAAGAAGGTACATTTATATTTTTCCTTCTTTCCATTCAAGAGGAAAAAAAAAAGGAGGAACAAATAAAGTACTATTCCAAAGGAAATAGTTAGCATCTGAATATTTTGAGGAATATGCTGCAACTTTTGCTAAATAATACCCTTCAGGAATTTATCACTGTGCAAAAGGGGAACAATAAAAACAGTATAAAACTTATCATAATCTGAAAGTCAACTTGAGATATAGAGAGCTTTTACTCACAACTTTTACTGGCGTATTGTCATCTAAATTCTTTTTTATTATTATCATGACTTATTCCTAGATGACATCACCTTTAGTGTGATGTGGCATCCTTTAGGTTGGATATAATGGTATAGCAAACACAACTGAATATTAGCAACATTATATTGCTCCATATAAGTTGGCATGAGTGGCCTTGTGGTTTTCATATATTAAATTATAATTTCAGGGAACCACAGAGGAAGACAGCATTAAAAAGTAAAAATTCATTACAGATTAAAAAATAAAAGTCACTAAAACTATCCATAAATTAATTCTAGTACAGTCCAGGACCTTGAAAGTGAGTAGCAATGTACCTTATTGAATTTGAATAGAATTGAAAATCAAATATTGTTCATGATAAGCAGAATTGCTTCAAAATGAAATTAGGATAAAGGGCAAGATTATTGAAATGAAGATAAGGAATATGCCTTGTTTGAAAAGTTATTCATGAGTATTTATTTCTATGTACTAAAATCCTATTATGAGTTTAGTAGAGCTGTGTATTAGTTGTCAACATCTCAAAATCATTTTAGATGGACTCAACAAACACATGAAGGATTGAACAACAACAGACATTCGATTTCTCATTTTAACAGAGTTTGTATCTACAATTTCAAGAGAACAAATTGTAAGGCATGCCTGGCATTATTTAATAGGACAAGATCTTAGAATGGGGGTGAGAAGGAGCTCAGAAAATAGTCTTGACTGACCGATATGTTCAGAAACTTCCGTTGGAAAAAAACAAACAGAAAAATATGGAGATCAATAGTGCCAACCAGGTGATAACTCAATAATGAGGAGAACCAGCTACACTAAATCTAAAGTAATACACAGAACATCAAGAAAAAGGGGAAAAAAGTAAATATGCATACATCTCAGAGATGGAGCTATATGGAAATGTTTACTTAGTGTGCCTTCTGTGCCAAGCACTGTTCTAGGATCTAGAGGATACAGGAGTAAATAAGATGGACAAAGTCCTTGTTCTCATGGGAATACCTTTGGGCAGACATGGGTCTGTGGGGATGTGGAGGGTTTTGGGAGTAGAGAATGTAGCTAACAAACTACTAAATTACTACTTCAAAACAACAAAAAAACAAAAAGGAGCAAGATAATTTTAGACAGTGGTAAGTGAAGAAAGAAAATAAAATGGAATAGGAGCAATAGCAATTTGTTGCATGGTTCGAACAGTGTTTTAGGAAAAAAGAGTATTATAAGTGGTTTGGTATACATAGGCTAGCTTAACTTTAAGTGCATGCAGATAATTAGGTGCTATGTTCTGGGAGTAACTTAAGGTGGTGAAAATGAATAGTGAACTGAGTCATAGAATATAAGCTAAGCCATCTCAGGTGGGCGTTAAGGATATTATGTATTCTGGTTCCTACTCATTCTTTAGAATGTATTCTGTAGGGGCAGGGGGATATGGAAAGAGAGACACCAGAAATTTTGTGGAATTTAATAATAAACCTGTCAAACTATTGGATTCAAAATGTCCTTGATCAATGGCCTTATTTGGAATATTTCTAATTTGAATAAATCAACTTAAGATTTCTTCCTTACTATGATCCAGGCATGGTACTAAGATTCTTCAAAAACGCAATGGTGTGAGAGATCTTAGGGAATTTGTAAATCAGTAGAAATGAATGATTGCTAATGTTAGAACAAAGTAAATAAATACCATAGGACAAATATATAGTATTGTTGGTACATAAGTGAATTGTGATAAAGGGAATCTTTGACATTTTTCATATTCATGAAGAATGGAATATGATTTCTAAAATATTTCTAAATTGTGATATATGGTCAAAGAGAAAATAAACTAAAAGTTAAGCATGGGCGTTCGAAGACAGAGGAATGACACTGTAAGGCTGCAGCCAACCTCTAGAAGCTGGGGAGACAAGAAAATGGATTTTCCCCTAGAGTATCCACAAGGGAGTAGCACCCTTATTTTTAGCCCAGTGAGATCCATCTCTGACTTCTGACCTCTAGAACTATCAAATAATAAATCTGTGCCATTTGAAAGCACCAAGTTTGTGTGATTTCTCCACAGCAGCCATAGGCAAATGTGTACTAGGTTATGGGTGCATGGGTTTCATTATTCTCCCTACTTTTGTGTTTATTTTAAACTTCCCATGTTAAAACTTTAAAAAAAATATTAAGAGTCTGAAAAGAACTTTCCATTACCAATTTTGTGATTAAAATCCAATAGCCCAATAGCAAAAAGCTTAATTTGAGGACGTATAAAATCTAACCTAAATAATATGACTGGGTATGAAGATAGCCTTCATATATAATCAGAGATGTCATAATGTGGTATAATTATTTGAGTAATATGGTATTGTTAAAAAATAGGAAGGAAAAGTGGGCAGTGTCGTCATGACAGATTTGTGATGTCACATTTGTAAAGGCAAGTGTATGAAATTGTATGCAAAACCATATGATGAGATAATTAATAGATCAGAAGAGATGGTACATACTTTTTATGCCATTTTGTGTTAAGCATTCATGGTTAATTTTGGAGTTTAGGAAGTGAAGATAGCATGGTTAAAATAATAAATCCCTCTATAAAAACCACATTTCCAGACCAAAATGTTGAAGGGAGATACTATTATTTTGTTATATTGTACTTTAATATGATAATATTTTATTCCAGAGAAGTATGTTCTTATGAACATTTCTATGTGTCATAAGGGGAGATTGTGACTTTCTTGAATGATGGGGATATTTTTTTATATCACCTGAGAAACAATTCCCTCTGTCCTCAATGAAAATTAATTTGATTTCAATGCACTTAAAAAAAAAAAAGAATACCGTACAAAGAAAATGGAGATTAATGAAATGAAATTTCTCCTTTAAAAGACATTTTAAAGTCTTAATAATAAAAGGTGACAGAGAAGCAAATGATTTCCGGTGTTTGTCCTTTGTACATGATTCTTCTGTGATGGGGTGACACTGTCTGAGAGATCGTGGAGCAAACAGCGAACGCCTCCATCCTTATTTTACGAAATTTGAAAGGCGCATAATATTTCTTTTACCTAAATAGCCCCATTTCACTTATCATGTAAGAGAGGAAAAGCGGAGAGAGGGAGAGATGATTTCAAATTCAGTCATGAAAAATTGATATGGTGGTAATAATGGAGAGAATAGGTGCATTTTTCATCAATATTGTGGACTTGGGGAGACCTTGTATTTACTTTTATGACAAAAAATTAGAAAATGGTAAATAATTATTTTGAGCAATTACCTCACCTAGGAGGTAAAGAATTAACTTGGGTTATTTCACAGCTGTGCCTTCACAACTTATACACTGTGCCTACAGCAACAAGTGCAAATGACGATATTGCCATTATTTCTAACATTCTTTGTAATTAAGGTTTAAGGGTGGAGATAAATATGTGAGTGGCTGCCTCAGAAGGAATATTTAAAGCTTGCTTTTATGTCTGCACTAATCCTGTCCTGTACTTATCTTTTCCAGGGAATTGCTGGGGAATTGAATTACTTTGCTTCTGAAATTAACCCTGAAGGGCTACACAATTCTTGGGCAAAACTGGCTGGTAGCTTATTAGCATAGAATAAGATATCCACTGAAAGAAACTTCAATTTGCAAATAAAACACTGATGAATGAAGCAATAAAATGGCGAAAAAGGCTACTTCCTATCCACGGGGAAACACTGAGGACCAAGTGTGCTGAAGTTTTATGCTAATATAAAATTGGTTCCAGCAAAGTACCCAGTTTTATAACCTAACAAATTGGTGCCAACTTATTTAAACAGTCTAATGGCAGAAAAATAAAAGTGAAAATCGTTCAAGGAACATCTGTTTAGAAGAAAAGTCTGAAATCATTAAAAATGTATTCAATGTAAGATAATTAGTAGGAATGAAATCAACACTGACTTGCCCTCAGAGATACGATTTTAGTAAAAGTGGCAATAAACAGTGACTGTTGTGAATAAAGTTTGTCCTTCTTATGGTAGATAAATGAATGTTTGTATTATTTATTACTGAATGGTACAAGAGAAGATTCCCATAATTGAATTCAAGATTAAGAAAAATATTTCATCATGTCATACATGCAGTGAGAGGAGAAATAAAAGAAAGAGAAAGAGAAAAGAGAAGTTTAGACCTGTTAAAAGGTAAACTGAGGCATAATAAGACCTTTAAGAGTTTTTGAGCAAAAATGTATTCAAATTGGGCAGTGGCAAACTGGAAATAGGTAGGAGCACTCCAATGACAGCAGCTCAGGGAGAGACTTTTATGGAGAAAAGGCAGAAGCAAACTAAGGAAATACTGATTGCCTGTAGGTTAAAGCCTGGCTGGCTATTTGTGATTGGTTGTCCTTAGCATTTTGATTTTGCAACCTTGAGGCATTTACAGGCTTAGGTTTTGGTTTGCCTATGTAGGTCATCATGACATTAGAGCCACATCAGTTTAATGGCCTCTTTCTTTGATTATTGTAACTATTTTCCCCTTTTGGTCATCCTCTCATACCTGAGGGATTGACCAAAAATTTGGTATTAGCACCATTCTCAGTCACCATCAGAGTTAAGTTGCTCTTGTCTCATTGTGAAACTCTTAGGTTGTGGCGTTAGATCCACGAAAGAAATGTTTTTGCTCTTCATCTGGTTGTTCATCTTGTTTCTGTTTCTCCAAGAACAGCAAGATCATCTGATGTACTGCTGATGGCCGCAAATGTGCACTGAAGACCTTTGAGAGAAAAAAGTGCACTAGAGAGACTACAATGATAACTGTTAGGAGGATAATACCAAGAGACTGAACTATACTCCTTAGCCAGGGCTCCCATGAACCAACTCAGTTGGTATCAAATACATCAAAGAATGCACCTGAAGAGGCATCAATCTGTTTTGGCCAAGTGGCTTCTCTGTTAATTTGTTGTATTTGCTGTAATACCAGAGGTGTGGATCCAGGTATAGCAGGAGGTATTTGCTATGGCACAGACTCCTCCTTGTTCAGCCAATAAGTAGTCTAAAGCAACTCTGTTATCTAAAACTACCTTAGCAAGAAAGTCTAGGGACTTTTTTTGTGCCACTATGGCTTTAGCAGTAAATTCAATGCTAGTTGCCAAAGTTAAGGAGTATTGTCTTCTCATGCGTTGACTGAGAGAAAAAGCAAGTAGCGAAAAGGCAAAAGGAAGTTAGGTTTTGTATTGGAGATGAAGATCTTGATCCTTGATCTTGGGAGAGCTGTCCACCTCAAGATGCTGTCTACTTCTGGGGAGGAACTTCCCTAGTCAATTTTAATTTAAATCTCCAGCTGGTTCCAAGAGTCTGGCAACATACTTTTTAATTGGGGGACATGGACCCAAGGTTTAAGTATTTGAAGTTTGGCTACTGTCTGGGTAGTGAGGAGGACCTGGTATGGTCCCTTTCAAGGAGGTTCAAGGGTAGTCTTTGTACTTAGTGATTCCTCTTCTTGAGGTCCCCAAGATATCCATAGGTTCCTGGGCCTGCCAGGAAGTGACTTTCCTTACTCACCCGGTAGGCTCCTGGGAATCTTGTAAGCAAGGTACCAGGACAGTTTTTCCAGCATGGTACTGGCATAAAAACAGACAAATAGACCAAAGGAACAGAATCAAGAACCCAGAAATAAACCCAAGCATATACATCAACTAACATTTGACAAGGGAGCCAAGGATGCTCAATGGAGAAAAGATAGTCTCTTCAATAAATGGTGCTGGGATAATTAGATATTCATACATAAAAGAATGAAACTGGACCCATATCTTATACCACTTACAAAAATTAACTCAAAATGGATTAAAGACTTAAATGTAAGACATGAAACTCCTAGATGAAAACGTAGGAATAAAACTCCTTAATATGGGTCTTTGTAACAATTTTTTGGATATGACACCTAACGCTTAAGCAACATAGTCAACAATAAACAAGTGGGAATACATCAAACTAAAAAGCTTCTGCACAGCAAAAGAAATCATCAAGTAAGTGAAAGACAACCTATGGAATAGGAAAAAAATATTTGAAAACCATATATCTGATAAGAAGTAAATATTCAAAATATATAAAGAATTCATACAGCTCAATAGCAAAAAAAAACAACACAATTAAAAACTGGACAAAGGACATGAATAGACATTTTTTTGAAGAAGATATATGAAAGGCCAACCAATACGTACATGAGAAATGCTCAACGTCACTAGTCATTAGGGAAATGCAAATTAAAACCACAGTGAGCCATCACCTCACATCTGTTAAACTGGCCATCATCAAAAAGACGAGAGGTAACACATGCTGACATGGATGTGGAGAAAAGGTTGTTGTGTTCTATTGGGATTGTAAACTCGTATAGTCACTATGGAAAACAGTATGGAGGATCTTCATAAAATTAAAAATAGAACTATCATATGATCCAATTCCAATTCTGGGAATATATCCAAAGGAAATGAAAACACTATAAAAGATATCTGCACCCCCATGTTCATAGCAGCATTATTTATGATAGCCAAGACATGAAAACAACCTAAGTGTTCATCAACAGATGAGTGGATAAAAAAGTTGTGGTATACATGTACAACAGAATATTATTCAGCCATAAAAAAGAGGAAATCCTACTATTTGTGACAACACAGATGGATCTTGAAGGCATTATGCTAACTAAAATATGTCAGATAGAGAAAGACAAATACTGTACTGTATGATCTTGTTTATATGTGGAATTAAAATAAAACAAAACCCCAAAAAACCAAACTCATAGAAGAAGAAATCAGATTACTTGTGGTTACTAGAGTAGGAGGGTTGGGGGAGGGGGAAGTCCAAGAAGGTGGTCACAAGCTACAAACTTCCTCTTATAAGATAAATAAGTTAGGAATATAAAGCACAACATGATGATTGTAGCTAACATTGCTGTATGATATTTTAGAAAGTTAAGAGAGTAAACCCTAAGAGTTCTCATCATAAGGAGAAATTTTTTTCATTTTTTGTGGTAATTTTTCTTTTCTATTGTGGCAATCTTTTCACAATATGTTTAAATAAAACTGTCATGCTGTATGCCTTAAACTTATACAGTGATGTATGTCGTTATTCCTCAATAAAATGGAAAAAAACCCCCACGATTCTACCCTCCGAAGATCCAGAGCCACTCCCAAAGATAACCAAAACAAAGACTTAGACAATTGCCTTAAGAGCTGGCAACAGTGATTGGACCCTAACTGCAAATGGATTGAAACCCATATTTTTATCAGGACATATTTTGGGATCCCCCAACCTGATGGTCACCAAACCAAGTTCTCAGAACATAACAAGAGACAAACAAGATGGTAATAGCTGTCCGTGGGAGAGAAAGGCTCAATAAATGATGGTTTTTCCTGCCAACCTGGATTTGGATAAGAAGAGACATAAATTTTACCTTCCTCTCTTGACTAGGTGCTACAGAGGTCTGGGAAAGCTGACTTTGGTAAGGCTTCTTATCCTTTTTTCCAGCTTCGGTCAGTTTTCCCAGTTTCTAGTTTCCAGGCTCCGGAGTGAATGGGGTGTCCCAGGAGGTCTTATCCCGGTCACCAGAAACTGTAGAGGACACCATAATTTTCCCTCAATGTTTTACAGTGCGTGCTTGACCGAAACTCCTTTTTCCTTACGGCACCTAGTAAATGGATAAGCTAATCTAAGATGGTTAAAAGTTCTCCACCGTAGCCACTGTAATTCAAGGTTATCTTTGGTAAGGTTAACCTTCTTGTTCAGACTTAAAACAAAATTTTAGTCTTCTGAGGCCTCACACTGGACCCAGTGCAGTTTAAGTCAGAACCAAGCTGACCCCAGAACCAGTCTTGTTTCTAAGTGGGACACAGTCCAACCCCGGAACCAGTGTGGTTTTTAAGTTGGACTCAGTCCAACTCTAGTGATTTCCAGACCCAGTCAGGAAAAAGAAATGCTCAAATAAAGTCTGAAGGCTCAGAAAGCAAAAGCTACAGGGCTAGGATCCAGGATCCAGAGGGACTTAACCCCCACCTCCAGAGGCAGCGAGAAAGCAGCAAGCTCAAGCGCTCAACAGGTACCCAAACCTGGTTGCTTGTTGCTCCTGGGGGCCTCAGGGGTCTCCTTACGTTTCCTCTTCCAATTCCAGAACTGTTAAAAGATAAGCTGAGGCATATTAAAACTTTTAAGAGTTTACTTCAGCAAAAGTCTATTCAAATGGTGTAGTGCCAAAATGGAAGTTGTTAGGAGGGCTCCCCCAACAGTAGCCTGGGGAGAGACCTATGGAGGAAAGGCAGAAGCAGGTAAGGAAATTGTTGATTGGCTATAGGTTAAAGCCTACTTGGCTCTTTGTGGTTGGTTTTCCTTAGCATTTTGATTTTGTAACCTTGAGGTATTTATAGGCTTAGATTTTGGTTTGCCTAGGTAGGCCACCAAGGTATTAGAGCCACATCTGTGAGACGACCTCCTTGTTTAATTAATTTAACAGACCGAATTCAACATTAGTTCCCCATCGCTGACTTTCAAAGCAGGATTCAGATTTTTACTTCAGGCAATTCTACTCTGAATAAATTTATAGCCAGCAGCAGAGGTAAAAACATTTTGGACTTCTGGATGTAGGTGATCATAGTGGCTATTTTTATTTTTTGTTGTTTTCTGAATTTGGTCATCACTCAAGAAAGAAAAAAAGAAAAAAAACCAAATAGGACTTTTATTCTAATTGTCTCTGATAATATGTCATAATTGTGGCTTTTTGTGAGTGAAATTGAAACAAATTATTTGAAATTGTACTCTTAACAAGTTCATTTCACAGGAATAGAAAATCTCGTTAAATCGATAGAGGGCGAAGAATGAGAAAATATTTTAAAAACTGGTAATATCAATGTGTCAGTATTAGTAATTCAGTTTTTATCTAGAAATTCCATAGGTAGGCTGTATATGGTAGCAGTCAAAATGATTCTAACGAAGTAAGGCAATGAATCTTCTTAAAAAATACAAGTGACTCATACATATAAATGGGTTGTCATCTTTAATTTTATAATTGCCTTTACGCAATAAAGCAGTATTTTGGTATCCTTGGTGAAGGCTACCTTTGGCTGTTGAGGGTGGGTTTGATTCGTAGCCATATTTAAAAGTCTTTCAGAGTCAGGTCTACATTCGTGTTACAAACAACCTGCTGTTTCTGTGTTGTCTCCATGATGGAAAGAAATGAGACTGTCTCTTGTTCATCTTTCGAAATACAGAAAAGCTATAAAAATTATTCACAAAATAAAAACTCGTTACCTCTTTGTTGACTTTTACAAATTAAGTGATCAGTTGAGGTATAATATTTTTTCACCAAAATAAGGTAGAATTATAATAGAACAAAATGACTAATTCTCCTACATTCATTAAAAAAAGGAAAGAAAAAACATGAAACTACATAGGGAATACAATGCGTAAATGTAGAAACAGTTGTTGTACATATCATACGGTTACTGTCTGTCTCTTTTTTCCCTCTTTTTTTTTCTATCACCGTATTTCAACTCGGCTATATTTATATAGCTTATCTTTTAGGTGTAGAAAAGACCACTGTTCTTTTTTTTTTTTTTTTTTTGAGGAAGGTTAGCCCTGAGCTAACTACTGCCAATCCTCCTCTTTTTGCTGAGGAAGACTGGCCCTGAGCTAACATCCATGCCCATCTTCCTCTATTTTATATGTGGGATGCCTGCCACAGCATGGTTTGCCAAGCGGTGCCATTTCTGCACCTGGGATCTGAACCGGCAAACCCCGGGGCCACCAAGAAGCAGAACATGCAAACTTAACCATGCCACCAGGCTGGCCCCAAGACCACTGTTCTTATGATGAATGCTCTGTAAACTCACTTGAGCACAGCTTTTTCAGTTAATAATAATACATTATATGCATCTTACCATATCATTGATTTTTCTTTGCTTTTTAGTATTCTTTTACTATTTTTCAGTCTCTATATGCCAAAATTGCTCCACCAAACCTTATTGATTTCAACTAGAAAAGCTCTGTTTTCATAAACAAGAATAATGAATTTTATATATTTGTCTATGTCAAATTTATAAAAAATATATAAAATATAATGACAAATATATAAAATACATGACAAGTATATTAAAATATATACATGATTATTGCTTTAAGAAAATGTCAGAAGTGCATCAATTCAGTCAAAAATTATAAACATTTTAAAGCTTTTAAAAATGTTTAGTCAACATTCTTTTGAAGATTTATTACTTTATATTTCCACCAGATTGTACAGTAGAGGAGGAATGGATTTGGAGAAAGATACAAACCTTTTTAAAATATTGAGTAAATGTTCATGTAAGCCCTCAGAACAAGAAGCCTCAGAAAAGAGATTCAGATGAAAGATGTCTACATGTTGGTATCCTTAGCATATTGTTCAGAATCCAAAGTATTGGGATGAATAGCATCATCTAACAGACAGATTAGCCAGAAGAGAAAAGTCGGCTTTGGGTAAAGCTCTAAAGAATTCTACCAGGTATGGTTAGGTACAGGGGGAGTCTTTAAAGAGGCAGAGAAGAAAAACCCATAGGTGTAGGAGAAAAATCAGGACATTTGTGTCACAGAAGTCAAGAAAGAACTCAAGAATGGAGAAATGGCAAGCAGTATTAGCCAAAATTTACCCAACATTGTAGAAGTCATTGTCAACTACCTGGAAAATGGTAGAAAACTGAAGATCTTGAGGGTTGCAATCTAGTGGACAAAACAGATACTAAACTAAGGAAATAATATTTTGATAAACTGATGTATAAAAATTGAGGGTGCTATTAAAATTGTCATGGGGCTGTAAATTTATATAAAGATGTTTATGTTTAATACTTTTTAATGTTCAAGGAAGATATGATTTGATAGCGTTCCTTGGGTTTGGTGTCATGATCTTGACTGATTGTTTTCATGAGAACAGTTTCAATAAATTGGTAGGATTTAAGATTCACATGAAGGGGGGCCACCCCGCGGCCAAGTGGTTAAGTTTGTGTGCACTGCTTTGGTGGCCCAAAATTTCACTGGTTCTGATCCTGGCCGTGGATATGGCATCACTCATCAGGCCATGCTGAGGCAGCGTCCCACACAGCACAACCAGAAGGACCTACAACTAGAATATACAACTGTGTATTGGGGTGCTTTGGTAGAAAAAGAAGAAAAAAGAGATTGGTAACAGATGTTAGCTCAGGTGCCAATCTTTAAAAAAAAATTTTTATATGAAGAGGGTTGCAGTATAAGAGAGAATAACTGAGAGCTAAGCATGTAGAAATTATTTCACAAATTTGCCTTTGAAAAGATGGAGAGAATAAAAAATAGTATCATCAGGGGTCTGAAGTTCCTAATAAATTTGTAAAATATGTAGAAAGGATAATAGATTGAGTAAATTAAGAGATTGTAGTACATGAAATGTCAAAATTAGTGGAAGGAGTGGTCCTCAGAGACATAAGATGGTGGACTTGAGAACCGTTCTGCATTTGTGTGGAATAAGCAATTGTAGACGGGATGATTTAGGACCTTGGATAAAGACTGCAGGCAAGTGCCAAAGTCTGAAGTGAAGGGGTGTGGTTGTGCATGTGTGTGTATGTGAGGGGAGGTGTTGGGGTGGTGGCAGTGGTGAAGCAAGAGGTTAAAGATGATAACTTGGGAGTCGGCCTGGTGGCATAGTGTTTAGGTTCACATGCTCCACTGTAGTAGCCTGGGGTTCATGAGTTCAGATTCTGGGTGTGGACCTACATAGCGCTCATCAAGCCATGCTGTGGAGGAATCCCACACACAAAATAGAGGAAGATTGGCATGAATGTTAGTTCAGGGACAATCTTCCTCAAGCAAAAAAAACGGGGAGGATTGGCAGCAGATGTTAGCTCAGGGCCAATCTTCCTCACCAAAAAAAAAAAAAAAAGAAAGAAAGAAAGAAAGAAAGAAAGAAAAACTGATGACAATTTGGGCATGTAAAAACCAAAAATATTTTAGGAAACCACACTTTATTTATTCCTTTGCAATAGTAATATTTTCTAAGTCATTTGCTCTGCATGAGATTTAGCCTTGCTAATGACAACAGCGCATAATATTCCATTTTCTCCATAAATAAAAAGAATTGCACAGAGATAACACCCACTGAGAAGATACACCACGGAGCATACAGTGGTTAAAAATGAACTCTAATTCATTGTATGAGTAGTAGATACACTTTGGTAAATTGACTATTAGAATAACCCAGAGTTAAGAGTAAAAGCTTAGTAGGAAATATGTTGCTTCTAAAGAAATATCCTCATTTAATTTTCATCTCTATTTGAAAAACTTTAGAACAAGCAACAATTATTAAAAAACACCACGATGTTACTTTTTTATTTCAAAATCATCCTAGTTATGGTTCAGATATTGAGCAAGCTTCAGTTTCTGTCATCACTACAATTTGTTTGACAGCAGAGACTGTACGAGGCAGATGAAGAGCTCACAGTCCTGTTATTAGACACACTGCAGAGTTGTTTTGCAACATAAATACATTTTGTCATTTCTGATTTTTTACAGATATCTTCTTTCTTCCTAAATTGACAACCATTAATGAGTTTTTTAATGAAAAATCATCTTCTATTTTATATTATAATTTTTCAAAGAAATGCCAAAGACTATAATATTGTACACACCCGTGGTTTACCAGCCAGCTTAAGACACAGAACATACAGCACATAAGTTCCTTTCAAGCTCCCTGTCCCATTTCCTTTCTCATCATTCCCACCACAGAGGAAGCTATTATCATAAATTTTACGTTTCCAAATGTATTCTTAAACTTTTCATACATATGTATGTATCTATAAACATTTTACACTTTTGTATTGTAGATTTGAAAGTTAAATATGTTACGTTATAATAAGTGGTTTTATATAATTTGTTTTTCAGCTAATTACTTTATGACATTTATTTGTGTTGATAGTATAACTCATGTTCATAATTTTCATTAATTATTAGTATTTCATTATACTATTATACCACAATTCCATTATAAATTCTCTGGCAATGGGCATTTGGGTTGTTTCCAAGTTTTTCTGTCTTGCAAAGAACATTGCCATAATATTATTATACAGGTCTACTTCAACACATATGAAAGTATTCTGTTTAGCATATACCGAGGAAAAGAATCTCTGCACTATGGAGAAGGTGCATCCGTCTTTATTCACTATACCAATTGCGTATGGCTCTTTAGGGCTGCTTGCCAATAATAAACAATAATAACAATTATATATAATATATGTTTTATTATTATAAATTGTATAAAAATTGTAAATATAAAAATTATAAATATAAAATATATTGTTATATATAGACATAAATCAAAATAAAATAAAATATGTAATTATAATATATAAATTTCATTATATAAAAATAATTATATGGCCAGTCCGAGTGACCTAGGGGTTAAGTTCGGCACACTCCACTTTGGCGGCCTGGGTTTGGTTCCTGGGTGCAGACCTACACCTGTCTGTTAGCAGCCATGCTGTGGTGGTGGCCCACACACTAAAAAATAGAGGAAGATTGGCACAGATGTTAGCTCGGGGTGAATCTTCCTCAGCAAATATTAAAATATTATTATAATAATATTATATAATTATAATAATAAATAATCATTAGTTTGTGTTTTTTGAAAAAGATATTCTGAATAGCATATCTTATCATGTATGTAGCACATATCTTCTGCTAGTTTGTGGTTTATTTCTCCTTTTTTGTTTGTTATCTATAGCAATGCAGATGTTTTTCATTTTAACATGGTCGCATTTATCAGTGTTTCCTCCTTGTTTTTGTTTTCGAGTCTTGTTTAAAAATCCTTTTCAGACCAAAATTTTAAAAAATTATACACGTTTTAAATTTTGCTTTATATATTTGAGCCCTGAATTTACCGGAAACTAATTTTGAACAGCCTGAAGAATTCATTTTTTCATATAACAAACTAAGCACTTTTTATCAAATAGTTCAAACTCCACCCCCAATCCTGGTTGCTCAAAACCATTTTTACCATATAGCAACTATTTATACACCTTTGAGCCAAATTCTAGGCTTTCTATCTTGATCAATTAGCATCTTTGTTTATTCTAGTGTAATACAACATTTTCCTAGTAACTCAAGTTCAGTAATGTTTTGACGTCAATTAGGATTAAGGTAATAATTATGATCAAGACTATGGCGCCAAAAGGTCCAGGTTCAAATTAGTCCCTACAACTGTGTGAAACGGGCAAATTACCTATCCTCTGTATGCCTCTGTTTCCTCATCTGCAGAATGGGGACTATATTCTAGTCACGTGCCACATGAGGATGTTTTGGTCAACAATGGACCACATATTTGACTGTGGTCCTGTAAGATTGGTACCATATAGCCTAGGGGGGCAGTAGGTTGTACCCTCTAGGTTTGTGTAAGCACACTCTATGATCACACAATGAGGCAATCACCTAACCACACATTTCTCAGAACATATCCTTGTCGTCAAGCAAAACATGACTGTACTTTTATAATTGTAGTGGGGATCAAATAATATCTAAACATGAATATTTAAACAAAAACATTGGCAGATAGGAATTACTATGTAAGGGTAAGCATTATCATTATTATTCTTGATGTATCAAATCCCTTCACTTCGGTCTCCAAAAATTTTGGTTCTTGTCCATTCCACATATATTTCAACATGAGTTTTTCAAGTTTCAGTTGGTATTATAAATGGAATTACATTAATTTTATAGGTGAATCTGGAGGGAAATGGTATGTGAATGATGGAGTGCTCCTATTCATTACATGGCACACCTCTCCTTCTTTCCCATCTTTCTCCTTCTCTTTCTCCTCTTGGACTTCTGTAATGTCTTTCTACAAAATTTTATATTGATCTTCAAAAATATTTGCACAGCTTTGTCAGACATAACCATAAAAACTTAATATTTTCATTTTTTTAAGTGTTTCATTTTTCAATTAAGTTGACTCCATTTTTGTTTCTGGTATATTGGAAAATAATTCATTGTGTATAATGATGCTATAATTTATTGCATATTGACCTAATAAATTCAAATAATTTGTCTAGAGTTTATTTAATTTTCTATGAGAATGATTAAAATATCTGTAAGTAATGAGAGTTTTTCTTTTAATAACATAATTTTTATTTGTTTTTCTTATTCTTTTGCATTATTTAAGCTCTCAAATAAAATTTTGAAAAAAACGTTAATAAGAACACTCAAACCATGCCTGATTTTAAAATAAATACTTTAATTATTTATTTGTCACCATTATTTGCTGATGGATTTTTGGAAGATTTACTTTATTCAATTTGGAAATCTCAGGTCTAGCCTTAGACTGCTAACAGTTTTTTCTTTTTTATAGAAGTAAAATATGTACTGAATTTCCTAATTACATTATGGTTTCTCGTTGAGGCATAAATTATTTAAAGCATTCTATTAATTTTCTAGATGTTCACTTTTTAAATTTTTCATAGTTATCTTGTTATATATTTTTAACAATGGAATTTACATCACAAAATGTTGTCTGTATTTGAAGTCTTTAAAAATTGCTGTCTTGCAATTTGTTCTTGATGTCATTTTGAGACTAAAATATTAATTACATTTGTCAAAAGATTCAGAGAAAGATTTAAAATATATCATATGATAAAATATACAATCCATGCCCCAAATTATGTATATTATTATAATATGATGACTCTCTGCTTGAAAGTATATTTTATCTAATAGTAATCTGGCTATACCATTTGTTTTCATTGGTATTTGATTAGTCTAGTTTTCTTTTGCCTTTTTAGTTCCACTCATTCTTTGACATTATGATTTATATTTATAAATAGGAAAAAGTTGGTTTCAGTTTCTTTTTATTTACTCCTATGACCTCTGTGTTTCAACTGGAAAATTTAAACCATTTATATATTTAAATACACATTTATATGTATCACAATTATGAATGCTTTTGAATTGTTGCTACAACTTTATTTTGTAACATCTTGTTACTCTGTTACTTTTCTTAATTTCTTTTGTTGATTTCTTTGGATTTAATACACTCCCCTCCCTGTTTTTCCTCTCTAATGGTTTTAAAACTATTTTTATTTGTAAATGTTTATCCTTGAGAGATATATGTTGACATACATACATACACACACATACAGACACACAGATACACACATTCACTGCTAGTTCCATCATTTTAGTAGTTGAGGCCATTAGAACCTTAGAACTTCTCATAACCAAGAAGTATGTTCTGTTTTACATGTTATTGCTGTCTAATACTTTACTTACATGTTACCTTCACTCCCAAAATGTATTGGATATTATTGGCATTTTATAGTTAATATGTTTAGATTGCATATGTATTTATCAATTACTTTGTTCACTATTCTTTCCTATATTTCTTTTTTATTTTCTTTATATTATCCTACTTTAGATTTCCTGAAGCAAATTCTTTCAACATTTATTTAGTGAGGATTAATAAGTGGTAAACTCAGTCAACATTTGCCTAAATTCTCATCAATTCACTTTTCATTCTTAAATAAAAATTAAATGGGGATAAGATTATGGATGGACAGTTATATTCTCTCTGCATGTTTGAGAGCTTTTCCCCACTGTTATTATTCTGTTCTTCCTATATTCTATTCTTGTGATTGATAATCTGCTGTCAGTCTAATCATCATAATTTCTACTTCAATTGTCTTTCTTTTATGGCTGATTTAAAGTCTTCTTTTGGAGAGATGGATTTTTAAAGATTGTGACAAAGAAGTCTCCTGGACTCTTCTCCTCCCATGAACACTCTACAGGTACAGTTACATATGGAGCAATTCCCTCTGAAAGAAATCCAGAAACTAACTGAATGACTCCTATACACGGAGTAAACAAGAAAACACCTGCATCAAAACCAGTAGGAAAGGCTGAGTTTTCCAGTTAAGTAAAAGCTGAAAGAGTTCATCATCACTAGACTTTCCTTTCAAGAAATGTTAAAGGGAGTTCTTCAAAAAAAAATGAAAGAACACTAATTAGTAAAAGAAAAACATATGAAAGGATAAATTTCACTGGTAAAGGTAAATATATAGTTAAATTCAGAATACTCTAATGTTGTATGGTGGTGGGTAAACTACTTATAAATCTAATATGAAGGTTAAAAGACAGAAGCGGTAAAAACAACTATGCAATAATCTGTTATTGGATATACAAGGTAAAAAGATGCAAATTGTTACACTCAAAACATAAAATGCGGGAGCCGAGGGAGTAAAAATAGAGAGCTTTAGCATGCGTTCAAATGTAAGTAGTCATCAGCCTAAAATAGACTATTATAAATATAAGTAGTTTTATGTAACTACAAAGCAAAAACCTATGGTATATGCGCAAAAGATAAAAAGAAACGAATCAAAGTATGCCATTGCAGAAAATCATCAAATCACAAAGGAAGAAATCAAGAGAAGCAGAACGTACAGAAATTACAAAACATCCAGAAAACAACAAATAAAATAGCAATAGTAAGTGCATATCTCTCAATAAACACTTCATATAAATGGACCAAATTCTCCAATTAAAAGAAATTGAGCTTACATCAAGAAACAAGAAAAATCTCAAACAACCTAACTTTATATCTCAAGGAACTAGAAAAAGAACATATGAAGCCCAAATTTAGTACAAGGAAGGAAAAAACAAAGATCAGAGTGGAAATAAATGAAATAGAGACTACACTTTCATGTAGGAATTTATGTAGTCATGATTCAGGGTCATTTATAGGGAAATTGTCTTTGCTCCTTCTTGGCAGCCCAAGGATCTTCAAAACTATAAACTCACAAAAGAGCAGATCTTTATTTAAAATTTATGGCTAGATATTTTTCCACTGGAGCTCAGGATAGGCATATGGTTTTTCTTGTTATATCCCTCTACTTCTATGCTGGCATTATTTGGGCATTTCACTTCTGACTTTCCACTTTCATGGACCCCCAAGGCCTCAGTGCTTTCACCCATGTAGCCATTAAGGTGTAAATTCTTGAACACAAAGGTTGGAGAAGATTCCCAGGTTAGCCACACATTTATTTCCAGCTAACCATTTTGGTTTTTGGCTTCCTCTTCATTTTGGGCATCTGGGTTTTGTTGTTGTTGTTTTTTTCTTTTTTTTTACTTTTTGTGAGCTCATTCATATAATTGTGGGGATATTTATAATATTTTTAACCAGCATTCCTAAGTGCCTTTAGAGAGAGGTTAGATTGTTTACCCTGACATATGGTTTAATAATATCTCTGCATTATATATACATGTGTGTTTGTGTGTGTGTATGTTTGAACATTTTCCCTAATTAACAGGATCAGTATTGATTTAACTTATTAAAAAAATCACCACAGCTCCTACATGCTAAGAGCACACATAGGAAATGTGTTATATGTGTTACATACGAGATACGCTTTTTTTTCAATTTGTGTTTAGCAAAGGACATACAGGTAAAATGCCTTCTTCCTTTAGAAATGGTCATGCAGCAGAAATCTCGCAAATTGTAGTGGCTTTAGTAGGTAAAAAAAGGCAAACGAGCTTCAGATGTCATTTTGAATTGACGAGTTATTTTAAAGATTAGTTGTGTCTTAATTTAGGAATGAACTCCTCATGGATCCCTAAAGAAGCCTTTGGAAGGTAGACACTGACTATATATGGAACAACACCTATAAAACTAAGATAAAGAGAAGATTATCTGTAATTTCAGCTCCAAAAAAAGAATATTAATAAAAATCTTTTTATGGATAGCCCAAAAATGAGTATTGGAACTCTTCTAAATGTCCAAATCATTTTTTAAAAATGGGGAGCATAACCTAAGTGAGAAAAAAAATAAATGGCAAAGATTAATCTTACAGTGACTACACAAAATTTCCCCAAGTGCTCCTTTCTTTCTTTTCCATTTTCTTTTATTTTGTTTCCATTTGCTCTTAAATCACTAATCACCTAATTTCCAAAAGCCATAGTCAATACTGAAGTAATTTACTAGCCTGATAGTCTGAGTATCATATGCCACATTATATAACTATATACGCCAATATAATCAAAATCTTAATGAAACCCAATTAAGCTGTCTGTGCTGTGGTCCTTCAGGTATCTTGTCTCTTTATTACAGAAGTCAATCTCATTTGTTAAGCCCTTTATAAATTTGAACTAAGCCAAGGAATATTTAGCTAAATAAATAGATGTTTTATTGAGATCCTGGAAAAATAAACCAATTCTTTTCTCTACATTCTTTACTTTTTTCTTATTCCCTTTTGCCCTTTTTTTGTTCTATCCTGTGTTGTGTAAAATTCAAGGTGGGTTGATTTTTACTATTGTGAGAAATATCATATGCACACAACAGTGCGTAAAACATGTCGTTTAAATAAGTATTAATGAATATCGATATAACCGTCGCCTTCTTCAAAAAAGAGAACATTTCTAGCTCCCCTGAAACCTCTGTATGCCCTTCTCCCAAAATATTTTTTCCTGCAGAAATGATCACTCTCTTGATTTCTGTTATAATAATTCCCTTACTTGTCTTTTTAATTTTACTATGTATTTATCAATTAACAATGTTGTTTTAGTTCACCTCATCTTGGATTCTATATAAATTAACCTATACTATGTATAGTTGTGTGCCTTGCTTCCCATGCTAAATACTCTGGGCTTATTTTATGTTGTTGTACACGGCTTGTATTAGACAGGGTTCTCCACAAGAGAAAAACCAGTAGAGTGTCTCTCTCGTTGTTTCTGTTTCTCTGGAGAACCCTAATGCAGGCAGTATGCAACAACATGAAATGAAAGAGATGTGAAATGAGAGAGAGAGACGGAGAGAGAGATTGATCTATTATAGGAATTGGCAGACATGATTAGGGAGGCTGTGAAGTCCCACCATCTGCAGTGTGTAAGTTGAAGAAGCAGGAAAGTGGGTGGTGCAATTCAGTCCAAGTGCAAAGGCCTGAGAATCCCGGCAGCTGACAGTACAGGGCCCTGTCTGAATCCAAAGGCCTGAGAACTGGGAGTGCTCACTTCTGACGGCAGAGGATAGATGTCCCAGCTCCAGCAGAGAGAGAAGCCACTGTTTGCCTTTTGTTCTATTCAGACCCTCAGAGGACTGGATGATACCCACCAGCATTGTGATAGTCTTTACTCAGTCTACCAATTCAAATGCTAATTTCTTCCAGAAACCCCCTGACAGACACACCTAGAAATAATATTTTACAAGCAATCTGGGCATTCCTTAGCTCAGTCAAGCTGACACATAAAATTAACCATCACACTGTCCATTCATTTTTTGAAGGGGTTCAAAACATGTAATCCCCAAAATACGCCACTTTGGCATATTGATTATTTTAGGCTGAAGGCACTAGAGAAACAGCAGATGCAGGAAGGGCTCTCTGACCTCCCCCTTTCTACCTACAAGCCGGTCATGAAATTAACCAGGAGAAAGGTGCCTTGTTGGTGCCAGGGAGAGAACATTCTTATCACTGGACACTGAGAGATGATGCCAGAATGGATCTGTACAAACAAACCTACTAAAGTAACATTTATCTTCCTTTAATTTCCCCTATTTTCCAGTTGCTTTCCCACAATTTACTGCCCTTACCTTAAATCCTTTTGTCTTGTCACTTCTCCACAAATTTATCATTTCTTTGTTAAAACTGTATATAAGCTCTTGGTCCTAACTGCTTCTTCAGGTCTTCATTTTCCTTATGAAGACTCCTTTGTGCATGAAAATATTAAGTAAAATTTGTATGCTTTTTTTCCCGTGAATCTGTCCTACGTAAGTTTAATTCTCAGGCCCTGCCATGGAATCTGAGAGTAGAAGGAAGCTCTTATTCCCCTACATTTCCATATTCTACAGTTTTACGTTGCTTAAATTTTATAAAAATTTATCCATCCTATGCTTGATGAACGTATCCAGTTTCAAACTGGTTTGAAAAAAATTTGCTAAAAACATTTCTGAAAGTGTCTTCTGGTGCACATGAGCAATGCTTTTCTAGAGTATAAATGCATAGAAATTGAATTGCTGTATTGGAGAATACGTATAACTTAAAATTTCCTAAATAATGTTCCCAAATAATGTACTGGTCTGCACTCATACTATCCACATTTTCATTCACACTTAGCATTTTCAGATCTATTTAAATGTTTGTTGATCTGGTTGGTTTTTAATGGAATCTAATTGTGGTTTTAATTTGCATTTCTCTGATTTCTAAATGAGTTGAAACATTTTTCACGTGTTTGAGAGATTTTGTTTTTCTCTTTTCTCTAACGTCTGGTTATAAAAATTTTTATCTTCATAAAGCATATTTGATAAGGCATATTTGATCAAGTTAAACTTGCCTTTCAAATGTAATCAACCTATCAGGTTTACTGGCTTGTCTATGCTTCATGCGGACTCATATATATCCCTGTATTTAGTGGTTAAGGCTTCTTTAGAATTCAGAACATTTAGTTAAGGTTTAGGAAACATGGTGAAGTACAAAAGAAAGAAAATATAATACTTAGGTGAGTAAAAATAGTTGATCTCAGAGTTTGTTAATAAATTTGAACTGATATTCTGTAAAGAATGAATAAAAATATTGAGGATGTTGTGTAGAGTTAAGAGATTTATCTAAGTCCATTGGAACTAGATTATGAAGTTTTCATAGAAAATGTATACTTTAAGTTAGATTTGAATCTTCCAGTAAAAAAAAAATGTTTGATTGAACACTTGCCAAGTACCCAGAATCATTTGAAGTAGTTGGAAAAGGTGAGCTATGAAAAAAAGTCCTAAGGTTCTGGTCTTGCTATCGAATGTGCTTAAAAGATGAGATTATCACAAAAAATTACAGATAAAGTAACGATAAAATAACAGTAGAAAATATGTTAACTTTTTAATACACCCTATAAGTATTATAAGAGTTCAGAGAAATGGTCTATCTGTGGACAACAAAGATGAGATAATAGGTGTCCTTGTCTTCAAAGATGAGTAAGATGCGGGCTGTCAAAAGAATCTCAAAATGGGTAAACAGTAGGGAAGGATAAAGATGAGGCAAGGGGGAAACATTTACTGAATATTCTTTCAGAGGAAACGCTAAACTTGAAACTCATGGCATATACATGAGTCCTCATTCTTAAAGTATTTTAAATGCTGTTAATTTGACTTGGAGAAATATTGATGTTAGATCGATGTTGGTCTTTAGTGTAGAGTCTGATAACACTATCAGTGGAATATTTTCTCTAATGTTTTGAAACTAAATGTCTACTTTTCATGCTTAAAACAAATGCTTTGATTATTTCCTATGTGCCTGCAATCCATCGTGAAGGAAAAATTCTGGCAATTATTTAATTAGTTTGTTCAGTGAATCTAGTTAATTAAAGTAGAAAATTCTGTGGTGCTAGAATTATATGGTACTTCCACATTTAAAAAAATGGCATTGCCACTGTATAAGTAAAAGTTATGATCTGGTAACCAGTAGCTCTCAATTCTCAGTGACTGATGACAACAAAGTTGTTTTGTGTTTTTGCTTTTTATTTTCTGGTTGTTTCTCACGTAAAACCACATCATAGTCAACAGAGCAACTCTGTTCACTGGAACTTCAGAATCACGAGTGGACTTAGACTGATGGGGTAAACACACTTTGGAATATTGTTGGTCACTTTGCCAAGAAGAAAAATAAAGCTCTGGAAATTTGTACCGCCAATTAAATATTTGGCCAAGAAGTGCTACAAATCGTTTACATGCACTATCATTTACACACCAATTTGTTGGCCAGAACTCCTCAATTTGTCCTATGCAACCACAAGGGAGTGTACCATGTGCCTAAGAGGTAGAGTCAGAAACATTCAGTGAGCAACACTAAACTTTGTCCACTTTAATCGCTACATCTTTACTTTACTTCATGTAACATGATAACATCTTTAATAATGGATAAACTTTCTGGTTGTTCTTTTTTATAAAAATTTTATAAGCAGTTGAACTTTTTTTCTTCCTTTCTTTCTTTCTTTTTTTTGGTGAGGAAGATTGGCCCAGGGATAACATCTGCTGCCAATCTTCCTCTTTTTGTTTGAGGAAGGTTGTCCCTAAGCTAACATCCATGTTAATCCTCCTCTATTTTGTGGGATGCTGCCACCACATGGCTTGATGAGCGGTGTGTAGGTCTGCTCCCAAGATCCAAACCTGCAAACTCTGGGCTGCCAAAGCAGAATGCATGAACCTAACCACTACGCCACTGGTCTGGGCCAGTAATTGAAATTTTTCTGGTTAATTTTTCCTTATTACTTGATCAATTATTTCTTTATCACCTTAGGATTTTTAATTCAGTATCAATACAAATAATAACCATCAGCACTCACAAAAATAATGGTACCTCTTTGAATGGCACAATAGCAGCAGCAGGATTAGATGTAATTTCCTCTAGGGTTAGTTTTTAAACTAACAAGACATCAATTCAATGATCATCTATTATTTTGCTAGTTTTAAAATTTAGATGAGTTTTTCTTTTAAGTATAGTTGACTGATTTTATTCTAATTAAATATAATAATATCTATCTCCTATCTATACAAAATATTTACCTTTTTGGTCATGAAAAGTATCAATAAAGGTATTCAATATCCTGAAGAACAATGGAGTCACACATGTACCTGCTAGAACTCATTTGAACCATCTGGAAATAAAGAAAAATAGTAATTTAGTGGTGATGACTCAGCATTTTTCTCAATGAGAATGTGCCTCTGAGAATAAATACAATAAAATCTTAAGTAATCAATCCATATTTTAATGCCTTTGGAAGGAGAGTGGGGATTCTCCAAAGAGTTTCCAGATCATTGAGAAAGAAATGAATAACATTGTTTGTGCAAGTGGTTAGGAGTTGGAAAATTAAATTGAAGAATTATATTTATTAGGAAAGGGACCATGGAGAAACATTGACTGTGAAGGATTTACAAGAACTGATATAACTCTCTACAATGTTGTATACATAAGACAATATGTTCCATATTTGGAGCAGTTTAACAGACTGTCAAGAGTAATTCTGACAAAATATTCCCCTTACTATTTGATTACAACTCAACTCATGAGGTGTGAATCCACCGTACAAAATATTTCATGGGATAAAATGCACGTGAGGTCCTGGTAATAATCAATATCCTATTTGTGAGGGATACATGTAAGGCTATTTTGTCTGTTTTCACTGTTACATTGTGTTATTGATTTTCTGTCTTACAAAAAATTTTTAAAACAAACAAAAATTTTAGAATAGCTTTATGTTTACAGGAAATTTGCAAAGATAGTATACAAGATCCTGACCATCCCTCACCCTGCTAACATCTTACATTGCTGTGGTGCATTTGTCAAAACTAAGAAACCAGCACTGGTAACAAGGCCATTAACTGAACTCTACCCTTTATTTGGATTTCCCTAGTTTCTCCCTAATGCTCTCTCTTTTTTATTTTTCTTTTTAAAGATTGGTACCTAAGCTAACATCTGTTGCCAATCTTCTATTTTTTTTCTCTTCTTCTCCTCAAAGTCCCCAGTATATAGTCATATGTTCTAGCTGTAGATTCTTCCGGTTGTGCTATGTGGGATGCTGCCTCAGCATGGCTGACCAGCGGTGCTGGGTCTGCGCCCAGGATCCGAACCTGTGAACTTAACCACGCCGTCATGGGGCTGGCCACCCACCAATGCTCTTTTTTTCTGCTCCAGGTTCCTATCCAGGATACCACATTACATTTAATCATTATATGTGTTTATCTTCTTCTGTTCTGTGACAGTTTCTCAATCCTTCCTTGTTTATGGTGATGTTGACATATTTGAGGAGTACTGATCAGGTTTTTTGTAGAATGCCCCTCGGTTTGATGTTTTGTGTTTTTTCCCACGGTTAGACTGGGGCTATGGGGTTTTTGGGAGAAGAATACAAAGGTGAAGTGCTGTCAAAAATCATGATGTCTAAGCCCATAAAGCACAGAATAAAACAGTGAAGTTACAAATATTAAGGTTGAATTCCTATCAAAGGGCAGAGTGTCCCTCAGCCTGGAAAAGAAATAGAGCCAGTTTGTTTATCTTCAAATGGAACGTTGTCTTTGTTTCATTAAATGCCTATCGTTGGTGCTAAGATTTAGATTGTTATGCCCTAATGAAGCTTAATTGCTACACTTAAAGGACATTTAAAATTTTATTGAAAGTGTTCTGGAAACATTCACTGGAAATTGTTGAAGGAAAGATTAAAAGAAATTATTAAATACAAGAACCCAAGCAGTAAAAAGCAAATGAAGTATTCTAAAAGAACAGAAGTCATTTAAAGATTAAACAACTACAGAGGTAACTATTTTAGTGTTTGAATGGAGAGATCCATTTTATTACTAGAATCGAGTATGCTTGAACAAATAAATATAAGCCAGCTGAGAATCAAAATTATTTGGTGCTCTAGAAAGCTTTTTATAATCTCTTCGTCTCAGGTAATCAGACCATTTTTAGCTGACTTGAAAAGCAAAGATTGATAGATATGCCAGGATAAAGACAGACAAATCAGTTAAGTAACCCTAGAAATTGATAAGATTTCTTTCATGGGATAATAACATTTTTCAATTCATTTATTCCTATTCTGATTAATTAGGAGAATATTTTGAGTGGATTCTGGCAGATTTATTGCTAATTAGTTTGGCTCAAACTTGCTGCCTAGTACAGGATATAGTGACAGCCCTTATATGGGGTTATATTTATTAGGAGAGCAAAATCACTGGATTAGGTCCTTGCTTAAGTGGATATTTTTAAGTAAATTTTCCTCCACCTTATCCTGTATCCTTCTTAAACAGGAATGGAAATATGAATTTAAAATGCTAACCGTCTGCTTGTTATGATTTAATACTTTACACGAAGTATTCAAAACATTTGTCCGTTTTCCTCACAGAAATTAATTAAAGGAGCTGTGCATTTGTATCTATCAATTGTACTTTACTAAAATGATGATACATTTGCCCATGTCATATTTCAAGTGAAAACAACATTGAAATTTTAGTTTTTTCAGAATCATGGCAGAAAGTTATATTAACATTTGCAGTAAGATTGGGAGAATAAATTCTTTTACTGAAAAAAGTGCCTAAAATATTTCAAAAAAGTGAATTTTGAAAGAAAACAGCCATGGTCTTATTTCAGACATGTGAGTGTTTCTCCTGTCCTTGCCTGGTCTCCCTGCTGTCAACACCACCCCATGCGGTCTCTTTCCCAGTGCTATCAGGTTTATTGTTTGAAATTCCTCATCCGATTGCACCACACTTAAAAAAAAAAATTGTCAGCGCATTCTAATTGCCGAAGAATCATTTGAATCTTTCAGTATGTTTCACAAGCTTGACCAGTCTGGGACTCAGTTCTCTCTAGTTGAAAATTAGGCTTCCAGTATGCCCCTGTGTTTGGAGTGCCCTGATTTTCTCATGTTCACTGTGCTTGCATTGGTGTCACCTCCAGTCCCAGTGTCCACCTGCTTACCCTTCATTCTTTATTAGGTACCTCCTCTCTGGATTCCTCCCATGTTCCCTAGAAGCACCTTCTTGCCTCTTGACTCAGCGCTCAGCTTATTCCCGGTAAATGTGCACCCTATCGTTCGGTACTGCTTGTTTAGTTGTTCTTCTTTTACTCCAGAATGTGTAAGAAATTTTGCATTTTGCATTCCTCATCTCAAGTGAATAGCACAGCCTTGCCAAAGAGCGAACCACTGAATAAATATTGATAGAGGAGAGAGAAGGAAAATGTATAGTGATTTTAATCGCGGTGAGGAAAATAAATATTATCAAGAAATACCTAAAGAATTTCATCTTGTTTATAGTGTAAGAAAGATTTTTTTCTCAATTTTAATGTGATAGATACTGATATGTGATTATCTCCTAAAAATTTCTTCTTTTGCTAGCCAGACTATTGCATGAAAAAAATCCTGAGGGGCCAGCCCTGTGGCTAGTGGCTAAGTTTGTGTGCTCTGCTTTGGTGGCCTGGGGTTCGTCAGTTTGGATCCCGGACGTGGACCTACGCACCACTCATCAAGCCATGCTGTGGCAGCGTCCCACATAGAAGAACTAGAAGGACTTACAACTAGGATATGCAGCTATGTACTGGGGGGCTTTGGGGAGAAAAAAAAAAAGGAAGATTGGCAACAGATGTTAGCTCAGGGCCAATCTTCCCCCCCCCCCACACACACACAAATCCTTAGCTGTGGATTTGTTTATTTCCTCTTTTTCTCATCTGGGCAGAGTCAGTTAACAACTGGTGCCTATAAGCCTAAGAACTGATGCTCCAAGAGCATCTAACATAATACTGTGCCTCTAAGTACTAGAAAATACAAAGAAGCAAAGGAATCCACATTTATAACTCTTTTAAATCATGAATTTCTCAACAATACTTAGGTTTCCTAAGAAATCTCTTAGAACCATCAAATTGAGGTACATGAATTCCCTTTTTGAGCTGCAGCTTCTAGTTTCTTCTTCTCATTGCCATCCTGACATACACTTGAAATTCAGGATGTTTTCCCAAGGCAGGCTCTGAGTTTCTCATGATGATGGGATATATAGTGGGGGAGGCAAGGATTATGTATTGTTTGAAGAAACTCTATTGCCAGAAAATTCTGATCCATCCACCCTATGACTGCCCCAGCAAACAGTTAGCAACTCGTCTACTCTTTGGGAGTTAGAAGGATGTTGAGTGTCTCACATTTGGTAGAAAGTATGACTTCACAACTGTAAATATGCAGGAGAGAGAGAGAGCTCTTAAAACGAATTGTAGCTTTGACTATTGGCATGTGGAGCTGACTGGAAGCGAGTAGAAAAAGAAAATTCAATTCAGTCATTAAAGAGCCACAGCACCTTGGGTGAAAAGAGAAAGACGATGCAAACCTTAAAATGATATTTGAGTACCTAATATTCTACAAGCCGGAGGCAGGTTGAACTGAGCATGTTCTTCCATGCTGTCTTCAGATATGGCTCAAGAGAATAACAGAGAAGGAAGGACCTCTCGGAGGGCAGAACTAAGGGCCATGGAGAAGCAGCAGCTTTGGGACTACCTTCAGGGGCAGAAAAGGTGAGTTAATCAAAGAATATTCCCTATCACCCAAATGTAGCATTCCTGGGGACCAGTAACTGTTTTCTGTCTCTAATTCTTCTGCCCTCTGAAGGGGATTGTTTGTGTGTTGATTGGTCCTTTGCTACTATTGTATAGTGTATATGTGTTGGAGGGGTGTGTGTGCAGATAACCTGGCTTTTTCAAACTTAGATCTCTGAATCAAGATGATTCACATCCGGAACAAAAGCAAAGTCTATTATCAAGATCCTGGACTTTGAGCTTTATATTGTGATTTTGAGAGGACATTTTGGTGTCTCCTTAGGAAGTAGATGAGGATAGCTTACCTATAGAAGGGAGGGAAGTGAACAGTTGTGGCCAAAAGCATTGCCTGTGGTAGATTACAAACTCTTTCCAATCACTTGCTGCACTTTTTTTTTTTTTTGAGGAAGATTAGCCCTGAGCTAACTACTACCAATCCTCCTCTTTTTGCTGAGGAAGACTGGCCCTGAGCTAACATCCATGCCCATCTTCCTCTACTTTATACATGGGATGCCTACCACAGCATGGCTTTTTGCCAAGTGGTGCCATGTCCACACCCGGGATCCGAACCCCGGTGAACCCCGGGCTGCCAAGAAGCGGAAAGTGCACGCTTAACCACTGCACCATGGGGCTGGCCCCTGCTGTATGTTTTGTGAGAAGATTATGTAACCCTGTCCACTGCCATGTGAGGTACAATGCCTTCCTGTGGGAAGAGTATATTCTCTCACCCCATTGACTTCTGGGTTTACAATGTCACTTGCTCTGGACAGTAGGATGTGTACAGAAATAATGAATCTACCACAACTGAGAAGAAGTTATAAGAACAACAATATGGTTCAGCGCTTCTCCCTTTTCCCTTCTGCCATGAGAACGGCATAGTCCAAACATAGGCTGTTGCCTGGTTGCTGGAATGAAAAAGACCCACAGAAGACTACGGGGGTGGAAACAGCTGAATTGCAGCTGCTACAGCTTTTATGTAACATGAGCAAGGAATAAACCTTTGTTGTTTCAAGCTATCGAGATTTTGAGGTTCTCTATTTCCAAAGCATAACCTACCAATAGCTGACCAAGAACCATCTGAGGGCCATCTTCTGATAATTTCACTTAGAGCACCTGGCACAGTCAGCTACAAGGTTCCTGCTAAATAAATACTCAATATGTGCACAAGTGAAAGGCATGAAGATGTGTAGTCACTCATCAGAAAGCTTCTCATTTGAGAAAAGCCCCTATATAGATTTATTTTGTCTTTGATGCCTACATGAATCCTCAGGTGACTTCAGGAATCAAATCTTTTAGAGAACTGGAATTTCTTTTGATGAAAAATCAACGTTGCCAAAATAAGGATGTATTTGAAATGCAGGTATCGATTATTCCAGCCATTTGTCTGAATGGACAAAAATTCATATCAATGCAAAATGTCCAATATCTTATCTCCTATAAATCATTAAGATAGAGGTCAACAATTTCATAGAAAAAAATGGGCAAGAGAAAGTCAAAATGGCTCTTAAAGTTGCATAAAAATGAAAATTAAAATTAACAAGGTATCATTTTTTAATATTAACAAATTTAACATATAACAGATTGCGATAATCCACTGCACTCACAACCATTCAATAGGTAAACTCTTACGTTGCTTATAGAACTTTTGAAGGTGATAGTTTGGCAATGTCCATCAAAATTTTTACAAACCCATAGCCTTTGGGGGCTCACCCCATGGCCTACTGGTTAAATTTGGCACATTCTGCTTCGGAGGTCGGAGTTCGTGGGTTTGGATCCCAGGCTTGAACCTACACCACTTGTCAGCCATGGTGTGGCATTGACTCACATATGAAATACAGGAAGACTGGCGCAGATGTTAGTTCAGCGACAATGTTCCTGAAGCAAAAAGAGGAAAATTGGCAATAGATGTTAGCTCAGGGATGTATACTTAGGAAGACTAGGTATTTTAGTTTTCTCAGTATATTTCTGATTTTAACCTGTTGTTCTGGCAAAATTAATACTTTCGTACACTTTTACTCTTAAAAGTATCTCAGTTTGGTTGATAAATTAGATATACACCTATGTTTAGGTGGCATATGCCTAGAATATTTCCTGAAGTATGTACAAGAAATACAATGACGGCTGTCACCAAGATGGTTGGAGGTCTGGAATGGAAAGAATAGCTAATTTACTCTAATGTGTTTTTTATGTAAGCATGTAGTATAACTATGCACATGGATTGCTAATTCGTAGGTTAACATAAAAAATTTGAAACTAATTGCTCACATTTTCTTCATAAGATTTTTATAGAATATGAAACTATTGTGAAATATAAGAATGATGATTAAAATAATGATCCAACATTATAGTGTGTAATGTGGTGAGAAGGAAACAAATGGAATCAGTATTAGAGAATATTTAAGGGTACGACGATCTAGAATTGCATTCTGCTGCTACAATGCCAAATTGTGGCCCTAAAGTGGAGCATAATTTCCTCACTGACCTTTTGATGTTTTACAAAAATAAGTTGTGTGAGATGATTGTAGTGACTTCCACTAATTAAATAGATTCCTAATTCTTAAACAAATCTTGTGTATTTTCAGTTCTCACCAGGATATAGTATCTATTCGAATACCATGGCAAAACTCAGAGGACTTTTTTCTTAAAATCCAATCTATTATTTTCTTCAGGCTAGAGGGCCATCATACAATCAAGTATTGTGGGACAAGCTTCATTAATTATTTGTTAGAATATAAGCTTCTGATACGGAAGCAGCTTTTCCTGGATCGTTCACTGTGATACCCCGTTAGCTACAATAGTGACCAGCATATTGTGAATATGCAATAACTATTTGTTAAATAAGTGAATAAATGGACTAATGAAGAAAGCATTACAGTTTGACAGATATTCTTATATTCTAATATTGGGTATAAATTGGCATAAACTTTTTTTCAGGGTAAAGCATTTTAATATAACAACCAAGTTTAGAATAAGTATACATTTTGAATCAGTAATTTTATTTCTAGAAATTTACCCAGTGAAGATACTCATACAACACACTAGAACTCACATGGTCACACAACATATATTATATGCTCAGTGGGACATTATTACAAACAGTAGAAATGTCATAAATATCCATTCATCCAATTTTAGGGAAATAAAGTCAATTATTTTAGATCCATAAATGGAATATAATGCAGCCGTTAAAAATAAAGTAGATATATATGTACTGAGTTTGAATTAATTTATAAAAAAGAAAGACAAGACAAGAACTAGGAAGGAAGAGAGGAAGATTGGGAGGGAGAGGAGGAATCTGCCAGCAAAGGATCCCCCGATTGGCACAATAAAATATGAAAACTTATAGTCAGCAACAAAATCAATTAAATAAATATCTTTCATAAACATGTTTTAAAAGTTAACTATAAATTTTACAAAAGTTTCTAAAATGAATATATATATAGTATGTATGCTTGTTTGATCATAGTTGTGTTTCCCTACTGCTAAGCTCTACAAAAGCTGGTGTCCTGATTTCTGTGTTCACTTCTTTTCAACTTGTTCTGACTCATAGTAGACACTCAACAATTGCGTGATTTTTGGATAATATATCTCAAACCAAGTGATCAAGAGATATCTCCAAAATAAAGTCAAAGATCAGGTATGAAGTAATATCATGTAATCTCTTTCATGTCAACTAAACAGATTTAAAATAAGAGGGTTGGGCAAGTTTCCCCTACACATTTAAAAATATTTTACTATGCCTTACATTTGGAAAGAGGCCCATGGCTCAATATTTTGCTGACAGCGCTTTGAACTCCTACTGCTTTATTGTGTACATATGGAAAGGCACAGGCGGACTTCAGCTTCTTTTGTACTTTTATACTTCCTCTGGCAATCTAAGCAGCATAGCTATCTCCGTGCCCTTTGTGTTAGATAATGCTATTGACTAAGATCATTATGCAGATGTGTGAGCCTGCAAAAATCAATATCTAACAAGTATCCCCCGTTCCCCGCCTCTTGCCTCATGAACAGAAAACGACTTTTATCCGGCTGCACAATGCAACTCCTATTTGTGCACACTGTGTGTAATTCTATTTGTCTCATGGTCTGTCTTTGGGCTAGTAGAATTATCTGATTTCAAACTGCTGATAGTCCGCATCTCTTGACTATAATGTAATGTAAACCATGAATTCATATTTGATTTTCAACCGTTTACCATAACCCTAAACTTGGTAGAGATTGTGACTTTGTAACTGATCTTTTAAAATATTTCTTTGAAGAAAGTAATCCCTATTATGATTTTTGTGATATTGAAAAGTTAGTAAAGATCTTGAAGTAATTTTAGAAATAAAACGTTGCAGAGCTTTTATATAAGATTATTGGCGGGGACTCAATTTCACTTTGCTGACATTTATACAGACAATATTTCCCAGTGTTCTGCTATTAGAATGCACAGAAGGGAGTGACTCAAAGAGCCAGAAGCCAACCAGAAAAATGAGTCCTGAGTTCTTTCCCGTCCAGCTTTCTGTGCCAGTGGTCCCAGGAGGACCTTGGTGAGTTGACAGATGATAAAGTTACGATTGGGTAAAAAGTAACCCAAAAGACATTTTCCTGTCATTTTTAGAGCCTAAGAAGACCTATTTAATTGAAATATTCATTTAAAAATTTTTGAACTCTGAGTAAGAAGGAAACATAGACTATAATTTAAATATTCCTTGACCTCTTACTTTCAAACAGGTGAAGCACACCAATATTAAGGTGAAAATCTATTTCTAAATAATTATAGTCCTTGGGCTTGTGAGAGGGTAATATCTTGAAAGGCATTAACTATAATAGATGTGTGATAACTGCCGTTTGACTGACACTCAGGTACTACTTGAAGGACTTCGCCAAGGACAGAAGATTCTTTCTATCTCATAAAAAGCTGGATGCCCCCAAAGGAGGGCAGAGTAAGTGTTCCCGAGAAGATATTTATTTGAATATGTCTTCAGCAGGGAATTATAAGAGAAATCATCATACTATTAAAATTAAGTCCATATGATAAGATGGTAATATCTATAGGGCTTTTACAATTTGCCAGACATTTTATACATATAATATCTCTTTGAAGTCTCCAAAAAACCGTATGATATAATTTTACAAATAAAATGACTATGGCTTAGTAAGGCTAAAAAAATCCCAAAGGTTCTACCTCTAGTAAATGATAAGGCTCTGATTCAAACACAGGCAATTGGACTGAACATAGTAAGCTATAAAAATTAAAGAGAAACTTCTACTGAATTTTTAGTTTGAAATTCTGAAAGTCAAGTGAAATATGAGATTATTTGAGTTCCTATTGTACCTATTTTTTAAAAAGTTTTCTCAATTATAAGAGGTGTTTATTTTGATGATTAGGTATTATTAATGGCATATAGGTAAAAAGAATTCTAAATTATTGTGTATTTTGCCTCTTAAGAGACGTGCAATTATTAATACTGAAGTGCAAGAAGCTGGTTGATAAACAGATTTCTCTGTAATCTGCTATGTGTTCAGTTTCTCTTAATTTGTCCTGTGGCCCATAAAAAATCAAACATTAGAAAAAGCAGATTTTTATGTTTTATATCTAATAAAAACTATTTTAATTACTTAAGAAGAAATGCATCCTGACTAATATACTTAACATAGTGCTTCCTATATAGAATTTGTTTGATGCATATTTATTTTTTAATATATGAGTTAAATCTAAGATTTCATAGAAATAAAAACTATAACTTTTAAAAATAAAGCTATGCTTTGAGACATTGTACAAAGGCTGAACAAATAGTCCTTATGTCTTCTGTTCACAGGAGGTAAAATATCTTCAAGAGTTAATTTTTACTCGACATTATATTTTAAATTTAGTTTGTGACATTCCCATTTTGCTT